>NW_026606608.1:2097500-2505000 GCF_029890125.1 Rhinichthys klamathensis goyatoka | reverse complement strand
AGCACTGGTGTACCACTACACAATGAATCCAAACACACACACAATTAAAGACTCTTAGAAAGCAAATGGAAACCTTACTAATTATTGATACTCTTACTGATCATTTGCTGAAGGTTCTTGTTTAAAGCATCAGATACACACACACACACACAGATGTGAGATTTGGCAGATCATCACTCAAAACCAGGCCTGCTCAGCAAAATCCCCAGAGTTACATTAACTCTGCTCAGAGAACATATGGTCCCTCTATAGAGAGTTAAAGTAACTCCGAATCAGAGTTAAAGTTAATGAGATAATTAAGTGATTAATTAAGTGATGAACACCTGCTGTTAACAAGCAGAATAACTGAAGGAAAGAGAAACAACAAGAACAGAAAAAAGAGAAACACAAGAACTACAACTGACTTCAGCCACAGTCTTAGCTGAAGAGAAAAGAAGACATTAAATCTGTGAAGATCTCAGCAGAGGAGGAATAAACACCTCCACACACAGCATTACAAGCTTCACTTATTACTAACCAGACTGACTTTATCTCTGTCAGACGTCTACAGAAGCTCTTATTGAGAATTAGATGTTGACGATTTATTGAAAACGTTTGGTCACCAATATGGTGATCAGTGTTTCGTTTCATTGGACAGTTTGACTCTTTGCTTTTTGCTGCGAGTTTGTGGTCTTTGTAACAGTTTTTACCAAAACACACAATTTGTGGCAAAGAAAGCCAGAAACAAAGATGATCAGGAGATATAGTTTTCAACAACATAAAGTAGAGTAATTCTCTAATCTCATCACTGACCTAAAGTGGTTATTTGATGTTAATAGATTATATTCCCTAACAATACTCTCTTGCCACAGATCAGACATTCTGACTTTTGTAAAACATTGCGAGAATTGTTTTTTTTTTAAGACAAACAGACATCAAGGATCAGCATGAATCTTAACAATGGTGACATGCGTCATGCTGCAATGCATGCTGGGAGGTGGGAGCCATGAGTTTTATACTATTGTGGCTCCCAGCAATTATTTTGCTTGTTAGCAGGTGTTCATCACTCAACCATCACTTAATTAATCACTTAATTATCTCATTAACTTTAACTCTGATTCAGAGTTACTTTAACTCTCTGTAAAGAGGGAGCAAATGTTCTCTGAACAGAGTTAATTTAACTCTGGGGATTTTGCTGTGTGTACACACACTCTCGTCACCTGTGTTACACTCCCACCTCTCAGGTATGCTGGATTACTGAACTCGTCGAGCATTTTAATGTCCTGTCCTCGGACAAAAATATTTGGTTCTATTGCTGAAGTTCGAAAAGCATCATACTTCAGTTCATCACTACATTATTTCAATATTGAAGAGAACCAGAAAACATTCTCAATCTCTATAAGTAAAATGGCATATCAAAGTCAAGTCACCTTTATTTTCAGTCAAACCTAAATGTATTCAGACACCTTCGACATTTCTCACATTATCACAGTATATTCGCTATAGTTTAGAAAATGGTAATAAAATATGACAAGAACTCAGAGTTATGAAATCAGTGGATATTTCACTAGTTTTGTCCGTCCTTCTGTTAGACTCTCACACATGAATTATGTTGAATATCTGTCAGCTCTTAAATTGAACTCCACAATTAGATAATACCAGTTTAGCTCAACCAGTGACCAAGCAATGCTTCATGTTGTTCAGTCTGTGTGTAAAAACGTTGCATTCGCAATTAAAGAAAAAACACTTCAGCAAAACATGGTCAGATCAAAATGTTTGGTCCCAAATTATACAGGTAGTCACTGTATGAAGAGTTTTTAGGTATAATATGTCACAGTTTATTTTATTTTGCTCACCTCATTTACATAAATGAAATATAGTGTCCTGCACACACTAGTAAAACAATATCAAAAATTATATCTGGTGTCTGAATCATTTTTGGTTTGACTGTAGCGCTTTTTAACATTACAGATTGTTTTAAAGCAGCTTTACGGTGATTACAGGAAAATATTGCAACAAAGATTACAGCAGACACAAATATAGGTCTGTCTTAAGGTCGGTTTTCTCTTTCACTTCAACTACTGTCATGCCCCGAGGAACAGTTTGAGGAGGATAACGCTATTTGCTTTTGGTGTATTTATTATTGGCCACCTCGACAACACCTGGTTTAACGGCACACACACTGGAATGTAACTTGTGGTTTACAAAATAAGTGTGGTCAATTTAACTGAACACAAGCGCTGAGTTCCTGCCAGACGCCAGCACACGCGCTCATGTACGCTTCTCTTGTGGTTTACCACAGGTGTGTGTTATATTACAGCGCAGTAAACACCTGCTGCAGGAACACACTCCTCACACACACTCAGACCTGTGTATGAGCAAATCTTCAACAACAGGGGGACTGAAGGCACCAGCCAGATGAGATGTACATTTCTTCAGCTGGAGACACAAGTTTGGTTTGAGGCCGAAAAACGTACCAAAGCACGAGATCTGAGAAAGCCCATAGATTTACCCACTTTCAGACGCTTCCCTCGAAGAAATCTGGGCAGAAGTGGTCAAGAGGATGATCTAGATCTTATATCTGTTCAAACCGATATAAGGATTGGGATTAACCCTCTGGTGCTCTTCGCGTGTCGGACAAAAATTACAGATCTGAAAATGTTTTTTTTTATTTAATATTTTGTATTTTTAGGGGATTTTACGGTTCTAAATTATATTTACGCCGTATTTATAATCCATTTATTCACTTTTTGAGCATAGACCTGAAAATGAAATTTCCAACTTAAAAACTTTGGTAAATCTTGAATGCTTTAAAGCACAGACTGAAGTTTGATCTCTTTTTAAAGACGACGCTTGGCAGATTATTGCTGAAGTGAAAAAAGTTTAAAAAGTGAACTTAAAATTAACATAATTGTATGTGTATTGTTATGAAAAATGCACAAAAATGCTAATTTCAATTTTTATATGAAATATTACATTGTACTCTAAAACTGCAAGAAAATCAAAGCCATAAATCTAAACAAGTTGTGCTCCAAGTTTGAGCCTGATATCTCAAAAAATGAGCGTTCAGTGAGATGTAGTACGGCTGCAGTACCGAACGCTTCCACTAGAGGAACTTCGTCTCACATTCATTTCCAATGCGCTCAGTTTTTACTATTTTATTCAGGACCATTTAACCTGTTTGAATCATGTCCAAGAATTATGTGTGTGTTCACATGGCAAGTGCCAAAACCTGTACCAAGTTTCGTACCATTCCGATGAAGGGAAAAAAACAAAAACTAAACGTACAAAAAAAAATTCTTTTTTGATCGAAGAGCAACAGAGGGTTCAGGAATGTGTCTCCCTCGTCCACTTGTGATCCGATCGACCAAAGCGCATCTTAACACCAGGTGTAAACATGCCCAGGGAAGAGTAGTTTGTCTAACCAAAGCAAGCACAACACAAACACGTGCTTCCCACTCTTGATTAAGATAACCGGATGAGGAAGAGAAGAGAGGAGAAGACACGAGTGTTTCTGTGTGTGTCTCCCACTGAGAGACTGACATTCCTGACCAACTTCACTGACACTTCAGCCTCTTTAGTGACGGGAGAGTCCCTTTGCCATGAGAGTCACTTCTGTTGGACATCGGGTCCCTCTCAGGGGAGAAAGGAGGGCTTGTTTGAGATATAGTGGATCTCTGTCCCGGCTCAACAATAGAGGAATTCTGCTCGGGAAGAGGGGCGAGTCCTTTAAAACACACCCAGCGCCCACTGTCCACTAGCTAAATCTACACACACATACACACTTAGAATAATAAAGAGGAGACGCTGTCACCAAACCGAGCCTGACAGGATCAGTACAGTACCAGTAGATGCTAAAGGGTCTCATCACATGTTCAAACACAAATGATCATTCTGTGTTCATAAGAGTCGACCAAACTGAAACTAATAATATCTACTTCAATAACTTGGGCTGTGAGATTATGAACTTCAGTAGTACGATGAGAGCTGTCAGTGTTAATATAGAGCTGAAGACAGATCATGGAAACCAGGCTAGTACCAGATCAACACTGTGGCACATGAAGCATTAAATTAACGTATTTAAAGTACCATGTTAATATCATCCCTTCATGATGGCACTTGTTTTGGGTTGTAAACCTCTAGGTTTTGAAGTTTTGCTAACCAGACCAAGTCATTTGCAGCACACATACAGCACCTGTGTGCTTGAAATACTGTGCTTGACATTTTAAAAGCAAATAACCGAACAATAGAACTGTTAACATCTATTTCGAAATAGCTGTTAACAAAACAAATAAACAAAACATTTAAATAAACGATTGAATACAACAACTGTCATTAATAGAATAATAGGCATTATACTAGAAGAAATGTGAATTTTGTATGGATTATTAACTTAAGTTACTCTAATGAATAGCGCGTTGTGTTCTAATGTTAGCCTACTGTTATTGATGAAGCTGAGCATAACGTTACCTTTATCTCACGCTAACAGTTTCTGCTGAGGAGTTTGTGCTTCTTCTCTTCCTTCTGTCGATCCTTCATCTTTTTAAGTTTATTATTCCACATGTTAAGTTATTCCAGAAGTCATATCCGAGACACGCCAGAATCCCAGAGATACAGGATTCATGTTCACGTTCCCAGAGCTCCCAGGCTTTAGCATCCCGACAGACTGAAGGAATCCACATCCACACAATCCAGATAAACTCATGCGGTTCTCCCCTTCAATGAGGCTGTCGACCCACGTGCCACACACACACACACACACATCTCCACATCATCCAGCGAAGATCTTCTTCACACTCGCGAACGACGTCCTGATATTAAACCGAGAGACTCAGATGAAGGTCCGGAGGAAATCTTGTGTTTCGCTGTAATGTGTGAAGAGTAAGAGAAGCGCGCGCGCACACACACTCTCTCTCTCTCTCTCTCTCTCTCTCTCTCTCTCTCTCTCTCTCTCTCTCTCTCTCTCTCTCTCTCTCTCTCTCTCTCTCTCTCTCTCTCTCTCTCTCTCTCTCTCACACACACACACAGCATCGATCCATGGGAAATGTACAGTTCTTTAATTGTCTTTAACTAGTATGTACAACATTTAAATTACTTATTTGATCCATTCCGCTTTTTGTCACGTACATGTTTTTTTATGTTGTACTTAAATCCCTGCATGTAATAATGTTAATTACTTTTTTCTTTAATTTCATCTGTCTACAATTAAACTACCCGTTTTCACAGACATCTAATATAAAGTAAGAAGTCAACATTTATATTTCTTTAGTAAAGCCTAACTATAAGCAATATCTCATGATTCTGAATGTCAACACAAAATGTATTTTTAATGTCTAATGACGTTGCACACAATATATTGTATATTGGACTGCTCTGTATAGTGTGTTGTGCTTGAGATTGCATTGTTTACTTCATTGTGTTTAAAATGGGCCGCATGTTCACCAAAATAACAACCTTGCAAGTGTGTTTTTACGTGTGCAATATACTTCAACAAGTGATCATGACTTGATGAACAGTGGTGTTTGTGTTAATGACAGCATCGCGTGTGAGCAGTTGAGCGTGAGTCGGATAAGATCAGCTGTCGTCACAGGACACAAAAGAGTGAATCATGCTTTCATTAATGTTCTTCACCAGCTCCAGACATGCTTTCATTTCACACATCTCAGATCAGATGAGAAGATCAGGAGTGGACTCGGGATTAGGATCCGTCAAACCGTGACTGATTATTTACAGTTACTATGATTTCAGATACTGGAATAATACAAGTAATAATTCATGTGGCATCATCATAGTAATATTGCTGTTCAACATATCATTCCTTTCCACCCTGGAAAAGTTCTCCTAGTTCTTCTGTTGAAGTCAATCGCTTCGGTCTCTTCCCGTAATCCCAGACTGACTGGATGGCAAAATCTCACTGGATTATTACAGTGTGTGCAAAAGTCTTGTTTGAAAATCTGAAATGCATGTTTTTAATTTGCATGTATAGAAAAATATGTTTTCATTGTTTTGAAAACCTTTTTGTAATTCAATTTTATATCTAATGCTAGCAAATAAGAATTTTTCCAATGTAAATTAACACCAATCTTACATAATATGTCATTGATAAAATGTTTTGCTCACTAGGCTAAATGACGACTTCTGTTAATTGGCCAAATAAGGTAGTTATCAGACAATGATAATAATAAAAATGTAAAAGTCAGTTCATTAATTTCCAATATAAGAGTCTATCACCACTTAAAACCTCAGCAAGTTTGATCTATAAACAATAACCACTCTGTCCATGAACAAGACACATAATTTGAGATTATTTCACGGTGACTGTCACCATACACTGCAAAAATGCTTTTCTTACTTAGTATTTTTGTCTTGTTTTCTGGGAATATAAATCAAAATTAAGTTATTTGTTGCTTTAAAAAAGCAAAATGATCTGTCAATGTGGTAAGAAAATTAAACTTAATTCAAACGGAGACAAGATTATTTTTCTTATCCCATTGGCAGATAATTTAGCTTTTTTTAAGCAAAAAGTCATTAAATTTGTATTTATTTCCCCAGAAAACAAGGCATACAGTGATATCATATGGCATTTTACATCTTTAGTAAATATATCTTTATTTAAGAATATTTAGATATTTGGACTGGAAACAAGACAGAAATACTAAGTAAGAAAAGCATTTTTGCAGTGTAATTGTAATGTGAGTTGTTTGGATAAAGCTAAACCACTAGTGGTGCTATAGAAGCAGTAACCCGTTCCCTGATCCAGCGCTTGCTTTAAGAGCAACACCTCCTCTGGCTGGAGTCCAGCTCAACCACACTCACTCACACACACACAAACACAGGCTCTCGGCTCTTTCTAGTGTACCGCGCAGGAGAGGTGCGTGACTAGAGCCTGCAACCAAAACACAAAGACATTGTTTTCAGTCAAACCCCCTTTTTGGTAACTCAACCACATTCCTGTCTTGCATTCCTGAGTCACCGGCACTCTGAAGTTTTCCTTTTTTTTCTCCTTCTGAGAGTGATACACATAACATTATACAGTAGCCCTGAAAACTGCAGCTGTTACAATTAACACGATAAAATATTCATAAATGATTAGCACAGAATAAATAGATACATTGATTGTTTCTAAAGGAGTAGTTCAATTTCAAATAAAAATTTCCTCATAATTTACTCGCCCCCATGTCATCCAAGATGTTCATGTCTTTCTTTCTCTGTCGAAAAGAAATGAAGGTTTTTGAGGAAAACACTCCAGGATGTTTCTCCAAACAGTGACTTCAATGGGGTCCAACGGGTCAAAGGTCCAAATGTGAGTTTCAGTGCAGCTTCAAAGTCTCGACACGATCCCAGCCGAGGAATAAGAGTCTTATCTAGACAAACCATTGCTCATTTTATAAAAAAAAAGAAACATTTATATAGTTTTTAAACACAAACGCCCGTCTTGTACCATCTCTGAGATACGCCACGCATTACGTCATGAAGTGAAGGTTCCAGTTCCTGTCCAGAGTCCAGTTAATGCAGAGCCCTCTGCCAAGATGGCTGCCGCTTCTGAGGCCTCTGTACAGATGGCCGCCCCCACGCCTGAGGCTCCAGTCCTCGTCCAGAGCCCCGAGAGTGTCCCCGTCCTCGTCCTCAGCCCCGAGAGGACCCCCGTCCTCGTCCAGAGCCCCGAGAGTGTCCCCGTCCTCGTCCTCAGCCCCGAGAGGATCCCCGTCCTCGTCCAGAGCCCTGAGAGGACCCCTATCCACGTCCAGAGCCCTGAGAGGACCCCCTGTCCACGTCCAGAGTCACGAGAGTGTCCCCGTCCAGAGCCCTGAGAAGGACCCCTGTCCACGTCCAGAGCCACGAGAGTGTCCCCGTCCTCGTCCATAGCCGAGCCCCAAGAGGACCCTTGTCCTTGTCCAGAGCTTAGCCCCGAGAGGACCCCCCGTCCTCATCCAGAGCCCCGAGAGGTCCCCTGTCCTCGTCCAGAGCCCTGAGAGGGTCCTCATCCAAAGCCCTGAGAGGACCCCTGTCCTCGTCCAGAGCCCCGAGAGTACCCCCGTCCTCGTCCAGAGCCTCGAGAGGACCCCCGGGTCCACGTCCAGAGCCCCGAGTGAACCCCCATCCTTGTCCAGAGCCCCGAGAGTACCCCTGTCCCCGTCCAGAGCCCCGAGAGGACCCCAATCCTCGTCTAAAGCCCGAGAGGGTCCTCGTCCAGAGCCCCGAGAGGACCCCCATCCTCGTCCAAAGCCCAAGAGGGTCCTCGTCCAGAGCCCCGAGAGGACCCCTGTCCCCGTCCAGAGCCCCGAGAGGACCCCCATCCTCGTCCAAAGCCCGAGAGGGTCCTCGTCCAAAGCCCGAGAGGGTCCTCGCCCAGAGCCCCGAGAGGACCCCCGTCCTCGTCCAGAGCCCCGAGAGAGTCCTCGTCCAGAGCCCCGAGAGGACCCCTGTCCCCGTCCAGAGCCCCGAGAGGACCCCCATCCTTGTCCAAAGCCCGAAAGGGTCCTCATCCAGAGCCCCGAGAGGACCCCCGTCCTCATCCAGGGCCCCCCTCATCCAGAGCCCCGAGAGAGTCCTCGTCCAGAGCCCCGAGAGGACCCCTGTCCCCGTCCAGAGCCCCGAGAGGACCCCCATCCTCGTCCAAAGCCCGAGAGGGTCCTCATCCAGAGCCCCGAGAGGACCCCCGTCCTCATCCAGGGCCCCCCTCATCCAGAGCCCCGAGTGAACCCCCATCCTTGTCCAGAGCCCTGAGAGGACCCCTGTCCCCGTCCAGAGCCCCGAGAGGACCCCCATCCTCGTCCAAAGCCCGAGAGGGTCCTCGTCCAGAGCCCCGAGAGGACCCCCATCCTCGTCCAAAGCCCGAGAGGGTCCTCGTCCAGAGCCCCGAGAGGACCCCCGTCCTCGTCCAAAGCCCGAGAGGGTCCTCGCCCAGAGCCCCGAGAGGACCCCCGTCCTCGTCCAGAGCCCCGAGAGGACCCCTGTCCCCGTCCAGAGCCCCGAGAGGACCCCCATCCTCGTCCATAGCCGAGCCCCGAGAGGACCCTTGTCCTTGTCCAGAGCTTAGCCCCGAGAGGACCCCCCGTCCTCATCCAGAGCCCCGAGAGGTCCCCTGTCCTCGTCCAGAGCCCTGAGAGGGTCCTCATCCAAAGCCCTGAGAGGACCCCTGTCCTCGTCCAGAGCCCCGAGAGTACCCCCGTCCTCGTCCAGAGCCTCGAGAGGACCCCCGGGTCCACGTCCAGAGCCCCGAGTGAACCCCCATCCTTGTCCAGAGCCCCGAGAGTACCCCTGTCCCCGTCCAGAGCCCCGAGAGGACCCCAATCCTCGTCCAAAGCCCGAGAGGGTCCTCGTCCAGAGCCCCGAGAGGACCCCCATCCTCGTCCAAAGCCCAAGAGGGTCCTCGTCCAGAGCCCCGAGAGGACCCCTGTCCCCGTCCAGAGCCCCGAGAGGACCCCCATCCTCGTCCAAAGCCCGAGAGGGTCCTCATCCAGAGCCCCGAGAGGACCCCCGTCCTCGTCCAAAGCCCGAGAGGGTCCTCGCCCAGAGCCCCGAGAGGACCCCCGTCCTCGTCCAGAGCCCCGAGAGGACCCCTGTCCCCGTCCAGAGCCCCGAGAGGACCCCCATCCTTGTCCAAAGCCCGAAAGGGTCCTCATCCAGAGCCCCGAGAGGACCCCCGTCCTCATCCAGGGCCCCCCTCATCCAGAGCCCCGAGAGAGTCCTCGTCCAGAGCCCCGAGAGGACCCCTGTCCCCGTCCAGAGCCCCGAGAGGACCCCCATCCTCGTCCAAAGCCCGAGAGGGTCCTCATCCAGAGCCCCGAGAGGACCCCCGTCCTCATCCAGGGCCCCCCTCATCCAGAGCCCCGAGTGAACCCCCATCCTTGTCCAGAGCCCTGAGAGGACCCCTGTCCCCGTCCAGAGCCGCGAGAGGACCCCCATCCTCGTCCAAAGCCCGAGAGGGTCCTCGTCCAGAGCCCCGAGAGGACCCCCATCCTCGTCCAAAGCCCGAGAGGGTCCTCGTCCAGAGCCCCGAGAGGACCCCCGTCCTCGTCCAAAGCCCGAGAGGGTCCTCGCCCAGAGCCCCGAGAGGACCCCCGTCCTCGTCCAGAGCCCCGAGAGGACCCCTGTCCCCGTCCAGAGCCCCGAGAGGACCCCCATCCTCGTCCAAAGCCCGAAAGGGTCCTCATCCAGAGCCCAGAGAGGACCCCCGTCCTCATCCAGGGCCCCCCTCATCCAGAGCCCCGAGAGAGTCCTCATCCAGAGCCCCGAGAGAGTCCTCGTCCAGAGCCCCGAGAGGGACCTCGTCCAGAGGCCCTAGAGGACCCCTCTCCAAAGCAGCTCTCCAGTGTGTTCACGTTTTAACTCTGGACGTCTGATCTGAAGGACTGAACAGAAGAAATGAACCAAAGAAGATTTCCATGTGAAAGGAGGCGGAGCCTCCGCGCACACCTACCTATTAGGTAATCACCACGAACAATGGTAGTACAAAGGTGTTAACCAGCCGGAGTAAACTTTTCTGGAAAGCTTGCTTTGCCAAGCTGTTTCGAACTCCAAACGAACTTTGTTTCGGCCTGATTTTGTTCACATCAGTTTGTTCTTTGTTCTCTTCCATACACTGCTTTCAAACATGCCGGAATGAAAGAGAGACGATGGTGTTGGTGCTGCTATGATGAATTATGAAGAAGGTTCATTGAGCTATGGCAACAATATAATATATATATTATACTATGGCACTGATATAACAATATATATGCCTACTATATTTATTGAAAACTTAAATCAACAGCAGTAAAATATATTTCAATCACATTTTCTCTTTGTTCATCTGGCTGTTTTTAACTACCAAACAAAATTCAAAATTTAAGGGACAAAAGCCCAAACAAAGCAAACACTGATCACCATAACGGTGTCTTAAACATTTTTTTTTTTTTAATTCTCCTTTGGTGATTCTGCTTCGTAATATCAGCTATCTTCAAAAATGGTCAATCATCACTCAATTCATCACTTAATTATCTCGTTATCATCATTATCTCACAACACTGCTTCAGTGTTCATTTAACACTCATATTTTAACACTTTAACACTCTTGAGTGTGGAGCCAAATAAAATACCAGGAGAGTTTATTTAACACTGGAGTTTTTGCTGTGTATAATATACTGTGCTGTGCACAATGAGATTGAAGTCTAATGGAATTATAATCTATAGAAATTTAATTTAAATTTAATTTAATTTAATCTATAGAATTATCTTCATTTATAAATCTCAACCCTTAGCACAAAATTTCTTTATATATCCGTATGGTGGGAGAACACATGTCAAGTCAAGTCAAGTCATCTTCATTTATATAGCGCTTTTAACAATGGAGATTGTTTCAAAGCAGCTTTACAGAGATAAACATACAATTTACGGTAACAGAGATTGTTTTGGCTTTATAGCGATTTTTGAATAATGTTATTTCCAGCTAAAGTTGGTTTTGATTGATTTACTTGCCGCAAAATTATCATTTGTTATTACATTAGGGGCCACTAAGACGACGGCGTTCTCTCTAAACAGACTTTAAACGCGAACCTGTGACCTGATGGCGTTCACATGCGCATTCAAAATTGATTCTATAGTTAAATTCATACTCCTGAAGATAGCTTCTTGGACAGAGGACTGAGCTTCTTGCAGGGTAGAAAGCCAGATCCACTGTCCTGGTGCATAATTGGGACAACAACGACAGTGAAGATCAGCTTGTTTCTTCTGTCCATTTCCTGCACGTTGAAGAAGTACATGTGCTCCGTTGGAGCCAGTTGTCAAAAGCCGGTACCTCAGAGGGTATCCCAGGACACATTGGAAAGGGGTAATGCCAGTGGAAGGTTTCTGAAGGGAATTTTGAGGATATTTTGCCCAGAGTAGGAAGCAGGTCCAGTCCGACAGACTCTGCTGACATTACAATCTAAGAGACTTTGTGAGTTCTTGGTTTAGACATTCGATTTGACTGTTATATTGTGGGTGATATCCTGAGGTGAGGCTTATATTTACATTGAGCGGGCGAAAAGAAGGCCATCCATACCCGAGATTTGAACTGGGAACCCCGGTCTGAGACAATATCTTCAGGTAGTCCATAATAGCGAAACACGTAGTGGAAGAGATGTTCTGCTGTTTCAAAGGCTGTTGGGAGCTTGGGTAAAGGTATTAACTGGCATGCTTTAGAAAAGTGATCAATGACTGTTAATATTATGGTACAATGCCGTCACTCTTCAAAAGCTGCTTACATAGCCAGAAAGTTCACATTACTCACATCATAATTACGTTCGGCAGAGGAGAGTTTACGAGAAAAATAAGGGTATAGTTTAGGAACCTTGACTTTGGGAGATGACGGAGCCTATTTCTGTGTTTGAAGTCCCTACTTTGACCACAAATAGGATGTTGGGGTCAGGATGATGCAATATAGGTCCAGATGTGAAGCAATTCTTTGAAGGGCCAGAGTACCAGCAAAGTTTGGTATTTCCTCCTCTTAGGATGGAGGTGATTGGGGCTGCAAGTGTGCTAAAGTTTCTGATGAATCATCTATAGAAGTTAGCGAACCCTAGGAATCGTGGTAGGTTGGAGCCAATTCAACACCGCCCGCACTTTACTATCATCAGTAGCTATCCCCTCAGAACTTATAATGCAAACTAAGAAGGAGTTGGATGTCTGGTGGAATACATAATTTTTTAATTCAAAGAGCATATTCTGCTAAAATAAGACATGAACTGTCCCATAAATGATGTTTCGTATGCTCAGATAGCTTTTAAAATGCTTATATATTTCAGGTTGGACCAGCCAATGGACATGTGAAATCCTAAGTGTATGTCTCAGGACTCTGACTGTTTCTATGACAATATTGCTTGTTGCTCTTTCTCCCATTCTATGATGAGTGCACCATCTATGCATATATAAAGTCTTTGGTAAGATGAATATTAAGCAATTTTCCTAAACCTGTGTGTAGCATACATTTTATACAAGCTGTCAAAATACAAAAAGACAACTTTATTACTGAAAAATTTATCTTCCAGCCTAGGGTGATGTCAGTATCTACGTTATAACAATGATTTTGATCAAATACCCACATAATGGGTTTCTGTTAATGTGATTTAATTTAATTTAGTGATTGAATTTTGAGCAGCCTTAGCTGGTGTATGTACACATATCAGAAACATGGATAATTCATTCAAACATATTGTTTTCTATAAGTTTCTGATAAGTTTTTTTTTTTTTAAGTTGCAAGCCACCACCAGCATTTGTTTTACATTTTCACAAAATGTTCATGGCCTCCAAAATATTTAAACAATTATAAAAAAAAAAAAAAACATTTTATTCTAGCTTAATGCATTATATTTTTATCAACACTTAAATGTGGGTACGTTTCATAAAAAGAGCAACATTCTGAGCAAAGAGCTCAGAAAATCGGATTTTCGTAAAGGACTACATCTGGATCAGATTCAGAAAGATTGAGTCCATCAACACCCCTAAAGCTTCACAGTCCTATAGCTCATGATTTATGCTGTTTAATGTTGATGATCACATTATTGTACATATGCATCGGCTTACATATGCTATTGCTTGTTTCTGCTTCTTATCCTCATGTGTTTTGATCAGAAGATTCAGTACTCTTTCAGAAGATGTGTAATAGCGCCCCCTACTGTATAACAGTGAAAACACGGAAAGCCGGAAATTTCTGTCAATGACGGGAAAAGAGTTAATAAGGTTTGGAACACAGCTTATGTCGTGAAGAAATAATTCACCCAGAAGCAGCATATGAAGGACAAGGGCCCAAGTTATAGATGCTCAGACAAACAATGGCCGTCAATTATTTACTGTTGTTATACATTCATTTGTCCATAAAATCCACAAAAAATCTGTTGCAAGTCCCGTTATGCCATTGAAACCCAAATCCCAAATTTGTGACTGGTATAAAAAATGATAATGAAACCAAAAATAATGAGAATGTAAGACAAAGAGACTACAAGGCCAACCTAATGAAACTGAAGAAATTAGAAACTTTGTTTTTCTCTAGGGTAAAACGTAAGTGATTTAATATTATTACTGTTTTTATGATTTTTAGGTTATTGAACATGGGTGTGTTTCCCGTACAAGA
The DNA here is from genome assembly GCF_029890125.1 of Rhinichthys klamathensis goyatoka. Taxonomy (NCBI): domain Eukaryota; kingdom Metazoa; phylum Chordata; class Actinopteri; order Cypriniformes; family Leuciscidae; genus Rhinichthys; species Rhinichthys klamathensis. Next base: position 2,490,929 of record NW_026606608.1, on the reverse strand, counting down.
CGTAAGTCACGACTGTTTCCTGAAACCGTATTGTTGCAAATTGGTCGTTCACCCACGTTGGCTAATGATGTCACGCAGGTGTTGGAGTAATAACTACTTTTAATGAACCTGTTTGAGATTGAATTAACGCTAGATGTTTTGATGTAAATTACAGACATGGCATCTGAGGACTATTTCAAATATTTCTCAGTTATTTTGCTTTATTTCCAGATTCAATCATAAGGCCTGTTCACACCGGGGCCGACGTTTAACGCCTCGTGACTAAACAAAGGGCGCCAATGTGAGTGTGCACACCGACACGAAAAACGGCACGCGTAAAAGCGTAATTTAAAAAAAAAACGCCTCGGGTTAGTTTTTTTAGTTTGACGCGCCGCGTCAAAAACTATCCGGCCAATGAGATTGGCGCTTTTGCTCACGTGTCTGGAGCTTCTGAAGTTACAGTAAAACACAACTTGGGGGCGCTCAAACACGAAACGGTCTTGCCGAGCACACATACGTAACGGCGAAGAAGATAAACGCCAAGTAGCGTCTACACTGCCGGGAAGATATAAGACGAGGAAGATGCAAGGCAAGATGAATGTAGAGCTGCTGGTCTCGTTGGTGTCGGAACATAAAGAACTATATGACATAAAGAACGCGACAGCGACTACCAAAATCTTGATAAATGGAGTGGTATTGCAGAGCAAATGGGCGCCATCTTATGTCAGGGAATGAATTTGCATGTTCACTCGGCTCATCGTCAGCGAAAATCGCTTGGGTGTGAACACAAAAAACGCGTTATAAAACGCTGCCGAATAACGCGCGCCGATATTCGTCCCGGTGTGTACGAGCCTATAGGCTCGTTCTTACGTACTAGAGCACGTTCACACACACTAGAGTTCGTTCACACACACTAGAGCTCGTTCATGCGCACTCTTCAAAAAAACGGTGCTTTAAATCTCTTGACAAACCAAAAGACGTAAATTACATTTGTATGTATTCTAAATAAAAGACACAGGTTGTACTGAATGTTGCTCAAGATAAGGATTTATTGAGTCCATATGTCATGCAAACAAGAAACTCCTCTTCTAACCACAGGTCGAGATCTGTCGCTCAAACACAGATGCTGCTTGCGAATGTTCGTTGGAACGATGGTTTCGGGGAAACACAGACTCGTTGAACTGCTGATAACGTGTGACCATAGTTGGCTAACGATGCTTTTGGGAAACACACCCCATGATAGCAGAATCTCCCACTAAGTCCACAAGAACACACATGAATGTACACCTTTTGAAGGGACATTGGCATTGCGAGGAAACGCGAGGAATGTCCATCCGCACAGAGGTGTGTGTGCAGACAGTGGTGCGTGCTGATATTTGGCAGCGTGGCTGTGCGTGACTAGCAGAGATACACCTGTCTGCTGCTCAGGTAGAGGAGTGTGTGAGCACGCATGGGCCTGCCTTCAGAACAATACTGCCATTGTGACGAGCTCCGACTCACAGAGAGGAGGACAGCCCAGCGCACACACACACCCTGTGAGCACACATGCTTTATTTATAGTTATACATTCACCTGAGCTTCTATGGAAGAAATTTACTTGCAACGCAAAGTCAGCTTAGTTTGGCGTCAACTCTCAGGGTTTTTTATGACTTATTTGGTCAATGAATGTGTTTCTGCTGATAGGATTGTTATACGATCTTGGAAAGATAAAGTGTGAACACCTTCAATTCGAGATGGATAGCAATCTGATCATTCAGGACGTGGTTTGACAAGCAAACAAGATGCAAATCACCCAATTATTAATGCCTCGGTAACACTTTAAAATAAGCTTCAGTAGTTAACATTAATGCATTAACTAACATGAATTAACAATGAGCAATACATTTGTTACAGTAGTTATTAATCTTTGTTAATGTTAGTTAATAAAAATCCTTCCTTGTTTGTTCATGTTAGTTCACAGTGCATTAACTAATGTTAACAAATACAACCTTTGATTTTAATAACGTAATGTTGAAATTAGTTCATGTTAACTAAGGTATAACTAATGTTAACTAATGAACCTTATTGTAAAGTGTTACCAGTGACTCTAGTTGTTGGGGTCATGTGCGAAAACTTTTCCCGTCTCAATCATAATACAGCAAGCAATCAAGAATGAGATTGTGATTTACATATGGGGTGAAGTGAACGTTTTCACCATGGCATTATCATGTAGGTTAACTGAGTGATATTTCCATACAATGTGGGAATAGTTGATCGGATTAAAGTGGCCGTGGACATGGAGTGTGCTTTTACCCAAATGAATAGTGGAAATGTCCAAATGCTTTTGTGTCTGTGCACAATATGACTTAAATCTTCAGGGAAACCAATCTTGCCAGTGACATCCAATAGTAGGATAAATTTAAAGAAGAATATAGTTTAAGAAATCCTCAATGTGAAAAACAATTTTTTTTCTGACATTAGAAAATAATAAGAAAGATGGCACTGAAATTCTCCTTCATATTTCAAAAGTTTTAGAAAATCAGTTCCCCAATTTCCAATTCATTTCTGCACTGATTTGACTGTGTGACCTGTGGTTTGTGATAAGAGAATACTACCACTGAAATTCCACTGACATGAAACCCTGGATTTCTTCCTGCAGGAGTGCGTGCGTGTGTGTGTGTGTGTGTGTGTGTGTCGTCTTCATAAAGGTAGTATTGTTAAATTGCGTGCGAAGCTCATGCTGGAGGCTCTGTTTCTCCGCCCACTCCTGTAAACCACAGCCATTTCTCCTCTCCTCCCCCTCTCTCTTTGTTACAGGTAAACATTTGATGTCCGCACGCAATCCCTGGAGAACTCCCGCCCTCTCCTTCCCCAGATCATTCTCAGCCTCACACACACACACACACACACACGTTTCTTCCTCATTCCAGCGGCATTCCTGTCCTCTCTGACTCAGCACCTGCTCTCCTGAGCTCTCACTTTCTCAGACCTTTTATTTTATTTTTGAGCTTTCATTTTTATTGGACAAACAAAAATCTCAATTGTGATCAAATTTAAAAAAAGTTATGTCTAGTTCCATCTTGAATATAACAGTACAGCGGTCTCCAGAGATAGCATCTCGTTCAGTGTGAACAGTGCATCAGAACACCTTTACTGTTATCAAGTGTCTTGTTTATGCGGCTACACACAAGAATCAAGTCTGAAATAACAAATACTGGTTAGTGCTGGTGGACCAGCATATTCATGCTGTTTTCAAGCTAAATGGAGCTGGTTCACCAGTATGGTTCGCCAGCTGTCTGTATGCAAGCAGTGTTTTGGGGACACTCACTGTTTTCACTTGCATATTTCGATATTTATATTATATTTATATTTCGATTCTTGATGTCTGTGCAAACACTGACCACTATCATGGTGTCTTTAAATGAAACTCAATAAATCATCTTCATCTAAACCTCTGTTCATTCACAATAACAACTTCTGTAGACGTATGATACAAGTCAAACTAGTAATAAGTAAAACTAGGTTAGTAATAAGTGAGGCTGGTAATGCTGTTTGTGGAGTTGTTCAATCCTCCTCTGCTGAGATCTTGAGAGATTTAAACATATTTTATCTTCAGTTGATTTCATCTAATGTTGTGGTTGGAAATCAGTTGTAGTTCTTGTGTTTCTCTGTCCTTCAGTGATGTTAACAGCTGGTGTTCGTCACTAATGCTCAACAATCACTTAATTAATCACTTAATTTCTTGACTGCAATATCTACTTTTAGTGAACTCAACTGAAATAATTTCAGAGTACTCATAACTATTGTTTTTTATAAACTTAAATGAATTGAGGTAATCGGTTTCCTCAAATGAAATAAGTTAGCTTAACTTGTTGGGTTTTACAGAATTCAGACATACTTCTTTTGTCATGTGGTGTTTTCCGCCTACTATAAAGTGGGAAGCAGAAACACTCTGTCAGTTTAAGTCTAGACTATCTCTTTAACCTGGCATACACATAGAAAATTATACATTCCTATTATTCAAATCAGTTAAATGATTATTAGGCTCCATAAATTAGGTCAGCCGGAACCGGGGACACTTCCTATAACACCCGATGTACTCGCTACATCATAAGAAGAATGGCATCTACGCTAATGTTAGTCTGTCTGCTTTTTCCGAGGTTAACTGTAATAAGCCGGATCCGGGCCGTATCCAGATCAGATGGAGGACCTGACCCTATACACGACAACAACGCATGATGTAGTCAGCCGGATCCGGGCCTTATCCAGCTCAGATGGAGGACCTACACCCAGACATGACCACAACGCATCCCTGAAGTGTCAGCAGAGATTGTATCAACTAGACTCTCCACTCATCGACACGACAGCCATCGGCACTGATCCTCAACAAACCGGTCTCCATACCGGCGTGACTCTGATCTTAAACCAGATGGAACTGGATAATATTCTGATTGTTCCAAACCAATCTGACCTCTGACCTGTAATGCTGCCTGAATCATAATCATACACTGTTCGCTCGTTGGCCAGAGGAGAACTGAGCGACTGAGCCTCTGGGTTCTCCCAAGGTTTTTTTCTCCATTCTGCCCTGATGGAGTTTTGGTTCCTTCACTGTCGCCTTTTCCACCTTTGTTTCCATTGGCTTGGCTTGCTTAGTTAAGGGACATTAAATTTAACATTTAATTTAATATTCAACAATATTATTGATCTGCATGCATTGACACTAATATTATACAAGAACTGAACTGAGCTGGATGATGTCATCACGGTTTACTCCAGAGTGGCTATATATATATAAATTAACTAAATTAATAACTTTTTTTTTAAACAAAAATGAACCATCACTGAACTTACTTAAGCTGGACTGTGATGCTTTTTTCTTCTGGAAACAAACTTTGTTGCATTATTTCCCTGCTATCTCTGTAAAGCTGCTTTGAAACACTCTGTGCTGTAAAAAGCACTATATAAATAAATGTGACTTGACTTGTTTCTGTTACACACATTAGTTTCACTTTCATGGTTGTTTTCATTAATTCCTGATTTCTTTTGTTTAGTTTCCCGCCACTTATGAGTTGTCATGGAGATTCATTGATTCATCAATGGTGTTTGTCGTTAATGACCCTTATTTGCCTTGTATTTAAGATGCAGTCTTTTCAGTTCTCATTTGTCCAGTCACGTTAATGTTGTGTTTGCTCTCCTGCCTTTTGGATTATTTGCTATGGATGGATTATTAAAGCTTTTTGGATCCTGATCTTCATCTTCCTTTGCTTCCTACAACCTAAACGTGACAGATGACCGGTCCAACTAAGAAGATAATGGATACCGGGTCCATTATCGTTGCCCCATGGAGGGGCTACAAACTGTTGAGGGGAGTGAGTGTTTATTTTCAGCATGTGAGAACCCTTGAGGAGTACATGGAGGAGTTTGTCAACACCTGCCACAGTAAAAGCTGCGCCGACGTCTGCCTGATGGAGGGATTTCAGTGTGGACTGGACAACGACATTCACTTTTCATGCCCCAGGCCGAACCTTGCTCGACCCTGAAGGACTACATCAGTTTCGCACTGAGGGTGAATGGACCAACACTCAGTGGCTACGTTTACATGCAACCACATAATCAATAATCAAGCATTCATGTAAAACACCTTAATCGATCCGATTGAGCTCGATCCGACTGAAATTTGATCGGATTGAAAGCGTTGGTTTAATCCATTTCTAATCCAATCGAGAGAACATGTTAACACTTTAATAGATTGAAAACCGAAACTGAAAGAACTGCGCATGTGCAAAGACGTTGAAATAGCGAGTTGTACGAGCTGTTCTTCCCGTTGAATAAGTGTCATAAATGAGTGTCCCAACATTCTCAAATTCTCCTTTTAATGCGTCTGTGAAGTGGAGCAGGACAACGTCCCACCAGTTTCAGATTCTCATCCACAGACGACTGGATTTGGGCCTTTATGCGGTGTATAAATAAATAAATAAATAAAAACAGTACTGCACAACAGTTCCTATGCTTAATGTCTCCAAATTATGACCAGAAATTGATAAATATTAAGTCTGCTGTTTAAAACAAATAAAGAACCAATGTAGGACAATGGTTATTATGCGCAAACATGGGGAAACTCGTGCAGTGCATGTCAAAAAATCTATTCCGTTATCAAGCTTGTGACATATAAATGCGTGACACATCAAATTGATCACATGTTTAGCGTTCATGTGATCAACATTCAGATTCATCAATCGGAGTGAATTCAAATTGAAAAATTTGTGCATGTAAACGTAGCCACTGTGGACGAAGCGGATGACGACTACGACATTGGCGTTCAGCCTCACCTTGCAGACGTCTTGCAGCCTGACCCAGAGCCCAGCCCGTCACCACCTCGATCTACGGTTACTGCACCAGAGCCCCCCGCAGAATGGAAGACGTGTGAGCCGATGCCCGAGGAAGAGAGGACAGCGTCCACCATCGCCCCGGAGTCGAAGCACCTCAGTGAGTCTGACCAGGGGTGTGAGTCGGCGTCAACGTCCATCACAGCGAGTCCTCGTGGACTGAGCACTGGCTGGACCTAATTGACAATTTATGTGAGTGTGGAGAGATGAATTCCTTGTGTCCCTCAATCTGGCCAGAATGTGTATCATCTTCTTCAGTCCTGCGAAGCCTGCCCAGCCTCCTTCTCCCACCACCTCTTCAGACTGCCATCAGGAATGCTCTGTTTTTTGTTGGTTTCTGTGCTGTTCACCATTCTCCATTCCTGCCACCCAGTCATTATCGTCCCCCATTTGTCCCTCGTGTCACCTCTACCTGGTTACTCCTCGGACCTGCTGGGAGCCAGTTAGGGATGGGAACCGAGAACCGGTTCTTCTTTAGAACCGGTGCCCAGTGAACCAATTCCTTAGAACCGTTAGCATGCCTGCTTAACGATTCCGCTTATCGGTTCCGCTCGTTGCAAATGTGTCATGACGTCACACGCGCTGCGTTGTTTTGGTTCAAAACGCAGCAAACATGGCATCGAGGCAGAAGCGCTCTTTGGTTATATTTCACGCGAAAAGACGACAATATATGAGGCGCCGTCTAGGGCTTAAATCAAACTTCATTCACGCACACATATATGAAACAGGTGCATACACATATACTAAGTAGTCAAACATACATGTATACTGCTGAATGCTCAAACAAATACATGAAATGCACGACACACCTAAAGTCGCTCACGCACATACACGCAAACTCCACACACACGAGATGCGCGGAACTCTCCATGCACATGCTCATATGAGACGCGCGTCCACACACAAACTCTCCATGCACATACTCATATGAGACGCGGGTCCACACACAAACTCTCCATGCACATACTCATATGAGATGCGCGTCCACACACAAACTCTCCATGCACATACTCATATGAGACGCGGGTCCACACACAAACTCTCCATGCACATACTCATATGAGATGCGCGTCCACACACAAACTCTCCATGCACATACTCATATGAGACGCGCGTCCACACACAAACTCTCCATGCACATACTCATATGAGACGCGCGTCCACACACAAACTCTCCATGCACATGCTCATATGAGACGCGGGTCCACACACAAACTCTCCATGCACATACTCATATGAGATGCGCGTCCACACACAAACTCTCCATGCACATACTCATATGAGACGCGGGTCCACACACAAACTCTCCATGCACATACTCATATGAGACGCGGGTCCACACACAAACTCTCCATGCACATACTCATATGAGACGCGCGTCCACACACAAACTCTCCATGCACATGCTCATATGAGACGCGGGTCCACACACAAACTCTCCATGCACATACTCATATGAGACGCGCGTCCACACACAAACTCTCCATGCACATACTCATATGAGATGCGCGTCCACACACAAACTCTCCATGCACATACTCATATGAGACGCGGGTCCACACACAAACTCTCCATGCACATACTCATATGAGACGCGCGTCCACACACAAACTCTCCATGCACATGCTCATATGAGACGCGGGTCCACACACAAACTCTCCATGCACATACTCATATGAGACGCGCGTCCACACACAAACTCTCCATGCACATGCTCATATGAGACGCGCGTCCACACACAAACTCTCCATGCACATACTCATATGAGACGCGCGTCCACACACAAACTCTCCAGGCACATGCTCATATGAGACGCGCGTCCACACACAAACTCTCCATGCACATACTCATATGAGACGCGCGTCCACACACAAACTCTCCATGCACATGCTCATATGAGACAAGCGTGCACACACAAACTCTCCACGCACATACTCATATGAGAAGCGGGTCCACACACAAACTCTCCATGCACATGCTCATATGAGACGCGCGTCCACACACAAACTCTCCATGCACATGCTCATATGAGACGCGGGTCCACACACAAACTCTCCAGGCACATGCTCATATGAGACGCGCGTCCACACACAAACTCTCCATGCACATGCTCATATGAGACGCGGGTCCACACACAAACTCTCCATGCACATGCTCATATGAGACAAGCGTGCACACACACAAACTCTCCAGGCACATACTCATATGAGACGCGCGTCCACACACAAACTCTCCATGCACATGTTCATATGAGACGCGCGTCCACACACAAACTCTCCATGCACATGCTCATATGACACAAGCGCGCACACACAAACTCTCCACGCACATACTCATATGAGACGCGCGTCCACACACAAACTCTCCATGCACATACTCATATGAGATGCGCGTCCACACACAAACTCTCCATGCACATACTCATATGAGACGCGGGTCCACACACAAACTCTCCATGCACATACTCATATGAGATGCGCGTCCACACACAAACTCTCCATGCACATACTCATATGAGACGCGCGTCCACACACAAACTCTCCATGCACATACTCATATGAGACGCGCGTCCACACACAAACTCTCCATGCACATGCTCATATGAGACGCGGGTCCACACACAAACTCTCCATGCACATACTCATATGAGATGCGCGTCCACACACAAACTCTCCATGCACATACTCATATGAGACGCGGGTCCACACACAAACTCTCCATGCACATACTCATATGAGATGCGCGTCCACACACAAACTCTCCATGCACATACTCATATGAGACGCGGGTCCACACACAAACTCTCCATGCACATACTCATATGAGACGCGCGTCCACACACAAACTCTCCATGCACATGCTCATATGAGACGCGGGTCCACACACAAACTCTCCATGCACATACTCATATGAGACGCGCGTCCACACACAAACTCTCCATGCACATGCTCATATGAGACGCGCGTCCACACACAAACTCTCCATGCACATGCTCATATGAGACGCGCGTCCACACACAAACTCTCCATGCACATGCTCATATGAGACGCGCGTCCACACACAAACTCTCCATGCACATACTCATATGAGACGCGCGTCCACACACAAACTCTCCATGCACATGCTCATATGAGACAAGCGTGCACACACAAACTCTCCACGCACATACTCATATGAGAAGCGCGTCCACACACAAACTCTCCAGGCACATGCTCATATGAGACGCGCGTCCACACACAAACTCTCCATGCACATGCTCATATGAGACGCGCGTCCACACACAAACTCTCCATGCACATGCTCATATGAGACGCGCGTCCACACACAAACTCTCCATGCACATGCTCATATGAGACGCGCGTCCACACACAAACTCTCCATGCACATGCTCATATGAGACGCGCGTCCACACACAAACTCTCCATGCACATACTCATATGAGACGCGCGTCCACACACAAACTCTCCATGCACATGCTCATATGAGACAAGCGTGCACACACAAACTCTCCACGCACATACTCATATGAGAAGCGCGTCCACACACAAACTCTCCAGGCACATGCTCATATGAGACGCGCGTCCACACACAAACTCTCCATGCACATGCTCATATGAGACGCGGGTCCACACACAAACTCTCCATGCACATGCTCATATGAGACAAGCGTGCACACACACAAACTCTCCAGGCACATACTCATATGAGACGCGCGTCCACACACAAACTCTCCATGCACATGTTCATATGAGACGCGCGTCCACACACAAACTCTCCATGCACATGCTCATATGAGACAAGCGCGCACACACAAACTCTCCACGCACATACCCATATGAGATGCGAGCACACACACAAACTCTCCAGGCACATACTCATATGAGACGCGCGTCCACACACAAACTCTCCAGGCACATGCTCATATGAGACGCGCGTCCACACACAAACTCTCCACGCACATACTCATATGAGACGCGCGTCCACACACAAACTCTCCATGCACATACTCATATGAGACGCGCGTCCACACACAAACTCTCCAGGCACATGCTCATATGAGACGCGGGTCCACACACAAACTCTCCAGGCACATGCTCATATGAGACAAGCGCGCACACACACAAACTCTCCATGCACATACTCATATGAGACGCGGGTCCACACACAAACTCTCCATGCACATACCCATATGAGACGCGCGTCCACACACAAACTCTCCAGGCACATGCTCATATGAGACGCGGGTCCACACACAAACTCTCCAGGCACATGCTCATATGAGACAAGCGCGCACACACACAAACTCTCCATGCACATACTCATATGAGACAAGCGCGCACACACACAAACTCTCCATGCACATGCTCATATGAGACAAGCGCGCACACACAAACTCTCCACGCACATACCCATATGAGATGCGAGCACACACACACACAAACTCGTGCACATACTCAATGAGAAACATCACCTGAATCCGCAGCCAAAAACACATCATCCACCCGACCCAATAATGTTCTCTGATTTAAGTATCCGCACCCGATGGTCAAATTACAATTATTCTGTGTTGTTACGCGTGATTATAAATGGATGATCGTTACCTTCAACAGCGACTCGGCGACGGTTGATGCGCACATCTCTAATGGTAACATTATACACTGATGAATGAGCACTGCTTTAAATTTCTTTCAAAAAAAATTTATTTGACAGAATTTCATTTTCTTAATGGCATAAACAGACTTTAGTCCCATGAGACCTAAACTGGAATCTCACTGTTTCTGTCACTGCGACTTCCCAAACAGACGAACAACACGCACACACGCGTGCGCACGCACACATCACTTTTGAAGTAAAAGTGAAAATTGAGGATGCAGTGCTTCGTAATGCATCGAGATATCGAATTGAACTGAATCGATGACATGATAATCGTAACCGAACCGTGAGACCAGTGTAGGTTCACACCCCTAATACTCTGTGCTAGTCTTCTGATCAAATATTAAAGCGAGTTAATACAAACAAACAAATTTGTACTTATTCCCTCACCCAATGAGAATCGATAAGAGAATCGATAAGGAATCGAATCGATAAGCAATATCGATAATGGAATCGGAATCGTTAAATTCTTATCAATTCCCATCACTAGAGCCAGTTCCAGCCTCAGAGTGCTCTATCCCACCTCGACCCATCGTCCAGACTCTATGCCTGCGCTCCTTCCTCTTCAACTCCAGCATGGACCATCGGCCACTAGGCCTCGCCGGGCTCCCTCGTACCCTCGGCTCCACCTGTATCGGACATCACCACGCCTCCGCTGTGGACTTTCAGGCCATCAGCTGTTCTCCGGCCCTCCACCCCTTCGACTTCGGCCAGCTCTGCCCTCCCTCAGGCTCCACTGCCATCCTCTGTCGCTCCCGGTCAACCTCAGCCCTCCAGATCTCCACTGCCATCTCGGGAGGTCGTCTCTACAGCTCCGTCACGGCCGACCAGGTCAATCGCTCCTCGGCTCTTCTCCCAACAGCTACTTTTCCCTCAGTCGTACCCAGAGATTCACCTGCCAAGCCCCCATCATGGCTCCTCCCTCCATCAACTCTGCCGCTCTGGGTCAGCAACACCTGGCCACTTCTCCCATCATGTCCTTGGCTGCTACACCCATCTGCTCATGTCATCTTCATTTATATAGCGCTTTTAACAATGGAGATTGTTTCAAAGCAGCTTTACAGAGATAAACATACAATTTACGGTAACAGAGATTGTTTTGGCTTTATAGCGATTTTTGAATAAATCATCCCTGGTCTTCTCTGCCTATCCATCTGCCCGCTCTTACCAGGCCTTCTCCTGCTCCTCGTCCTCCTCCAAAGCCTTCTGTTATGGCGTGGGGTCGCACCTTCTGGGAGGGGGCATTATGTCACAGACATTCAGTTATCTTTGTCTTAGATTCACTATTATGGACTTTTAGGTTGTATTCATTAGTTCCTGTTTTCCTTTGTTTAGTTTCCCTCCACTTATGAGTTGTCATGGAGATTTATTGATTCATCACAGGCGTTTGTCGTTAATTACCCTTATTTGCATTATATTTATAGGCCTCCTGAAATGAAAATTTAGGTTTTTTAGCTTTTAGCATGAATATGTTAGCCTTAAGGTTACGAATAAGCTTCCAATACAATGACAAAATTCGCATTTAGGTGATTTAAGCATTCAAAACTCTCTCGAAAGTCTCTCACGGATTTTATTTACATTTTACATTTACATTTAACATTTATTCATTTAGCTGACGCTTTTATCCAAAGCGACTTACAATTGCTATATATGTCAGAGGTCGCACGCCTCTGGAGCAACTAGGGGTTAAGTGCCTTGCTCAGGGACACATTGGTGTCTCACAGTGGATTCGAACCCAGGTCTCTCACACCAAAGGCATGTGTCTTATCCACTGCGCCATCACCACCCGTTGTCATTTTATGACATCACCGCCTCAGTCCCGCCAGTCTCAGCTTCCTGTTTCAGTGGAAATTACATCAACGCATCATACAAAGCTACGCGTTCCAAGGCACTTCAGTGGGACTTTAAGTTGCAGTCTTTTCAGTTTTCATTTGTCCCGTCACGTTAATATTGTGTTTGCTCACCTGCCTTTTGCATTGTTTGCTATGGATGGATTATTAAAGCCTTTTTTTTAACCTGATCTTCATCTTCCTGTGCTTCTTACAACCTAAACATGACAGTTTCTACATTATTTTGGAGAATTAATGTTAAAAGTATTAGAACATATATATAAATATATTAAAAACGTGGTTACACTTTATTTTAAGGTCTCCTTGTTACAGTGTAATTATACATTTCAGTGCTGAGTAATATTAATTAAATACATTTACTTACTATATGGTTAGGGTAGGATTAGGGTTTGGTTTAGAGTTAGTTGCATGTAATTATGCATAATTTATAGTTTTTACTATAGTAACTACATGTAACATGTGTAGCAAGGACACTGAAAAATAAAGCGTTACCAAAACTTTATCGCGATTAATAAATTTTTTAAAAATATTTTTTAATCGATTGACAGCACTAATATAGTATACAGTATATATAAAACCCATGATTAAAATTGTTATCAGTGTTACATATTTTTTTTCCCATTCAGATTCCATTTTCGGTTCTTATCCAGTCCTGTTATAAATAAAATAGGACTGTAAGAACACTGCCACCAGAGAACAGTTGACACAACTGAATACAATAGATTCAATTAGTTGACACATACCTATTTCTACTATTACAAACACAAGTTTCCTCATGAATTCTTTGCAGTGAAGCTGTGCACTATGAATATTGGATTTGTTTCACTTACAACAAGTTCACTATTGTTTGGTTAGCCTCTCACTGGTCTGGAAAAGCCATTCAAACCAGATAATCTGTCTGCGGCTTGTCAATGCACCATAGTGTTCCTCGCGATCAGACCAGGGTCTGAGACAATGGGCCCATTTGACTAAGAATATGAAGTGACTGAAGGCAGAGAATAAAGGAATAGTTCTTCCCCTGCTGTATTTGTTCAGGGACAAACAATCTTGTTCTTTAATATGAATAGTAGCCCCCCCCCTCTCTCTCTCTCTCTCTCTCTCTCTCTCTCTCTCTTTCCTATTTTGTTAAATCAAACACAACAAAGAACAATGGCCATTGTCCAGGCTGCCAATGGCCCTTTGAAATGTAGCAGTTAGTGGCACAAAGCCTTAGTAGTTGTGTTGCTTTATAATGTAAGGTTGGTTTGGGTTTGACACCTGTGGAAAACACATCAGTGGTGGCACCAGCAGAGATCTAGATTCCCAGTATACAATTGCATATTTGGGATTTATAGTGATACAGCACAATTAAGTATGAGCACATCTAATTAAGTTCCATAAAACCATAAAAAATATGTATGTATCATGCAATATGAATGGAATGGAACAAACAGTGACTGATACGCTGCATGTTTCAAAGTTTACTGTGTTAATTTTACACGTAAACAGTTTCAGTTTCAGATTGCTGCTCCACACAAACTCCCTCTCAGCATGTTGCATAAAACGTGCATTTAGGAATTCAATGTGAACCAGGATCATTTGATTTTTACAGTTTCCAACATTTTTGTGGGCTATGTTTTCAGCATTTCACCAGATTTTTGACACTGTCCGTGATGACGTACTGGATTAAATTGAATATCTCACAGACGTGTGCTTTTCCCCCCAATCCAGTTCAGTGCAAACTCCACTCCACAGCTGATTCGAAAGGTTTCATTACTGTTAGATAAAACTGGATATCAGAACGAAGTCAATGATCAATGCAGAGCAGAACACCAGATCTGGGGACCAGAAATGACACAAACACAGAAGTGCAGTTCACTCAAAGTCAGCTTTATTGTGCTCGTACCATCGTTTATATTTCAAGCCTAGGGTGTTGGCTGAAACCATCAAATAGAATAATAAGTCCATATAAAAAAGAAAGGAGACTGTCAGCTTCGCTGAAAGAGTCCATAGAGAGACAAACAACTCAATTCATAATTACACCATATGCAACGTTGCTCGTTATGGATAATAACTAGCACATGTCTTATGAGCGTGTGACTAAACAGGGATGTACAAGAAATGATTAGATAAACAGAAAAGGAGATGCAAACATATTTATCCGAACAATTACTCATGTCAATGACACTGCTGATTGCCTACACATACACAATGCCACAACCGATACTAACCCCTAACCCTACCCTTAACCTGGTTTGGGGGAAACAATCATGTGTCCACTACATATTGGATTTTATTGAGTATGTCATCCCGATACAGGCTGCAGCGAGGACATCTTGAGATTTGAAACAAGAAGCGATTTGGAGCCGTCCTTTGTAGTAAGCCTCTCTCCCACTTGCTGTCAGTCCTCTGCACTATCCCATCTCAATAAAGGCAAAAACACAGGCTTTAAAGTCTCGCTGCAGTTTTTCGACAAAATGCTTAATGTTTGAAAGTGAAGAAGAGACATTAATATTGTAACTTGTAATGTAACATAGGCGTAATTCTATGGGGGGACAGGGGGACACGTCCCCCCCAATATTCAACGAAGGGCAATTTGTCCCCCCCAATATTTGATCATATTTGGGGCGCGTTTCCATTACAGATTTGCGCAAAACTTTTGCGATATTTTCTAAATGTCGATAAAAAACTATTGCGAAATGACGGCGTTCCATTAACCGATGTTATGCGACTAAAACGTCTTTTTTTCCTCTCGCGATAAGTCATTCCAAAAATCATGGCAACGGACATTGGTAGGTTTATAGCCTATATCACAGCCACCGCATAGACATTATTATTATTAATGGAAGGAGACGTGGCGTGTTATCCAAGCGTTAATGGCAGGGAAAGACACGGAGTTCCTGGGTGTTTCTCCTTCATTTCTGCTCCGTCTTGATTTTGGCATTTCTTTGAGGTTTAGACACTGATCAATATAGAATGACTTTATTAATGTCATTATATAGATCAGTGGGCTTAGAGTCCAGTAGACTATTCCTGTAATTATTGTTTCTTTTATGAATTCAATAAAGAACTCTGTCTCGTATTATGTCCAAAGGGTCAGTGTACTTGCATTCATGTTTCTTATTTAACCCGTAATTGCAAAACGAAAAATGAACGGTTGTTGTATTTTTAAAACGCAAAGGTGAACACCAACATTTTAGTTTGACCTGTAGGCCTACACCAAATGCTGCACAAAAAAATAAAAAAATAAATTATATATATATATATATATATATATATATATATATATATATATATATGAGAGAGAGAGAGAGAGAGAGAGAGAGAGAGAGAGAGAGAGAGAGAGAGAGAGAGAGAGATAGACGAATTTTCAGATATTTGTTTATGGCTTTTTGCCCCTTTATTAAACATTTAAAATATTCACAAATTAATATGGAGAAAAAAAATGTAGATTTTACTGGTTTTCTAAGGCCAAATTAGAACCTGGAAATTATATTTTTCCCGCAGTGCTGAATGAGAAGAGCCATAACCACAGCCTACAGAAAGGGTATGTATAGGTGAGTTAGGCTATAATAAATGTGTCTGAAAAAATAACGAGGCATTTTAATTGTTTATTATTAAACTATTGTTTTCCTAAATCAGTGTCGGCTAAAAACATATCTCCATCTCCGGATGCACCTTTAGAGAGAAATGCACCTTTCATACGGATTACATAATCAGAAGGTATTAGCTTTCGATTCGAATTTGTTCCTTTTAAAGTGGACATTTAAAGCTTCAGTCTACAAAGGCTATATAGCCTATCAGTTCTCGCGCTTCAGTTCACGGAGATCATGAAAGCGCGCCTGATTGTTTTATTTTATTTTACAAAAGCACATCGTTTTCTTGTTATTGTGAGATTACGCAAATAAAAGTAGTTGCGAATAATGTATTATTATATTCTGTATGACCAGAAATGATAGAGTATTTTAAGTTGTTTCGACTGTTGATAGGAAAATGCAAGTGTTCGCGCCCGCGCCACCGTGCTATCCAGTGCGCGCTCCACACCCAGTCCGCACACACACTTGGATATGCGTCAAAATCTTGTGTTTATTTGTGATAATCTTAGCCCTATTATTGTCCAACCTGTATTATGAATGAAATGTGACGAATTGCTTTGTTCCTTTTTTGGATAAAAGCGTCTTCTACATATAATAAATGTTATAATAATGATGATACTTATTATTATTATTTGCGGACACGGACCCAAAACACACCGCGTATTCTAAGTCAGGTGATTGTAAATGCGCAAAACCCGTTTCCATTGCAGTTTTGCGAAATATTCCTTTTTCAAATTGCCTGAAAAACCTCCTCATGCGAGCGTAAAAACTTTATTGGGATAAATGGGAGTTTTTGCGAAATGGAGTGTTTCCATTGTGCGTATTTTCATTACGCAATTTCAATTTGCGCAATTTGAAGGGTAACGGAAACGCGGCTTGTATGATTATGCGGGCAGGGCCATATCGATGTGATTGCAAATAGCCTACGTCTTTCTTCCCAGCTATATAAAATATAAAATCCCGGCCGGTCCATTTCCCAAATCCATTCGACTTGCCTTACACTATACTTTTAGCAAAACCTATTTCTCCTGAAATCCATGTCATGTTTTCCTATCCCTTTAGTAGCTCGTGCATCGTCAGTGAGTTAGGAAAAACCAAACAGAAGAAGAGTTAGGAGGAGCGCGGAAATTGACAGACATTTGGCACATAGGCTATCTATGAATGGTAAATATCCTGTTATCCTGTAACAGTAATTTAATCAAAATGTTTATAGTCACTATATGTTTATAGAAGACTATAAGAGAGAGAGATCACTGACCGCTTTGTTGTCAATTCAGGCCTGTAATGATGCCGATGCTGTAATCATTGTGAGTAGGCTATACGTTGGTTTGACGATCAGATGTAATAAAATTCCTTGTTGTGTTATACAATTACAAACATTCGGACTCTGGCTTTTATTTTATTTTTATTAAAAAAATGTGTGCATGCGCCAACACAAAAAGTTCCACAGCTGTCCCCCCCAATGTGTGATTGACAATTTCGCCCTTGTAATGTAAAATAAAATGATTATTATTATTAGGGATGCACTGATGTATCTGCCAGTGATTTATTAGCAGCTGATAAAAGCATTTATCTGCATCAGACATTAGCTTTTTAGTTTAATGGGAATACAATTTTTTTTATATACTAGTGCTACGGCCTGGAATGATTTACCTTGCTGTATAAAGCAGGTAAAATCTGAAAGTGTTTTTAGAAAGGAAGTTTAATAAATGGCTTGTTTTTTTTTTATTAATTTAAAGGTGATGTATTGAGTTGGTGAACTTGATGGAGATTTCTCTCCATATATGATCTGTTCTTACATTTTGTAAACATAAGAGGACACCAATGGAAATAAGCCTTTGGCTTTTTTGTGTATTATCCTCGACAGTTTTTGAATTGTTCTATTAACTTTCCTTGTACAGTTTTTTTCTTGTTTAATATCTTATAATAATAAGATTTATTATATCTTAATAAATCTTGTTTAATAAATCAATGAAAAAAAGCTGACAGTTTAAAAACAGACGTTTATCAGGGCCGATTGTATCATTTTGTATTGTATTTTGTATCCAAAGGAGCGGAAAAACTTATGAAGCTGCAACTCTGTGTTTGAAGAAATTGTCTCTTGTGTAGAATTTAGGGCTGTCAAAGGTAATGCAAATTTTAAAAATCAATGGGAATGTTGGGAATGGAGATCTTTGGTCTAGATCACAGACTGGAACTGTGACCATGAGGTAATGTAAATCTGGCTATTGTATTGTTCCCAATGTTTCAAAAATAAAGAATGTAAAAAAATAAAAATAAAAATCAGCCCATTTAAGGCAGGTTCTGTTTGACAATGAAAGACACAGTACAACTAACTAAAATAATGATCTCTCATGTAATCACCCAATCAGTGATTCAATCATGGAAAGAAGCCAATAAAACTGCTTGTGAACATGCCACTTAATGCTACATTTATCCCAGGAGAATTTTTCAGTGTTCATAGTTGCACAGTTTGCAAGTCAACTTAAAACAAACAAACAAACAAACAAACAAACAAACAAACAAACAAACAAACCATCACTAAGTAAGAGCTTTATTGTTAATTATTTTTGTTTGGTTGAATAAATCTGTCATGAAGTTTTTAGGAAAAGTACCTTATGTGTATTTGAGTGTGATTTATTATATCTGAAAAAAAAAAACAGTTGAATAGTTTGGACTATTTGTAATATTATAGTAAATACCAAATAAGAAGGTTCCCTGTGTAGTTGGGAGAGATTGTTTTTCCTTAAGAAAACATTAAGGATATCGGTATTGCCCCTTAAATGTTGTATCTGTGAATACTTAATTATAATGATCAAATATAACTTTTTATAAAGAGTTAAAAAAGTATAATAATATAATATTATTACAATCAATGGGATTTCAGAAAACAACAGCGTGAATGGATGCGGACTGACAACTAAAAAAGGTTTGAGTCCATTTTAAAGTAATGCTAAAAATTCAGTGCAAAGATTATTTTTGTTTAGACTCATTTAAAGACGTATTGTTCTTGTAAAGATCGAACATAGGTTTCGCTTGGCAGTAGTGGTCTCTTTGTTAACATTGCAGATCAAATCGCAATATATGTACAAAATAATTTTAACTAAATTGTGCGTCCCTACACATAACTTTAAAATAATAAGTAATAAAAGTAAATAACTTAAAATAAATATTTTATTTGTTTACCTGCCTGTTGTGTAACTATTAAACAACATCAGAGAACCGTGAACATACAAATGTGCTGTTGAATTATTTAAATACAGTAATCAACATTTGAAGTGAATCAAAAAAGTTCATCAGTTGTCCTAAGACAAGAACGGGTATTGCTCAAAATTCATGTATAACTTTGATGAAAGGTTTTGATCCACTTCAAATGTTGACTACTGTTTTTATTTCAAATCTGAGGGGGAACTTCATGTTCACAGGGTTCAGCAGAGAGAACAAGTTTGGGAATCCCTGGGGTGCTTCTCGTTTGTCATTTGTGCATCTTTGCTCCATTTCCTCACTTTCCTAACGCAAGGAAAGAAATGAGGACGAGGAATCAAAGCAAAGTAAAGTAAAGTTTTTGTACATTGGAATATTCTTGATCACTCAAGCATCAGCTTTCAAGGGATCTGTCCTTATGTTGTTAAAGTTTGGTTATTTATGAAATCCATCCATCTTCTTCCGCTTATCCGGGGCCGGGTCGCGGGGGCAGCAGTCTAAGCAGAGATGCCCAGACTTCCCTGTCCCTAGACACTTCCTCCAGCTCTTCCTGGGGGACACTGAAGGACACCGAAGCACACCGATCCGTCTGTCAATCTCCCGTTCCATCCTTCCCTCACTCGTGAACAAGACCCCAAGATACTTGAACTCCTCCACTTGAGGCAGGAACTCTCCACCAACCTGAAGTGGGCAAGCCACCCTTTTCCGACTGAGGACCATGGCCTCGGATTTGGAGGCACTGATTCTCAACCCAGCCGCTTCACACTTGGCGGTAAAATGTCCCAGTGCATGCTGAAGGTCCTGGTCTGAAGGGGCCAGCACGACAACATCATCCGCAAAGAGCAGAGACGAAATCATGTGGTCCCCAAACCTGACCCAAACCTGAAACCCTACGGCCCCTGGCTGCGCCTAGAAATGCTGTCCATAAAAATTATGAACCGGTCGTACAGGGACCGGACAGCCCTTAACAAAGGGCCCCGGACCCCATACTCCTGGAGCACCCTCCACAGGACGCCGCGAGGGACACAGTCGAATGCCTTCTCCAAACCCACAAAGCACGTGGATTGGTTGGGCGAACTCCCATGAAACCTCCAGCACCCTGGACAGGGTATAGAGCTGGTCCAGTGTTCCACGGCCGGGACGAAAACCGTACTGTTCCTCCTGGTTCTACTATCAGCCGTATTCTCCTCTCCAGTACCCTGGCATAGACTTTCCCAGGGAGGTTGAGAAGTGTGATCCCCCTGTAGTTAGAACACACCCTCCTGTAGGGGACCCCCTTCTTAAAAAGAGGGACCACCACCCCGGTCTGCCATCCCAAAGGTACTGTCCCCGACCCCCATGCTGCAGAGGCGTGTCAACCAAGACAGCCCCACAACATCCAGAGACTTGAGGTATTCAGGGCAGATCTCATCCACCCTCTGCTTACTCAATGGAAGATATGTCGGTGGGATTGAGGAGATCCTCGAAGTATTCCTTCCATCGTCCGACGACAACCCCAGTTGAGGTCAACAGCTGCCCACCTCCTCTGTAAACAGCAACAGCTGCCCACCTCCTCTGTAAACAGCAACAGCTGCCCACCTCCTCTGTAAACAGCATTGGTAGGGCACTGCTTCCCTCTCCTGAGGCGTTGGATGGTTTGCCAGAACCTCTTCGAAGCCAGCCGGTAGTCCATGGCCTCACCTAACTCCTCCCGGGTTGATTTTTTGCCTCCATAACCATCCGGGCTGCAGTCCGCTTGGCCTGCCGGTACCCGTCAGCTGCCTCAGGAGTCCCACAAGCCAGCCAGGACTGATAGGACTCCTTCTTCAGCTTGACGGAATCCCTTACTTCCGGTGTCCACCACCGGGTTCGGGGATTGCCGCCTCGACAGGCACCGGAGACCTTACGGCCACAGCTCAGAGCTGCCGCGTCGACAATGGAGATGGAGAACATGGTCCACTCAGACTCAATATCTCCAGCCTCCCTCGGGATCCGGTCGAAGCTCTGCCGGAGGTGAGAGTTGAAGATCTCTCTGATAGGAGACTCGGCCAAACATTCCCAGCAGACCCTCACAGTACGTTTTGGGTCTGCCTAGTCTGTCCAGCTTCCTCCCCCACCATCGGATCCTACTCACCACCAGGTGGTGATCAGTTGCCAGCTCAGCCCCTCTCTTCACCCGAGTGTACAAGACATACGGCCGGAGGTCGGATGAAACAACCATAAAGTCTATCATCGATCTCTGGCCTAGGGTGTCCTGATGCCACGTGTACTGATGGACACCCTTATGCTTGAACATGGTGTTCATTATGGACAAGCTGTAACTACCACAGAAGTCCAATAACAGAACACCGCTCAGATTCAGATCAGAGGGGCCGTTCCTCCCAATCACTCCCCTCCAGGTGTCACGCCCACGTGGGCGTTGTTCCCCATTAGAATGACAGAGTCCCCAGTTGGAGCACTTTCCAGCACCCCTCCCAGAGACCCCAAGAAGGCCGGGTACCCTGCACTGCCATTTGGCCCGTAGGCGCACAAGACAGAGAGACCTATCCCCGACCCAAAGGCGCAGGGAAGCGACCCTCTCGTTCACTGGGGTAAACTCCAACACATGGTGGCTGAGCTGGGGAGCTATAATCAAACCTACACCAGCCTGCCGCCTCTCACCATGGGCAACTCCAGAGTGGTAGAGAGTCCATCCTCTCTCAAGGAGTGTGGTTCAGAGCCCAAGCCTTGCGCGGAGGTGATCCTAGTCGGTACCTCTCAAGTCTCTAGTCGGTACCTCTCAACCTCAAGGACAATCTCAGGCTCCTTCCCCGCCAGCGAGGTGACGTTCCACATCGCTAGAGCTAGTTTCCGTGTCCAGGGATCGGGTTGTCAAGGCCCCCGCCTTCGACTGCCACCCGATCCACTAAGCACCGGCCCCTTATGGTCCCTCCTGCAGGTGGTGAGCCCATGGGAAGGCGGCCCCACGTCGCTTCTTAGGGCTGAGGCCGGCCGGACCCCATGGGGGGAGGACCCCATATTGTCCATAATGTTTCCAACGTGATGACGTAATCCCTGGCGCATCGCAGACCAGCACAAGACAAACAATTGTGGTTAAAAAGTATATAAATGTTTTGTTTTTTTAAATAAGATAAGACCCTATTCCTCAGCTGGGAGCGTGCGGAGCCGTTTGAAGCACTTCATATCTATTTGAAACTGCATTGATTTGGACTTCAAAACGTTGGTTGCAATTGAAGCCCATTGTGTGGAGAAAAACCTGAAATGTTTTCCTCAAAAAACTTAATTTCTTTTCCACTGAAGAAAGAAAGACATGAACATCTTGGATAGCATTGGGGTGAGTAAATTATCAGGATTTTTAGGAGATAAAAAACAAGGATTGTAGCTGCTTGCATTGCTAAATGCTAAACATTGTTTAATTGCCTTAACAAGAAGTTTTAAGTTCAAAAGACTGCTACTCATTTCATGAACAAAAGTTTTTAAGTTGACTTTAAATGGAGCGAATTAGTTGAGTTAACTTACAAAATTGAGTGGGATGGGTTGCCTTATTGTTTCAAGTTGGCTAGACTTTTTTCCTTTTTTTTTGTCTTCACAAGAAGTTTTAAGTTCAAAATGCTACCTGGTACTCATTACATGAACACAATTATTTAAATTGATTTAACTGGAGTGGATTAGTTGAGTTAACTATTCAACTTTTTTAATTAACAAAAAGTTGAATGCGATACAATTTGCGAATGCACTTTTTTTTTTAATCAACTTAACCCTTTAGAACCGGCTGTGTCGTCGCCAACACATACCAGCATATTCATTTTACCGTAACTCTTCAACCGTTTGCACTATCAAAACCATTCAAATTGCCCCTGACAGTAGACAACGTGCGCTTTCTGGCAATATACGGCTTATTACGGTAATTTCATGCTTTCCGTCAGCAAATGACAGCAGCTTTCTGGCACAGCAGGAAGGAAGGATTTGAACAGAGAGATAAGAAGCGCAGCAGGTTAGAAATTTTTTGGATTGCATCAAATAATAAAAGAAACGAACAAATACATGGCGAAAGAAGTGGTGGACAGCAGAAGAGGGGATTGGGATGATTTTTAATGAAACTTGGGAGGCGGATGGCCGTTACTCTTTCACGTATCTTAGCATGTGGTGTGTGTGCATTAGGGGCATCGAAATTAATCGTTTCTGCGTTGCATCGCGATGCAGACGAGGACGATTCTGTATCGGTTCAGTAATAGACCATAACCGATTAAAATGTACTGACACTTTTCTGGCGTCATTTGTCGCGTGTGTGCTTTGTTGCGGTAGCATACAATGGCAGAGGGTGGCGAGACACGAGTGCAAGTAATTAAAAATGCTCCAACTACTTTAAAAGCCTACATCTTTGCGCATTGCACATTTCGGCTTTTATGAACAACCTGGTAAGCACGACCTGGAGAAGACATGTTTTATTAACCTCTTAACCGTCTCCAGAGCGTCGGCGCACTGAAGCGTTTTTTTATTTATTTAGTTCAAATATACTATCAGATTTAATGTTATACCTTGACAAACTATACATCATTAAAAAGATATAAGACTCAAGATTCAGTATTTGACCACTATTGTATTCTGAGAAACTTATAGTGACAGTTATGTCTTAATTTGTGTCAGGAGTTATGAAATTAAAAAATGAGTCGTTACCTTTAATATGAATTATGAGCCTCAGCCGGTCTCATTCAGAAAAAAACTCCCGTGCGATCGTCATGACAGCGCTTGACAAAACAACGTCCCTCAGGGCTTTTAGCTCAAACATGTGCAGATTTGGAGAAATATTGATAGATTCTCATAGCTTTACATTAGACTTCTATAGACAGGAATAATATTTATTGAATTTATACCCAAATGCGTCGATGTAATCATTTTGAGCGCTGTATACTCTGTACTGTGTTATCAATTCATCCTGAAAGTGAGGGCGCTGT
Organism: Rhinichthys klamathensis goyatoka; assembly: GCF_029890125.1. NCBI lineage: Eukaryota > Metazoa > Chordata > Actinopteri > Cypriniformes > Leuciscidae > Rhinichthys > Rhinichthys klamathensis. The sequence goes on along the minus strand of NW_026606608.1, from coordinate 2,466,369 downwards.
TTGAACAGAAGTCCATAATATATGGATCACATGAAGAAGAGCCATAATCATGTGACATTCAGGAAGTCCTGCCACAACAAAGCTATCCGAGATCGCTGTAAAGTGCAGATAAAGATGTTTTGAAGACAATAAACATGATTGCAATGATATTTGATTTACCTGTGTTCTTCGAGTCATGTCAGGTATTTTCATAATAATTGATTATATGTATAATGTAATGCTAATCGAGATAGACTTTCAAATTGTGCAGAATACAATAAAATAATATATTTTCTATCTGATTTTTTTATCTGAAGCCAAATCAGATTACAGAAAGTTATTTAAAACACTCGACTTGCGCTATAAAGTAAGTTTGGAGAACAAACATAGTTTTATTCTCATAAATTGTCGTGTATTGATGGTGTGCTAAGCTAACATGCTAGCTAGTACTGAGCACCTGCTACCTTACTTCGGTGTAATTTTTATGATTTTTTTCTAAATAAGAATGCTTACTGAAATGTTTCGTTTTTCAAAAAGGGCATTTGATACAGTTTCACTGTGAAGTGAGAACTTTTATAAAATAAATGAGGGATTGAAACAGTGTGAATTGCTAGTCGTTAGTGATTATAATGCAGACAAAAGAAAAGCATATTTAGAGCAATAAACTGGCTGGAGAGGTGTGAATATGTGCAGGGGAGACTGAGACTGAATGGGGCTCGTTTTTGCATCACAAAACAATAGAGGCAATAGACTGAATAGATGCTTATAAGAAAACAATAAACACCAGTCTAATCAAAATAAAGTCATATGACATGATCTTGAAAAACATTGAACTAAATACAGAGTTTTAGACTTATCATCTTCAAATTTTAAATATAACATGGCCAGACATGTGGCTTTAGCTGCAGTGCATTTCTAGATTGCTACAATGCCAACTTCAATTTTATTTTCATGAAGATGTTTCATAAAAATAAATGTATAATAACTTTACAAAACTTTGAAGCTATTTATAACTATTTTTTTCATTATGATAATAATTAATTCTACATTTACAATAAACTTCCAGGTGTCAGCTTTCAAATGAGATCTTACTTGTGCTTTTAGTACAAAGGGTTCATGAACTGTATCTGTTTCAGTTTGGGAATGCCATATCTGGGGATTTTTCAAAAATGGGCTTGAAGCTTAACAAAAATCGCTTAGAAACTTAAGGTTATAGCATAAATGCATTTTTATTTTTATTTTATTTTATTTCTTTTTTTAAGTAGGTAGGCTAGTTTAAAGCCACAGTTTCACTATTGGTTTTTCTGATTCAGAACGAACAAATCGGCAGGTAATATGACCCATAGAAATGATCAAAATAAACGAAATAAACGGAGAAAATAAGAACATTTTCGTACGTTTAATAATCGATCTCTCAGCCCCGCACAGTTTCTGCTGAGCTCGGGATTCCAATTGCACAGGTTAAAACCATGGGTTCAGCCTCGTCCATTTGAATTCTGGGCATTAACTTGGATACAGTTGTTTTCCAGGCCTCACTGCACAAGAAAAAATCGATAGGATATTTTGATCTCGCCCACCTTCCCACTGTTTTAAAACGCGAACTGCTATCTTTGCTCGGCCACTTAAACTTCAGATGCGCATAATCCTGCAAGGATTTAATCTCTCACCACCTCTTCGCGTTTTTGATTAACGCGCAAGAAGACGAGCATCGGCCCACCAGGCCCCAACCTACTCCTCCCTTTGCTCAGCCTCACACCAGAGGAACTCAATTTGTCCAGGTAAATTTCTCCACTGCCGCAGCAGTGATGTCTTCTCCGCTCCCGCAGGAGCTCATTTCTCCAGGTAAGTTTTCTGCTCCCGCAGGAGCTCTGTTTCTCTGGACACAAGTTTGACCCATGCTTTTTGCTTAAAGTTGAAGACCCAACTTTGTGTATGTTTTGTAAAATTCCCTTATCTGTCAAACATGTTTTATTAGATTGTTCTGCCCTTCATGCAAGCAGAATGCTCTTTTATGAAGTTTCTTCATTGAAGGACATATTTAATGAGATTATGCCTGAAAAGGTTTTAGATTTTTTATCATGTTAATTTAAATATAAATATTATATAATATGACTTGTTGTTTATATTTGCTTTGTTTTTATTGTATTTATATGATATTTGTATTTTTGTGATTGAATTTTTGCCATGAAAATAGCTCTGGATGCCGACATGGCATTAAATAAAATAATCTGATCTGTTTCTCTGGCTATTTTCTCCACTGCCGCTGCAGTGATGTCTCCTCTGCTCCCGCAGGAGCTCTTTTTTTCTCCAGGTAAGTTTCTCCACTGCCACAGTAGTGACGTCTCCTCTGCTCCCGCAGGAGCTCTGTTTCCCTGGCTATTTTCTCCACTGCCGCAGCAGTGATGTCTCCTCTGCTCCCGCAGGAGCTCTGTTTCCCTGGCTATTTTCTCCACTGCCACAGTAGTGACGTCTCCTCTGCTCCCGCAGGAGCTCTGTTTCCCTGGCTATTTTCTCCACTGCCGCAGCAGTGATGTCTCCTCTGCTCCCGCAGGAGCTCTGTTTCCCTGGCTATTTTCTCCACTGCCGCAGCAGTGATGTCTCTGCTCCCGCAGGAGCTCTATTTCCCTGGCTATTTTCTCCACTGCCGCAGCAGTGATGTCTCCTCTGCTCCCGCAGGAGCTCTTTTTTTCTCCAGGTAAGTTTCTCCACTGCCACAGTAGTGACGTCTCCTCTGCTCCCGCAGGAGCTCTGTTTCTCTGGCTATTTTCTCCACTGCCGCAGCAGTGATGTCTCCTCTGCTCCCGCAGGAGCTCTGTTTCTCTGGCTATTTTTCCACTGCCGCAGCAGTGATGTCTCCTCTCCAGTACCTCACTATTCAGAATTAATATTCCTGTTAAAACCCCTACGTGATGCCTCTTTCTCTGTCCAGCGAGCATTGGTCTCCCAGCGGACGTTGCATGCATCTATGTTTCCTCTTTCTCTGTCCAGCGAGCATTGGTCTCCCAGCGGACGTGGCATGCATCTATGTTTCCTCTTTCTCTGTCCAGCGAGCATTGGTCTCCCAGCGGACGTTGCATGCATCTATGTTTCCTCTTTCTCTGTCCAGCGAGCATTGGTCTCCCAGCGGACGTTGCATGCATCTATGTTTCCTCTTTCTCTGTCCAGCGAGCATTGGTCTCCCAGCGGACGTTGCATGCATCTATGTTTCCTCTTTCTCTGTCCAGCGAGCATTGGTCTCCCAGCGGACGTCGCATGCATCTATGTTTCCTCTTCCTCTGTCCAGCGAGCATTGGTCTCCCAGCGGACATTGCAAGCATCTATGTTTTCTCCTTTTTCTGTCCAGCGAGCATTGGTCTCCCAGCGGACATTGCAAAGCATCTATGTTTTCTCCTTTTTCTGTCCAGCGAGCATTGGTCTCCCAGCGGACATTGCAAGCATCTATGTTTCCTCTTTTCTGTCCAGCGAGCATTGGTCTCCCAGCGGACATTGCATAATTCTGTCCAGCGAGCATTGGTCTCCCAGCGGACATTGCATAATTCTGTCCAGCGAGCATTGGTCTCCCAGCGGACATTGCAAGCATCTATGTTTCCTCTTTTTCTGTCCAGCGAGCATTGGTCTCCCAGCGGACTTTGCATGCATCTATGTTTTCTCTTTTTTCTGTCCAGCGAGCATTGGTCTCCCAGCGGACTTTGCATGCATCTATGTTTTCTCTTTCCCATCCAACAGGTATCGATTTCCCAGCGGACAGCAAGAAATCTCCAGTCCGGGCTTCCAAAAAACGCGCCACTCCACCGTCAGCCGGTAGGGCCCATCAGCCCGACGCTGTGAGCTGCTCCCGTCGGAAGCTACATGGGCCCTCCTGGTTGGGCATTCCCAAATCTTGTCAACCAGTAGGGCCCGTCCGCCCAGCGCAGTGAGCTGCTCCCGCCAGAGGCAACACGGGCCCTCCTGGTCAGGCGGCATAAATCACGCTGTTCATCGGCCGGTAGAGCTCGCCTGTCTGACGCTGTGAGCTGCTCCCGTCGAGAAACGGTGCGAGCCCTCCCGACTGTTGTTCCAAATTACGACTGCTCCCCGTTCGTGAGCCAGCAGGCCCTCCTGCTCAAGCAACCAGGCTTATTCTCAAAACGCCAGCCCGCCAAATTCTCTGCGTTTTGGGGGGTCTTAAGTCTGGCGGCTGTCCTTTGCTCTTTTTGCCTTTTGGGGGAGTACTCTGGGTTCGGGCAAAATTCCGAGCTCGGAGCCCTCCCCCCGGACAGCACGCCAAATACGCATAATCTTTACTCTGTTTAATTGATGTAAGTGTGAACTCGTGAAATGATGTTTTATTAACAAAGTTCGGGAGGAGCACGTTCAGATAATTAAACCTAATTAAACACACGTGGAGCACATTCAGATAATCAAACCTAATTAGACACGAGTGGTGCTTAATCAACGAGTTAAGCGCTGTGTATATATACAGCAAACTTACCTCCGTTCATTGACAGTTTAACAGCATCCCTCCACCACCCCATCTCCTCACTCATAGTCCTAATACTCTTACAACAACGGGGGGAGTACTCTGGGTTCGGGCAAAATTCCGAGCTCGGAGCCCTCCCCCCGGACAGCACGCCAAATACGCATAATCTTTACTCTGTTTAATTGATGTAAGTGTGAACTCGTGAACTGTGATTTGTTGAAAGCTAATCTTTTTCTGAAAAAGATGACACCAAGATGCACATGAAGATAGCACATTGTTTTAGAGTTTTACAGTCAAAAAAATCAAAAATGTGAGAAAAACACCTATTTTAGCTTCAGGTTCTAAAGGGTTAAATATGCTTAGAGTTCAAAGTGTGTTATTTATGACTAAGACAGCTTTAAAATTGACATTGTTCAATATAATAAAAGGCAATTAGATCATGGATCTTTACTGGGGACCCAAAATGTACCGAATCCCAGGAATAACCCGCATCTCTAATCCACAGTTCTAGGTCTTCCGGTTTCCTTTTTGAATACCGAATCCAGACAAGTGCCACCTGCTGGTATGGGAGAGTCATCTCACAGAAGCTATGCTAGTTAGCCGCTGGCTGTAGTCTATGCACTGTGTTCAAGCACAACTGTTTTTCCCAGATTTTTCCTTGGTGTCTAATTGATGTGTCCCTACCTTTACACACTGACCAGAACTCACCAATTTTACACATTTTGTGAAGATCACAACATAATCTGGTGGCCTGTGTGAGAACTACTATACAATTACAGGAAAGGAAACGAGGATGCACAAATAAGGAATTGAGAAACACCCAGTGTGTTTGTGGTGTGTGTGTACATCAATACACTGGGCTCATCACACAGAGCTGAATACAATGTCTGAATTTACTGTCAAATTTACGTCAATATGGATTAAAGATTGTGTTTGTGAAGATGTAAAGCAGGTAGGTTTACTTTTGTCACCCCGGAGGCGCTTGTTTATTTACAAGACAGTGAAAAGTGAGGGTGTTGTGCAAGCGGTCTTGGCTGGCTGCAGTTGGAGCCGATGGGTGAGAGGTGAAAAGCATGAGATTGGTTCAGCATGGCAGACCTGATCAATCACCCTTTGTTAAAGAAAGAGACAACACATTAGTCTTCTCATGGAGTCAGAGCTCAACTGTCTCCTACTCTCTTGCTCTTCATTTGACCTCTTCACGCCTGGGTCAGTGGTTTCCAGGAGTGGCGCTGAAGCCCAACATTTTACAAAAACCCTTTATCCCAAAGTATACTTAAAGTCTACTGATGTCCGAAAAATAAGAGGGCTGAAAATCAGAACAAACAGGAGAGAGTAGGACCAGAGGAATAGAAGTCAAGAGCCTTGATAAGAGTACAAAGACTCACACTTATTCCAAACATGAGGACACTGAGCTAGAATAGCAATAAAAAAAGAAGCACAAAGACTGATCATGGTATGAACATTTCCATCATCTGTGACTAAAATTTAACATGAAAATCTGTGTAGCGCAGGCTGAGACAGCATACACTGTTTTACAGCTGTTGCTAAACCTCACTTTTATGAGCAGAGAGGATAGAGGCTTTTATGAGTCCCCATTGTTCCTGAGGTGCTGATCTGGACCCAGAGTCCAGAGTCTACTGCCAACAAGAGACACAGGCAGACAAAAGGGCAACATATACAAATATAGAACCAGATAGTGACCTCACAAAAACATTATGGAAGAATATCACACAATCTGTCAAAGAAAATGCCTGTGTAGTTTTGACAGAAATTACATTTTACATATGAAAGGTCACATTTATGCATTTGGCAGACACTTAAAGGCACAACATGCAAGATTGTTGGATTAAAATATCAAAAAAACACTTAAACAATGTTATATATTTTGTTGTCTTCTGTACTTACATTATCCCAAATGTTTCCAACAATGTTTAAATCGAGAGAAATCAGCAGTTTAAACCAGTGTAACGGCCGTGTCATTGTGTCGCCTGTCAATGACCTCACATCTGTTATGTTATGCATTTTATTAGACAGGTTAGCATCTGTTTGGATACTTTTATTGACAGAACACTAATCATTGTTATAGTTCTGTCAGGTGTCTGGAGTGTTTTGCATGTCTTCATATTAGCTGTGTCCCAATGTGAAGGCTGCGTCCTTCGAAGGACCCAGCCTACCCAGCCTTCGAAGGACGCTCCGAGTCTAGCCTTCGTAGGATTTGTAATTGCGCCACCAGGTGTTCCCCATTATGCTGTCGCCCAGTAATGCTGTGACTGGAGAGCTGCCATCCTACACGGCATTACTTGGAGCAATTAGAATAATAAAATGGAGCAAGACCTCATTATTTTTATTTTTATCTTATATGTTTTATTGGAGGAGATGGAGGGGATGTTTCGTCCCTGACGCCGCCGTGTGATGTATCTACGGCTTGGTCTAGACCGTGGTCAGGTAAGGTCATCTGGTTTGCTGCATCCCAATTCAGAAGTTGCGTTCTTAATTGCTGCAGTACACTTTAAAATGTACATAAGTACTGGGTGTACTTGAGTAATGTAACGAAACAAAATACACATAAAGCTGTTCAAATGTTAATTTATAACCTACCTTACGAAGATGCGATTTTTATGAAGTTTATTCTCTTGATTATGTTGATCTTATTTAGGCATGTTTCCAGCGTGTTTTGTTTTAACGCAGTTGAAGGATTAAAACACAAAACAATAAATAAATAAAGTGAAATATACCTATTTTTTTAAACAATCCTGCAACGGCACTCCCGCTCGCATTCGGATGCAGCCTTTGACATGGGACGCATCTGTAGTTAGCAACAATTCCTTAATATTGTGAAAATAAATCATTTTAAAAATAAGCTGTGGTTGACTGAATAAGCAAGTACATTCGTTAAGTATTCACGTACAAATGTGAAGTAATGAGGGTCTCACACAGGACAGCAACACTGCAAAATCTTTTACAATATGATGCATTGTTGTATAGTAAACTACTCAACAGTAAAGTACTTTAAATATAACACCCTTCAACATATTCAGAATTAAAATGCAACATACACATAGCGCAGCAGTAAAATTAATGCAACAACATCATATCTAAAAACCCTGATGAGGGTTTTTTTATGCAGAATACATTTACTTTTACTCTTGATATCTTAAGTACATTAAGTACAAGTATGCAAGATAACACTTGTACATAAGGTTTTAAATGTAACTAGTAATATTTCTACAATGTGCCATTAATAGCCTACTTACTAAAAGTAGTTTACTAAAACTCTTTTGTTTGTTTCCCTAAATCAGACCAGACCCCTGTACTGCAGGATAAACCTGAGCGTGCCCGTGCTGGACAGGTTTTTTAATGAAATGGACACACGACCTGATTTTCGGCTGAGCAGGGAGGCCCTGAGAGTGCTGCTGGACCTGTTGAGGACTGAATGCCAACACGGATGGGGTTCCACAGTAGAGACCCTGGTATTTCTTTTCTGGCTGGCGAGTGGTACATCATACAGGGTTGTCTCCAGGCTGTTTGACATGCCTCGTTCCACTGTCCACCGCATTGTCCACCGAGTCGCTGAGGAGGTGGTGGCCATTCGCCACCAAGTCATTCGGTTCCCCAACACCCCAGAAGACCTGGAGGCAGTTTGCCGTGGGTTTGCAGGGCTGGCCAGACACCGAGCTTTCTTGAAAGCTGCAGGAGCAATCGACGGCTGCCATGTCCGCATCAAGCCTCCAAGCGGCCCTGATGGTCAGTGCTACAGGAACAGGAAACTGTTCCCATCCATCATCCTGCAGGCTGTTTGTGACCATCAGGGCCGCTTCATTGACACCTACGTGGGCTGGCCCGGGTCATTGCATGACGCACGAGTGCTCCAGTACAGCCCACTGTACAGGAGGTCAGTGTACCCTCCTCCAGAGCACTTCATCCTCGCAGACGGAGGGTACCCATGTCTCCAACACCCGCTCCCCCTCATCACTCCCTACAAGAGGCCAGTACGAGGTGTGGGAGCCCAGCGCTTTAATCTTCATCATTCCAGGGCACGCTCCATTATAGAGCGTGCTTTTGGGATGATGAAGACCAGGTTCAGGGCCATCTTCCTGAAAGCGCTGGAGGTGCACCACACCTTTGTACCTCATGTAAGTGATTTGAAAATACATTTGCAAAAAAACATAAAAATAATTAACTTCATTTTTCCAGACCATATAATTTCTTATTTTGTTTTTTCATTTCAGGTCATCACAGCCTGTGCCATCCTCCACAACATCTGCCTTGGGGTTGGTGACATCATGGCCCCGGAGGATGAGCATGAGGAGGATGATGCAGAGGATGAGGGAGAGCATGTTTTGGAGACAGTCAGCAGTGCTCCCTGGCGAGACCAGCTGACTGCAGAGGTGTCTGCCCTGGAGGAGGTTCCCATTGACCACGACTACTTGTAACAGGCAAGTCAGAGAACTGTAAAGCTATAATGCCCAAGACCAAAAATGAATGTCCATAGAATGGGTTTACATGTTTACATTTACATTTAGTCATTTAGCAGACGCTTTTATCCAAAGCGACTTACAACTGAGGACTAAACCAAGCGAGTCATCGTGAAGAGGCAAAAACAACGCAAGAAGTGCTCAAAATACAAAGTTCAGACATAGCTCGGAGTAGCATAAGCCAGGCAAGCGAGGATTTAGAGGAAAGGATTTTTTTTTATTTATTTTTTTTATGTTAAGTGCTCCCGGAAGAGATGAGTTTTCAGTTGTCTTTTGAATGTTGTCAGGGATTCTGCATTCCGGATGAGGGTGGGGAGATCATTCCACCAGCATGGAACCGTGAATGAGAATGATCTGGAGAGTGATTTTGTGCCCCGCTGTGATGGTACTACTAGCCGTCGCTCATTGACCGATCGTAGGCTTCTGGTAGGGATGTAGACTTGTAGTAGTGAGTGGAAGTAGGAGGGAGTTGAACCTGTGGTCAATCTGTAAGCAAGCGTCAAAGCCTTGAACTTGATGCGAGCAGCGAGTGGTAGCCAGTGCAGAGAGATGAACAGAGGAGTGACGTGGGCCCTTTTGGGCTCGTTGAAGACAAGATGAGCTGCAGCATTCTGGATAATTTGTAGAGGTTTAGTTGCACATGATGGAAGTCCAGCCAGAAGAGCATTGCAGTAATCAAGCCTAGAAATGACCAGGGCCTGGACGAGAAGTTGTGTTGCATGCTCAGTTAGGAAAGGCCTGATCTTCCTGATGTTGTGCATAGCAAACCTGCATGATCGAGGTGTCTTTGTAATGTGGTCTGTGAAGGTCTGCTGATCATCAAAGATTACTCCAAGATTTCTGACCGACCTTGATGGGGTGATTGAGGAAGAATCTAGCTGGATAGTGAGGTCATGCTGTAGAGACTGATTGGCAGGGAGGACGAGAAGCTCAGTCTTTGCCAGGTTGAGCTGCAGGTGATGTTCCTTCATCCATGCCGAGATGTCCGCCAGACAGCTTGAGATCCGTACAGCTACTGTGGGATCATCTGGTTGAAATGAGAGGTAGAGCTGGGTGTCATCAGCAAAGCAATGGTAAGAGAAACCATGTGCCTGTATGATAGGTCCCAGTGATGTGGTGTAAATGGAGAAGAGGAGCGGTCCGAGAACTGAACCCTGGGGAACTCCTGTGGTCAGTTGATGTACTTTGGATACCTCGCCTCTCCATGTGACCTTGAAGGACCTACCTGTGAGATAGGACTCAAACCAGTTGAGGGAGGTTCCAGTGATGCCCAGTGATGAGAGGGCGGACAAGAGGATCTGATGATTCACAGTGTCGAAGGCAGCAGACAGGCCCAGTAGAATGAGAACTGATGATTTGGAAGCAGCTTTTGCGATCCGCAGGGCTTCCGTGACTGACAGCAATGCAGTCTCAGTTGAATGGCCTTTCTTGAAGCCAGATTTGTTGACATCCAGCTGGTTGTTCAGAGACAGGAAGGATGATACTTGGTTAAAAGCAACTCGTTCAAGTGTTTTCGCAATGAATGGTAGGAGAGAGACAGGTCTGTAGTTCTCTAGAAGTGATGTGTTTAAAATATTTTACGCTTTGATTTGAGGATGCAAGTTAATTTATTTTATTCCTCTTTTTAAAATTATCTCAGTGAGATGGCAGCCGTCGATTGAGTCAGCCCTGCAAAACAATGCATTGGACAGTGGAAATATGCAGTCAAACACTCTGGAGACCATCCTAGATGATGTCCCACCGGCAGAGAGGCCTTACCAGGGTCTCTATTGTGGAGCCCACCCAGGTCCAGCAGTACCACCAGGGTCTCCCCGCTCAGATGAAGTCTTGTTTTATGCACTGTTAATTTAGATTATGTTGTCAGATTATTTATGAGTTATGTTGTAAATAGTTTTAAAACATTATTTATGTATATAATTATTTATCTTCATGGTCAAATGTTATGACACAAAATTGTATTGAATTTTTTTTTTTTTCAAATTGTAGCTGTCATTAAAAAAAAAGTAACCAATGTCCAGACCTATTTCTTTTTATTTCATATTCCAGCACATCAAGTTTATTGTTAAAAATAATCAATGCACAGAAATGGAGCAAAAATAATGTTTATTATAAAATAATGTTTATTAAATAAACTGTACACAACTTATTTTTCTCATTTAAAAATAAATTAAATACCTAATTTTATTTAATTTAGATTACAAAAATAAACTGTACAGAACTTAGGTTTCCTCTTTAAAAAAAACAAAAAACAAAAACTACTGCTTCTCCATCATCCGCTCAAGAAGAGCAAACAGCCTGTCCATTCTCTCCCTGCTCTCTCGAGCTCTCCTCTCCTCTGCCTCCCTTAGCAGATCCATGTCTTCTCTAATTAAATTTAGCATTTCCTCCTCATAATCCCGCTTTCTCCGTGCTGGTGGTGCGGGTCCGGGTCCTGGTGCTGGTGCTGGGGGTCCTGCTGCTGGTGCTGCTAGTGGTGGTGGTGCTTCTGGCTCCTCCTCACCGTGGGCACCCACTGCTGAACTCGGCCCTGGTCTGTCCTCAGGGATGGAGGCAATGAGGACAGGGGGGTTGGTGGAGTGCCTCTGTCCCAACACCTCATCCATGAGGACAAACCATGGCCAAGTTTCAGCAGTGGGTTTCCCACTCACTCCCTCACCTCTCCCTGGACACTTGCAGTCCTAAGGCAGAGCAAATAAAGCATGCCTGTTAACAACAATGACGGCACAATAAATTTAAGCAAAGATGTGTGTATTAGCTTTCTTCCTTTTTTTTTTTTTTTTTTTTTGTTGTCCCATTTTTTTTTTGCCTGCATGGGAGTTGCCTTCCCCAGCAGTCCCATTTTTTCCAGAATTGCTAAAAAAACCCCCAGAAAAGGGTACTTATAAAAAATATTAACACATGTGGTGCAATGACTGCAATCTTAACATTAGTGCATTGTTAACACTGCAAGATATGACACATAAGTAGTTTAAACCTTTGTAGACATAGCTTGCATGACAGCACTACAAAAACACATAAAAGTGAAACCCCATTGACATAAGACTGCTTTTCTTATTGTTGTGGGCTTTATATGGTGAGTGATATTTCTTATAATACACAAGTGAGACAGACTTCTGCAAATATTACAAATAGGTTGTTGTCTTACCTCCAAGCCACGCTGGCAGAGTTTTTGGCCCCAGTAAATAAATGGTAATTTTCAGACCGCAATTTAATAAATTGCGTTGTCTGCTCCTTGCTCCCTGAAACAATTATTACACTAATATTAGCAGTTTTGCCTCAAACCACCTGACAAATGAAGCCATGTAATGGTGATAAAGGAGTTCAGATGAAGTTTATAAGAAAGAAAAACTTGTGACTTTTAACTCTGGTTTCGCTAGGTATTGAAGTAAATGAAAACATGATACTTACATTTAAATGTGAATTTGACGTCGTCCACCGTACTCTCGGCCGCCATATTTTCAAATAAAAATGCTGTCGTCACCGTCGCGCAATGGCTGTGGGGTAGGATAGACCGGTAAGGATCAATTTATGTATCCTCTCTTTCACGGGGAAACGAAGGGTGCATTTGGCGTCGCTTTTGAATCAGGGTAGCCTTCGTCGCGCCGCGATGACGCAACTGGCCTTCGAATACGGCCTTCGGAGGACGCAGAATTGAATTGGGACAGCCTTCATCGCGCCGCAATGACGCAACCGGCCTTCAAATGCGACCTTCGGAAGGTGCAGCCTTTGAATTGGGACGTCCTTCGTCGCGCCACTGTGGCGCAAGCGGCCCCCAAATACGGCCAAGCGGCCTTCAAATACGGCCTTCGGAGGATGCAGCCTTCACATTGGGACACACCTACTGGGTTTTGAGTGTTGTCTGTGCTGCTGGGAAGTGTTGCCTAGCAACGCTGATCAGCAATCATCCACTACACCTGTTGCTTGTTACCTGGTCCATTTATACCTTGTGTTTGAGTTGAGTGTGATCCGCAAACTCTATGGGTGCCGCCATCTTGCCTGCCGCCATTACTGCGGGCCTGCGAAGTGTGACGGTGACGGCCCTCTAACGATATTTCAATGAAAGCGGATCCTGCTCATGAAATAAAATGTCTGGTTTACATTGGGTAGATGATGACAGGCAGTGGCCAAAACTTACAGATAAAGGTAATTTATTGACAACATAATGTATTAATGTAAAAATGCGTCAGACAAATGTAATGTAATTAAGACGTGTATTAATTGATGATAACAATAAAACCGAACGCTGTCATTTCTAGCTGTGTTGCTAATATGTTCACAAGCTTCACAAGTAGGGTTGCCAACTGTCCCGAGTTAGGCGGGACGTCCCGTGTTTTGGGCCTAATTTATTTGTCCCGATTAAATAGACTGCTACGCTGATCTAACCACTGACTACACCAGCAACACGACACTTGAGAATGATCACGACACCGGTCATAATCCAGCACAGCCCACACTCACGCGCATCAGACCATACGAATAACAAACTCAACATCCAGCCACGCAAGAAAACATGAAATAAAAGCTTGCTGAATAAAAGTAGGCTATTACTTTCTTTAATTTCTTTCAAATGTAGTGTATGTTACAAAAGCTTTCTATTTCAGATAAATGCTATTATTTTGAAGTATGGTTTGTGTAATGTGACTTTTTTGTGTGATCTTAAAATTCGATGTACAATTAAATTGTACATAAATTGGTTAAGCAAAACAAATGTTTAAACTTTTGTGTTTAAAAAAAGAAAATTTTAAACGCATACGAACCTGAAATGACATATACTGTGTGATACAGTACAAATGTTTTGAGTGTCCCTTATTTTCCTGTAAAGAACAACAATTGTCCCACATTTTTCTTCTCTGAAGTTGGCAACCCTATTCATAAGTTGCAAATAACTATTAGCCACGACCAGTTGTAGCAATAAAATACATGTTCTTACAGGTATTCAAGATTATTTTATTAATCATCTGGCATGCGATGAGCTTCAGAACCTAAACTACAGGGCATTGATTGAAGGTCAGAATTACATGAGCTCCGGATGGATTGGCCAGATACTGCATACCATCGCAGATGAGCTCATCACATTAAAAGGTGTCGTGAGGTTTTCACAGGCAGTGAACTCGTACCATAATGTGTCAGTAACAATACAGAGAGGAAACTGTAAAGTTCTCGAGGTAGTGTGTGACTGCATGGCCGGCCGAGGGAAGTGCTGTAGCCATACAGAAGGGCTACTGTACAAAATTAAAGATGCGACAACAAGAGGGTTCACAGGCTTGGCCTGCACAGACACAGCATGTGCCTGGAACAGCTCCATTGTCTGTGACAATGTAGTGCCAGAGACAGTGGAAAATATGCAAACGCAACGCAGTGGCTCCAGAAAATCCATGAGTGCAATTTCTACTGCATTTCTGACAGGTGAAAATGTTATTGCACATTTTTCAGCACCAGACATGGTTGGCTTATCTATGGTTCCTGGAACTATCTTGCATCATGTGTTGGCTGCTCAACCACACACTGCACACACTGAAACAGGTCCACCCAAAGAGCACACAATGTGTTCAGAACAAAAATGCACACTTTGCAACACAACATTTAAAAATTACATACAATGTGGGGAACAGGACAGGCAGAGATTAGAAACGGAGACCAAGGGCCAGAATAGTCAGCTGTGGCTGGACCAGAGAAAAATTAGAATAACCAGCAGTGAGGCATCTGAGGTACCAAAAAAGACAGACCCAACAAACTGGGTAGAAAGAAAACTTAACACAAGGTTTTCTGGAAATGAGGCTACTAGGTACGGTCAACAAGCTGAGCCTTTGGCTAGACAATGTTTCAGACAGACAACAGGGCTTACAGTGGAGACTACAGGCCTGGTTGTGCATAATCAAGAAAATTAGCTTGGTGCCAGTCTCGATGGAATTATTGACAAAGATACTATTCTTGAGATTAAGTGTCCCACACCAAAAAAGCCTGAAGCACATGGTGGCAGTCTGCAAAAAAATGATAGATTCGAACAAATACGATGTTTGATTGATTGATGGAAAGTACGTTCTGAGGGAAACAGCATCTGGGTTAGGGTACTACTATCAGGTCCAGGTGGCAATGCACTGTGCAAAAAAAAAAAGAATTGTAAATTTATGGTGTGGACCCCAAATGAACATGTGATTGCAGATGTACCCTACAACGAAGAGTGGACAATGAACAAAATCTGCCACCTGAAGAGGGTGTACTTTCAGCATCTGCTACCAGCAGTAGCAACAAGAATTGTACACGGGGTCATGAAAATTTGTGGGCTCAAGTAGCTATTACACTTTAATGTGCTTTCCCATGACACCTTAGCGGTAATACACAGATCAAGAGTTCGACATTTGTTCACTGTTTACAACTGTACATTTTAACTATCTGCATTGCATTGTTATGGCACACATATCAAGAGTTCGACATTTGTTCACTGTTTACAACTGTACATTTTGACTGCATTGCATTGTTATGGCACACATATCAAGAGTTCGACATTTGTTTACAGTTTAAACCTGTACATTTTAACTATTTGCAATTGCTGTCTGAAACTGTTGGTTGCTTTGTTAGATTTTCTGTTGAAATACAAATTCATATTTGGTATACTGTGACCTTCTTTAACCTAAGGACATAATCTATATAATAATAACCATAATCACACTCACACTTTCCCATGACAACTTAGCCCATGACACACTCACACAGACAGACACACACACAGACAGATAGACACACACACACACACACACACACACACACACACACACATTTGTTTCTAATTCATTCAGTACTGTTACGGATTAACTGAGGTTGCAAATTACATAACCCTGCACAAATACTTACAATCTCATAAACACTTTGCAACCTACCAGACATAACATTACACAAAATCTTAAAACCCTTCAGCCTTCGAATTGCTCGCTCAATGTGAATTCTGACATTAGCTAGGCGACGTGTGAATGTCACCTCATGTTCAGACAGCTCCTTACGTCCACGTGTGAATGCAGGAAGAGCCAGACTCACTCCTGGAGGCAATATATCCATGATGGTGAATCCGCGATCTGCTAAAATCTCATCGCCAGGGATCAGGTGATGAACAAAACCACTGTTCTTTGTGATGAAATTATCACTGGCCCTTCCACCAAAAAGCTTTGATACAAACATGACATAGCCATTGGGGGCTATACAGTATAGTAGTTTGTATGTGTTATGATGTTTGTAATTGCTGTAAGTTTGTGATCTTTTTCTTAAGTTCTTTGGCCTTTGTACAAAGACCTCTGTACAGTAAATGATGCATGTGGCTTTAGGATAGTTTTTGTAAAATGTCTTGGGCCTGATTCTGTTCAGTGTATCCCTGGGCAACCAAGCAATCACCTTTTCCCTCATGAATCTTGCAAGTATTGGTCTCCAAAATGTAAATATTTCAAATGCCGTGCTTCTACTGACCCCAAATCGTTTACCCAAGTCAGTAAACAATAGCCCCAAACGGAGTCTCATTAAAACAAGCAAAAATTGTTCATGGAGGGCTTTCATGATCTCCGTGAACTGGAACATGTCTCAGAAATGAACTGAAACAAAGTATAGCCTATGTAGGCTAAAGCTTGAAATGTCCACTTTTAAACGAACAAATTCAAATCGAAAGCAAATACCTTATGATTATGTAATCCATATGAAAGGTGCATTTCTCTCTAAAGGCGCATCCGCTTTACAGTGGAGATGAAAATATGTTTTTCAGACACATTTATTATCATTAGCCTATAATCACCTATAAATCACCTCTCTGTAGGCTATGGTTCCAGAGACATGGCTCTTCTTATTCAGCACTGCGGGAAAAATATCATCGGGTTCTAATTTGGCCTTAGAAAACCAGTAAAATCAACATTTATTTCATATTAATTTGTGAATATTTTAAATGTTTAATAAAGGGGCAAAAAGTCATACACAAAAATTTGAAAATTCGTCTATATTTATTTTTTGCGCAGCATTCGGTGTGTAGTAGGCTACAGTACAAATTGAAAATTTGTTGTTCAACTTTGCGCTTTAAAAATACAACAACCGTTCATTTTTCGTTTTTCAATTAGGCTACGGGAAAAAGGAAAAATAAATGGACGCAAAAGTACACGGACCGTTTGGACAGAATACGAGACAAAGTTCTTTATTAAATTCATAAAAGAAAAAAGAATTGCAGGAATACTGGATTCTAAACCTCAAAGAAATGCCACAATCAAGACCTTGGAGCAGAAATGAGGGAGAAACACACAGAAACACCTCATGTGCCGTTCACAGTATTAGGGTCTTTCCTTACCATTAATGCTTGGATAACACACCACGTCTCCTTCCATTAATAATAATAATGTCTTGTGCGGTGGCTGCACGTCTATTCACATGTGCTATAGACAGAGGTGGGAATAAGTCACTAAATGCAAGTCTCAAGTCAAGTCCAAGTCTTAACATTGCAAGTCAAAGTCAAGTCAAGTCATTCTGTTGTAAGGGTCAAGTCAAGTCAAGTCATACTCTTTGTCAAGTCAAGTCAAGTCGCATCTTAGTCATCTAGTCATACCAAGTCGCACACAGGCTAGTTTTACAATTTTTTAACTCTGGGACTTTTATTACTTGTTTAGACACAG
Source organism: Rhinichthys klamathensis goyatoka (assembly GCF_029890125.1). Lineage (NCBI taxonomy): Eukaryota > Metazoa > Chordata > Actinopteri > Cypriniformes > Leuciscidae > Rhinichthys > Rhinichthys klamathensis. The sequence goes on along the minus strand of NW_026606608.1, from coordinate 2,448,817 downwards.
AGGGCTGATGGGTTACAAAAATAAATAAATTGTGTGTAATAAATAAATATCATTAAGAAGCACTTTAAATGCTCTAAAATAAAAATAAATTAAATGAACACAAGTAAACAAGAATTAATAAAACTTTCCCCATATTGTGCTAGAACTACATTTAGTTATTTTGCTGTGATGTCCCCTATGAAAGTGTAAACTAAACAAAAACATTCAAAATTTCAATTTAACGTTCAACTGGAGCACTAGATGCTGGAATTGCCATAAGCCTGGTAGTCACCTTAAATAAAGAGGGCAATGCATTCCTATTTATAGACCAAAACTGAAGAGCATTCTGTCCATCACAAATGTCAAGGTAGTGGTTAAGCTGGATAAGCGGACTAGAGCACGAATTGGTTTTCTGTTTCTTGCGGTAACCTGTGAAAAGTCCAGATTGATGCCCTGCCTGTGGCTCTCCAACTTGGACTTCAGGGTTACTGGTGGAAGCTGGAGATGGTGTGGTCTTGTGTGCCTCTTCGATAATCAGGTCTGAAAAACACAGAACATTCATTGCAAAATGTTGAAGATATGGATTATAAGTTATAGTTACTGAGTTACAGACATGACCTCTACACTAAAATAATTTATAGACCAATTTGTGTTATATTTCAAATTGAACAATATTTAATTACAAACCTACCTTTAATCATTGTAGACACTACCTACTTGGTCTGATCAGAAGCCAAGACATCATGCATTAACCACATGGTGCCGAAGGAGGGGTCAAGTAATGTAGCTTTCAAGTAGAGAGGGTCTGAGAAGGGAAGGGTTGCCGCATCATGCTCACCATCTTCCATCCTTACATTTACAAAGATCCCCTTGAATCTTCTTTTAAGGGAGGCCTGTAGGCTATGAATAAAGCCACCCAAGTAGCACACTTTGTCTTTTTCATTCTCTAAATGGTGATTTAATGAGAGAACACATGGAGCCACTGCACTGATTGTCACTACTTTTTCTCCCTGGGTAAGATCAGTGGCCTCTGCAAAGGGCTGTAAGAAGCGGACAAGTTCTTGTAACTGGCTCCATTCTCATGATGTGAAGATCAGTTCTTTATGGCCAACATTTGAAAGAAGTATGCCCAGTCTTTGGTTTTCACATGCAAGAATTAATTGTCTCAGGGTGGAATTCCAGCGAGTAGTCACTGAAGCTGGGATTCCATGTTGACCGAACTCCGACTCAAAGTTCTCTTTGAAAGAAGAACTGGTGTGGAGCAATGAGCTCAATTTTGAGGACTTTGACAAACTGGCACTTGCAACGTTTGTGTCTTTAAGGCCATCCCCTATGACCAACTGCAAGGTATGAGCAAAACACTGGAGTCTGGTTTGTGATTTCAAAGTTCTATCCATCATCTCTTGCTCCTCTACAGACACATCATTCCACATCTCTGCGTCATCAAGACTACCCTACACCTCCTCCTCTGGTCCTGGAAAGCAGACAGTAAAGGCTTTCTTCATGTTGGCCGCATTATCGCATATCACATGTGAAATCTTCTTCTTGATGTGATACTCATCACATATTTGTTGAAATTTTTCACATATGTTTTCACCAGTGTGTGATCCTTTGAACCGGTCACATGCTAACAAGTTTGACTGTAGCTTCAGATTGTCGTTTTCAATGTCGAGCCAGTGTGCTGTGACCCCTAAAAAGCCCCTCATTTTACGGTCAAACCAAATGTCAACGGTCACTGACACATTGTCTATTCTGGCAAGTTCCGCTTTTAACTTAAGCATCCTTTGGCTCACCAGATCTTCAAGTTTTGAGGTCATTGTGCGTCTACAAACAGGAGTGTATTTACTGTCCACAATCGACAAAAAGTAATGAAAGTTTTCATTGTCAATTATTGACAATGGAAGATTGCAGTTTATGATCAGGTTTGATAGAATTGAGTGCGTTATTGCTTTTTGCTGAGGATGACTACTGCTGTAGAGTGGAACAGTGCGCTGGTTAAAGAACTGCAAGATCCGAGGCTGCGTTGAGTCCATCTCAATTTTGGCCTTGAGGTACTCTTCATATCTAAAAGAAAAGAAAAGCACCTATTACTTTATGTAATAGACACATTTTAAACATTAGGCTAGAGTAATTATAAACATAATCTTAAAAAAAAAAAAAATTAGTACTGTATGCCAAAGTTTGTATGTTCTTACTCTAAATATCCAGGTGATTTGATCCCATAACAAAATATTATATGAAAATTTTAAGAAAACAAATCTAATCATTTAAATGATTTAAACCCGACTATTTTTTAATACGTGGGTCGTTATAACTGACGTTCTCAACTACTTTCTATATATCTTTCTCCCGCCCGCAACATTTGTGTTTTGTCCCGCTCCCGCCCGCAAAAAGACTTTTTCTGTACCGCCAAATACTTTCAAGTTAGCCTACGTGTCGCCACCCTACACATCAGCATAAAAGCTGATGTTAAATTGTTTGTTATTAAAACATTAACACACAAACCACATTGTTATAACATAAAAGCAAGCAGCTCCTGCGTGCATGGTTTGCCATGACTGCGCGCAAAGTGCGCTCCCTTAATAATTCCTAAAAAAGCTGACATCAGTTCATCGCGATCTCACACATCTGTTATTATCAATGAAGCTTTCATAATATATACACTTTGTTTGTTATAATAAGAGGATTTGCCAGCATGCAGAATTCAGCACTGAACAAAAGGTCCGTTTTGAACGGTGAGGGAAGTCTATCGTAAATGCTTCTGATTGGCCATTGCGTTCCTAGAAATCAACACACATATCTGTGATTGGCTACATCACTCAACGCTGCAAACATGTTATAAATAGAAACTCTGGCCTGTAAATCGTTTCTATTTTGTTTTAGTTGTTCTTATTGCTTTTCTGCAACAGATGAATAAAAATGTATTCGTTTTTTTTTTTTATTCATAGATATTTCTAGTTTGCGGGAGTCCCGCGAATCGTTTTATTCTCCCTCAACCCTCAACAGAGTGAGTGCATTACCGCCCGCGCTACCTCTGACGTCATCACCCAGTTTCTGTAAAAAAAACATGCTACCTTTGAAGAAACCCCAATAAATGTTATTTAAAGACTTAAGAAATTTTTTAATATATACATATTGAGCACTTTAATTTACACATTAATTGGTTGTGGTGGTTAACCTGCAATTTACACTTTAAGTTGGAAGTAGATAGATACCACAGAAAACCTCGTGCTTGAAAACTAGCAAAACCACTTACTTCTCGCTGTGCAACTTGAAGTGACGAATGGAAGTTGTTGCCGATGAATCACTTATCTTGGCACTGCAGATATTACACACAGCCGTTCTTTTCTTGGCCGTGTACGCGTTATCTCAAAACCCAATCTTAATTATCCTCGGAGTTGTTGCTGGGGTTGTTGTTGCTGTGTCCATGTTGTCCGCGGAGGGATCTGCTGTTTTGGCAGGCGGCAAGCAGTTTACGCATGCGTATAAAGAAGAGTAGCTTGGGTTCGCCGACTTATTGTAAAATATATAGTTCATTCTTAAATATATATATTTTTAAAACACAATAATTGAAAAAAAAATTTTTTACACAAGTCATTTCAAGTAAATAGCCACAAGTCCGAGTCAAGTCTGAAGTCACAAGGAGCAAGTCTAAAGTCAAGTCAAGTCTTTTCAGAGATCTAGTCAAGTAAGTCTCAAGTCCAGAAAATTGCGACTCGAGTCTGACTCGAGTCAAGTCATATGACTCGAGTCTCCCACCTCTGGCTATAAACCTACAAACGTCCAAAGTCGCATAACATCAGTTAATGGAAACGCCATCATTTCGCAATAGTTTTTTATCGATATTTAGAAAAAAAAAATCGCAAAAGTTTTGCGCAAATCTGTAATGGAAACGCGGCGACAAGCTGAGGTTTTCGCGGGTGTGTATAGCCTGCCCTACATCGAGATTTAAAATCCAAAGAGTCAAGGATAAGTCTATTTACATACGTGACTTTCACACTTCCATGGTAATCAGTCACTCGTACATTAGCCTACGACACGCCCATGCTCGCACCCGCGCCGAATCCATCAGTTTCATAGTAGAGTTCAAAACGGCAAAAAAACTCTTCACTCCTTTTTCACGCAAAAGTGAAGCACTGTAAGTAAGTTGTCATGTGGTATCCGAATTGTGTTGCACAATGATGAATAACTCTGCCTATTTCTCTTGTTGAATTATTTTGCCAAAAGAAGAACTTTTATTTTAAGTAAATGTTATTTTTAAACCAGCCTACTTCAGTGTGATATTTAACTATAGTATCATGCTTAACAGTAACACTGATAATTTGAATAATTGTAATGCGATGATCAGATATCTAAATCAGAGAATATCATATGTTTGGGCGGTTGACGGGTGGATTATTTATTTTTATACTACAGGGCTGTTGAATGCTTGATTCTGATTGGTTGAGAAACGTTCTAAGGTGTGCAATTATTTTCAGGGAAACGCACGGCTAAAGTAGTTCCAGGCAGGTCTTGACCGCATTACAGTTCCATATCACTTCGCGTAGTTAACTGTAATAACGGAAAATAGGATACAATTCATAACAAGAAAAACATGCAGCCACATGCGCTTGATCTGCGATTTTCGATGTCTAACTTTAAATTTCGATGCCCCCGGACCCCCCTAGAAGTACCGAGATCCACCTACAAAAATACTGTGGGAAACACAGTAGGCTATATGATTGTCACGATGCGGTAGAAACGAGGAGGAAGCAGGATCCACATGCAGCACACTTTATTGGACAGACTGGAAACTAGACAAAGACTCAGGCTAAGAACATGACTCAGGGAAAGCACGACCAACATCGACGATAACAACATAAGAACTCACAAGGACTGAACTGAAACACAGGGCTTAAATACAAGGACAAACAAGCTAAACGAGATAAGGGGGCGTGGCTAACAAGAAACACCTGGGAACAATAGACAAGACACACGGCAAACAGGGAATCACATGACATACAAGAACAAGGAACAAGACACAAAACCCAAACCGTGACATTTCTTGAGGGTAGTTACGGGGTCATAGGCAGGAGCAGTCACCGGCTCAGGAACAGACACCGGCTCAGGCTCAGGGACAGACACCGGCTCAGGCTCAGGAATAGACACCGGCTCAGGCTCAGGAACAGACACCGGCTCAGGCTCAGGAACAGCAGACACTGGCTCCGGCTCAGGAACAGCAGACACTGGCTCCAGTGTGTGCGCAGCCCACCCACACCACATGGCTGTGGCCATAATGGCCAGTGTTGCGGTCACATACGTGGCGTGAACGGTCTCTGACTGGGCAGACGTGACATGAACAGTCTCTGGCTGGGCAGACGTGACGTGAACAGTCTCTGGCTGGGCAGACGTGACGTGAACAGTCTCTGGCTGGGCAGACGTGACGTGAACAGTCTCTGGCTGGGCAGACGTGACGTGAACAGTCTCTGGCTGGGCAGACGTGACGTGAACAGTCTCTGGCTGGGCAGACGTGACGTGAACAGTCTCTGGCTGGGCAGACGTGACGTGAACAGTCTCTGGCTGGGCAGACGTGACGTGAACAGTCTCTGGCTGGGCAGACGTGACGTGAACAGTCTCTGGCTGGGCAGACGTGACGTGAACAGTCTCTGGCTGGGCAGACGTGACGTGAACAGTCTCTGGCTGGGCAGACGTGACGTGAACAGTCTCTGGCTGGGCAGACGTGACGTGAACAGTCTCTGCAGTGGCGGTTCTACTTTGAATTACACCCTGGGCGAGAGCCCCTTCGAGTGTACAATGATGGTCTACGAAAAATAAAAATGGTATTATCTAATTAAAATACATGATCAGGATTTTATCACCAGTATATAGTCCTATCTATAATCAATCAAATCAAACTGAATATAGGCCAAATACATTGATAGTCCTGCTGCACGGGTTTTCGTAATTAATGCAGATAATAGGCTATAACAAATAAATAATTATTGATAGGCCTATACTTATTGTCACATAGGAGTGTGAACTGAGTCACCATTGAAGTTCTGATATCTTCATCTTCTGAGTTGAACAAAGAATTGTGAAGTGCGTCGATCACGAGTGTAACTGCCACTTAAGAGTGTGGACTGAGTCATCATTGAAATCCTGGTATCTCCGTCTGAGAGTGAGAGAGTATTGAAGACGCTGTTCTCCATGCTGTGAGAAGTCATCTGCATCCCTTTATCGTCTGAGTGCTGATTCAACATAACAGTGGAAGGATTGACTATTGGGTGAGTGCTGGCCTTATTGCACTGAGAGTGAGAGTGGATATGCAGTGCCTGAATTGAAGTGTCACACAGTATTGGACTTGACGTGAGGTTGCAGTGTGTGGGTAGATATGTATATTTAACTGCCAGTATTCCCCAGTGCATGATTCCGCCCAGTGTTTGCTGAACAAAGCCTCAGTGCTAGACGTGCATGTCCCGCTCGGGCTATAAGTTCTCGTTCTGATACCGAAGAGGAGTGTGTTTGCCTTGTATAACTTGCTCTGCCTGTTTAACTAGACGAATTGCCGGCTGCTGTCTTCTTGGGCGCTGCCCGTCTGAAGGAAGGATCCACCCTTGTCCCAGCGCTGTCCGCTTGGAGCCACACAGTCCAGCCGTAAGCCCGATTCTCCATTCTGCAGAGGAGCGTGCCTGCACTTGTATAAATTGCTCTGTCCATTTAACTAGATGATTCGTCTGCTGCTGTCTTCTTGGGCGCTGCCCGTCTGAAGGAAGGATCCACCCTTGTCCCAGCGCTGTCCGCTTGGAGCCACACAGTCCAGCCGTAAGCCCGAGTCTGCAGAGTGTGCCTGCACCTGTATAAATTGCTCTGTCCGTTTAACTAGATGATTCGTCTGCCGCTGTCTTCTTGGGCGCTGCCCGTCTGAAGGAAGGATTCACCCTTGTCCCAGCGCTGTCCGCTTGGAGCCACACAGTCCAGCCGTAAGCTCGATTCTGCAGTGGAGTGAGCCTGCACCTGTATAATTTGCTCTGTCTGTTCAACTGGATGATTCTTCTGTGCTGAGCATATTCGGAACGACCGACGGTCTAGGAACACACCGACCTATCTACCCACCTGTCTTCCAGTGAGGCCCAGATTTGGTGTCACAGGTCGGGGGGGCCAAACCAGACTGCACCCACCCCTCAAACCCAGGACCACTCTGAGGAGCGTACCAGAGACCAGACAGACAAGTAGAATTAAAAATGAACAATCTTTATTGAATAATAAAAGGAATTTAAAAGTCTTGACGTGAGTTTGTGTCTCTGTCCAGGAAGGGGGAAACCGCTTTGGACCCTGGGAGGCGAGGGATTCGTCTGCCGTTCCAGCAGCAGGTAAGTGTCGGGGTAAGTAGAACTTCTTAACCACGATGCAGACGGACAGATACCCGGGCAGGGCAGGACCGGGACTGAGGACTAGGAGACTCTTCCACCGGACGGTGAGTAGCAGGTAAGTATACCTCTCAAGAAGGCGAGCAGGCGGAGGGGCCTCACTGGAAGACAGGTGGGTAGATAGGTCGGTGTGTTCCTAGACCGTCGGTCGTTCCGAATATGCTCAGCACAGAAGAATCATCCAGTTGAACAGACAGAGCAAATTATACAGGTGCAGGCTCACTCCACTGCAGAATCGAGCTTACGGCTGGACTGTGTGGCTCCAAGCGGACAGCGCTGGGACAAGGGTGAATCCTTCATTCAGACGGGCAGCGCCCAAGAAGACTGCGGCAGACGAATCATCTAGTTAAACGGACAGAGCAATTTATACAGGTGCAGGCACGCTCCTCTGCAGAATGGAGAATCGGGCTTACGGCTGGACTGTGTGGCTCCAAGCGGACAGCGCTGGGACAAGGGTGGATCCTTCCTTCAGACGGGCAGCGCCCAAGAAGACAGCAGCCGACAATTCGTCTAGTTAAACAGGCAGAGCAATTTATACAAGGCAGACACACTCCTCTTCGGTATCAGAACGAGAACTTATAGCCCGAGCGGGACATGCACGTCTAGCACTGAGGCTTTGTTCAGCAAACACTGGGCGGAATCATGCACTGGGGAATACTGGCAGTTAAATATACATATCCACCCACACACTGCAACCTCACGTCAAGTCCAATACTGTGTGACACTTCAATTCAGGCACTGCATATCCACTCTCACTCTCAGTGCAATAAGGCCAGCACTCACCCAATAGTCAATCCTTCCACTGTTATGTTGAATCAGCACTCAGACGATAAAGGGATGCAGATGACTTCTCACAGCATGGAGAACAGCGTCTTCAATACTCTCTCACTCTCAGACGGAGATACCAGGATTTCAATGATGACTCAGTCCACACTCTTAAGTGGCAGTTACACTCGTGATCGACGCACTTCACAATTCTTTGTTCAACTCAGAAGATGAAGATATCAGAACTTCAATGGTGACTCAGTTCACACTCCTATGTGACAATTACACTCGTGATCAATACACTTCACAATTCTTTGTTCAACTCAGTGCAGGACATGCATTCACACAGATTCGATGTTTTATTACTTAACTTCCTCTCAGGAATGATGGCGTTCTCCAGTCTTGACTGTATCTCCCCACTTCTCCAACTTTCCATCCAGTTCACGTTTCCAGCGTGTATTCACACGAATCACCGTTGCACCCTTCAGCCAGCCAAATCCTCACAGCCCTCTCCAAAGATCCCAGCGAATTCAGCCACAGTCAAAGAAACTAATTCTCCCGGGGGAGTACCACACCCAATTCCCTCTTCCCTTTCCTTTTAAATGTTTCCTCCAGCCCCGAAGCCCTATCGCTGATCCTCAGTTCAATCGTCAGCACCTGTTACCACTTGCCTCATCAGCTGCCGCTGTCATGGCAACTGACAACAAGTGAACCAGCCCGGTGTGCCGGCGAAATCGTCCCGGGGGGAAACACACTCCTAGCGGAATTTGGTTCCGCTAGACTTGTCACCTTGTGACAAATACATAATGAGCGATGCATTGGTGGTAAAAGTACTTCTCAAATAAGTGTAAACAAGACAGCACTAGCACTCTGCACTTTCTCTTAGTTAACGTCAAACATGCACAATTGCACTTTACCATCCTATTTATGATGCGTGAAAGGGGGTGTATATGATTGTTCTTCTTTTTGTGGGGTGAGGGCCAAAACTGTTGTTTATCCTGTCATGTCCATCTTATTTGTTTTGTCTAGTCTTTTGTTATAAGTCTCCTGTTATATCAGATGTACTATATGGCACATATTATGTTTCTGCAAGGACGAACATCTATCTATTTATAGTTGACATAGTACTTTATCTTTTTATCCAAAGCAAGCAACGAGGACTAACATTTAAGCTGATGCAAAGAGAGGAACTTCAGTTTACCAAGCAGTAACGTAAGAGCTTGAGAAAGTTCCAGTTACACAGCAACAAGATATTGCTAGCAAACTTAGCTAGCGCTGTTTCACTGTATGTTACACCCACTGCATGCAATCTGTGGCATTAACAAATTCAACAGTCAGAGCCAAACTTACCACAGTATTCTTGGTTGTCGTGAAGCCATCTCGGTTTATGTGTTTCATCCACTTTTGACGCACATCTTGGTCCTCTGCTCGACCAGGAACTCTTTGCAATCCGTATGGCCGTAAACATGGGCAGTCAATGTGCAACAAAGGCTTGTGAATTTTACAAACGGTTTTACTCCAGGCCTGTAGTTTTATGCTGTTGTTAAAACAGCCAACCACAAAACACGCTCTACACCAAAAAACAAAAATACACCATTCCTTTGTTTGTCAACCGCCAATAAAATTTCAAAAAGAAGTGTGTCCGATCGTCTTGCTCTGTGGTTTGTAGGTTCCTGCTGCTCACTTGTGTTTCTTGCCTAGTAGGATTCCCCTTTGTTCCTGTTTTTTGGCTGTGTTTGAGGATTTTTTCTGCTCAAGACAATCTGAACTATCTTTCACTAGTGGTTAGAGCGAGGCTTCGTGAAACAGTGGAACAGTTGAAGCAAATGTGCCGTTTTGTGTCTTGAAAAAAATATTTTAGACGCAAAACGTTCCTCACATAGAAGCAGCGCCTGTCGGGGCAATCTTTCTTTTGTGCTTGTTTTAAGGGTGATTACGTTATATTAGATGACAGGAATTAAAAGCATCCTTGGAAAACTTAAAGAGAAAGGTTCAAATTTAGATATGACATGACGAAAATGACGTTCAGTACGGCCATATGAACGTTAAAGTATGAACGGTCAGAATGACCGCTATGGTCGTTCTAGTAGTTATTTATTTTAATTATACTAATGTCTAAATAAAATGTGTACAAATGTTTAAAACTGATCAGAGATCAAGTAAAAACCATAGACCCGCATGATTCATAGGTTCACAGAGTTCGCCCTCCGGTGGTAAACCATTGACATTCTGGTTATGACGTGACGAAGTCTCGTTTACTGAAATCACGTGACTTTGGCAGTTTAATACACACTCTGAACCACTGATTTGAAACAAAATATTTGTAAAGGTTCATGAAACATGTTTCGAAAGCGCCCATCACTATCTTATATAGACCTTCTCATTGCAACAGTGGGGACTTCCATTTAGTCTTCATCTGCCTCGTCTGTGCTACTGTTTTCATCCCTGCTTTGCTTCTGATGTGATTAACTGTACGCACATTAAACATCACCGTAATCTCACCTGGGGTGTATTCCAGAAAGCAAGGTTATCTTACCGTCAAACATACATGAACTCTCAGATGATTAACCCAAACCTTGCTTACTTGAGGTATGCTGGTTCCAGAAACACGAAATTCTTTGCATTCTGACGTAGAACTCGGAAGCGCTGAACTGTTTACTACACGAATAGCGTAGAAGAATTGTTGAATAAAGTTGTTATTTTTGTTTGTTTTTGCGCACAAAAAGTATCCTCATCGCTTCATTACATTAAGGTTGAACCACTGTATTCACATGGACTATTTTAACAATGTATTTACTACCTTTCAGGGCCTTGAAAGTTGCAATTACGTTGCTGCCTATGGATGGTTCAGAAAGCTCTCGGATTTCATCAAAAATATCTTAATTTGTGGTTATATCTGTCTTAAATGCAATTAATCCAACCTTAACTAATATCTTCTATTTCTCTACTATTGCATTTTAGGCTCATCAGTGTAAACTCTTGAGATGGGGGAGAAAGGCTAACCAGGTGAAGGTGGTGTCCAAAACACAGGGAAGCTTGTGCAGAAAGGCAGGAACTGTGAATCCACATGTGGAGGAAACCCTAACCCTAACCCTTATAAAAAAAAACCTTTATTTAGAGCTTTATTCAATCATCTGAAGTCACAGCATTGTTCTACAACCAGATGCTCATGTTAAATCACAGCATGGTGTTCTGTTCAACCTATTCTCACCGGTGAAGTGGAAACAGCGTTATTTAATGAATGTATTTGATACATTTTTAGCTTTAATAAAAGCATAATGTTATAAGACCATATCTTGTTGGGGTCATTTGTTTGCAAGCAATTTTTAGCCGTTTTCATTTTAGAGTAGCAGTGATTACAGTACTTTAATACATTTTATAGTAATAAATAGTTTTATGGAGATTACAGTAGGAACATTAAAATAACAGTAAAATGGCAACCATCTGACAGTATTATACTGTACAGCTTTTATTTTCTTCTGCACAGTACTGTAATGTTTTTTACAGTAATAAACTGTTGTTGAAGATAAAATTACAGCCTTCTACAGGTAAATCTAGCTGCCCGTAGTTTACTGTAAATTAACAGGGACATTTTTTACAGTGTAAATAACATTCTCAGCTAATAGAAACTCTTAAAACTACATTTTGTGACACAACAACAGTAGTATTTAAAAAAAAAAATATGGTGGATTTGCTAGACCGCCATGACAGTCGCTGCAAGTGGACTGATACAAACGGTGAAACGGTTAGAGTGCTGTTACTAGGGGAAGATCTCACGACTGGAAAAGCCAATCAGATTCGAGAACCACAAAGAATGGTTGTATAAATCGATATAACTATATATATAATATTGCGCGCAATCTGTCACGCCATGGACAGATGGAGCCTGTCGAACGAATGGAGCCTGTTTTTAGGACCAGTGAGACTGAAATTTGGGCACAACAAAAGCTTTATGAAACTACTTTTATGTGAGATTTTGAAAGCGTCATGCTTTGCAAGTGCCAGGGATCTTGAGAAACTGTACCATATGGCCCATAAAACAGGGAATTTCAGCTATTTGACCCCATGTTCTACACAGAGAAACCATCTGATTTTGCCACAGATGTTTGTTCTAGAAATTGCTGCCCAGTTTGAACCTGCAGGCTCAGAAAAATTGGCTGCAAAATGATTTACTACTACAGTTTCCACATAATGCTAAAGCATTAATCCACTCAATTCAATGCATCAGTCATTTTGGAAAGCAGAACACATGATGGTTCATAATAGATTTGTACATTTTCTAAAGCAAATTGTGAATTGTCTGGACAATTAAACATAACCCTACTGAACAATAGTCAAATCATGCCATATTTGTATTGTACATTTCACAGTACACATTGTTTCAAAGCAGCTTTACGGGAATGTGCAGTATATAGTAACAGCAGGTCATACTATAGTGTTGATAAGAGTGTAGTGATAATAACAGATGGTAATAGTGATACCACACTCCCAGTCCACATCCATTCATTCCTGTTTGTGTTGCGCAGCTCCCAAACAAGAAAAGCTGCTCTGTTTTTGGACAGTTCTTTTGGCTTTCCCAGACTTCTCACTGGCATGCTGTCAAGATCCTGCCCCTAGAGAATAGATTAATGACGGTTAGTCACGGAAAGAAAGCGCAGACACACGGAGAGAGGAGGAGGGGGAAAGGTGCATAACAGAAGTGCTGAACTGTCTAAGATTGCTAAAGTTGGAGACTCTGAATCGAATTTATATATCGGCTCATTGTTCATACGAAGGTATGAAAACATAACTTTCAAAGACTCAAAATATACTTTTTGTATGTTTGGAAAGATGCTGAAACGTACAATATGGAAGATTCGTAAATATTTAACGTTTTTACAGCTATAAAACGTTTAATATTTACGAATCGTTCATATCATAAAGATATCTGTGTAATTTGCCTTTTACCATTTTATAAATAAATGTAAGATCCCTTAACCCCACTCCCAAACTTAATCATACCCATTTTATACTATACAGAATATAAAAAGAATAAAACGTAATGGACAGAGATGTGTAGGAAAATGAACATTTTTGTAACAATATAACAATAAAAATATATTTTGAGCTGCTAATCCCACTCCTACCCCTAAACCTACCCATAACCATTTCTTAAAACTTTGTACAGTTATGAAGAAAAACATAAGCGACAGACAAGAATCACAATCATTTATTTATTGCCAAAATGTGAAACAGGACTGAAACACGGCATGTCGCAATCTGTGACGAATGGGATGTGTTTTCATGATAATCGAATGTACCCAGTTTTAGCTCGAACCACAGATTAGCTTATAACGCTAGTATATAGGGCATAGAGTAAGTAAAAATAAAAATCACTGCTTAATACCACTAACAAGGCTCAAAATAGCCCCACACTAACACAGCAGCATAATGAGGGTCCCTACCTGCAAACCGAAGAATTGAGAACTTTGTAAGTGTACAGACAGTTTAATAAGAAAATACTTTATAAAGACAGTACAATTCACGTATACAGGCAGGAGCCATCTTGGAAAACAGTCTTGACCAGTCGAACCAAGAACGCCGTGCTACGTTTTGGTCGATAAGAATTACATTTGTGAAATATAATTAAATGGATATGCATGAATTATATCTGTTTATTAAAATATATGGGTGACTAACTACAAGGGAAGAAGGGGCCCTTTACTTTAAATATTTTTACCAAAAAATGCACTCTTATGCGCACAGTGCGTCCTCGCAGGGCCGGCGCTCCGCACACGCACATCACGCACTGCGCGTAGGGCACCAAGTGCTTGGGGGGGCACCAAAAAATCTGGGTCGTGAAAAATCATCACAATAGGCTACTAGTATAAATAACAAATAAAATATGTCTAAAGCATGTTAATATACAAAAGCAATACAAAAATAATATAGGCCTAGACCAAATTAGTCGAGAAAAAGGTGAATCTCCTGTGCCAGTCTCCCTCTGGTGCCCCCCCTTCCCCACCTCCCAGTGGTCTGTTCGATTATGCCTCAATCAATGTCAAATTTGGCAGACACCGACCTCAGACATGGCCTCGAAAAGGCACCAAGAGTCGGGGGCGGAAAAAGAATAGACAGCGGGATGATACTCGCGCGTCGCTTGCAGGTAAGACAATGTTTTAAATAAAAATTTTAGTTTGTAGCGCGGGCGCCCTTACGTCGTGTATGCATGTCCAGGGGGGCGTCGCTAGTAGTGCAAATGAAATGATCCGGGGCTTTTTTAGCCCTGCATATTGAATCTTTTATTTTAACGGGGGTCCGGGGGTTTCTCCCCCGGAAAATTTTGAAACTTGGGCTGTTTAAGATGCAGTTAGTTTGTTTGAGAAGAAAAGGAAGACCGCTTAGATACGTTTTTTCGTTGTTGTTCTATGCGGATAATGCGGTCATTTTCAAAAGGGTTAATAGGCCAAGGCCCAAGGGCGACATCTGTTGGTGAAACTACAATTAGAAAAAAAAAAAACCCCACAGTCTCAGTGTTTGTATATTTTCATATTCACAGAGTTGTCAAATTATTAGGGCTGGGAAAAGATTAATCGCATCCAAAATAAAAGTTTGTGTCTACATGATATATGTGTGTGTACTGTGTATAATTATTTTGTATATATAAATACACACACATATGCACGTATATAATTAAGAAATATTTGCATGTATATACTGTATATATTTATATATAATTTATATTATATATACATTTAAATATTTTATATATAAATAACAAATATTTCTTAAATACATAACATGCAAATGTGTATTTATATATATATACAAAATAATTATACACAGTACACACACATATATCATTCATGTAGACACAAACTTTTATTTTGGATGCGATTAATCTTTTCCCAGCCCTACAAATTATGTACAGAATTATTATATTGTGCTTCATCAGACTAAGAAATTCTGAATGGTTGTTATTCCTTGGGTGAGTGGGTGGGTGGTTGGGAGTTGGGGGTGGGGGGCACCACCAAGCATTTGTGCTTAGGGCACCCAAATGGCTAGCGCCGGCCCTGCGTCCTCGGCTATTTTTCAGATGTGCTCGTATCAAACTACTGTATCGATATAAACGGTATTGCCTTATTCCATATCATTTAAAAAAAAAAAAATCGATATATCGGTCAAACTCGATACACCGCCCAGCCCTACCGTACATCCCTGTTCAACCCAGTACTTCACCATTTAGAACGCATCTGCAGTTTGCTCCGTCAGATATTTCCCACAGCACGCCTGTGCAAGGCCTTGTACAGAATGAGGACCCGGATCAGATGCAGTTATGCACTCCACCAGCAGTAACAGCAACTGGTGGTTCTCCAGTGTCTTCAGGGGCCCAGGAGGATTTGCCTGGGACATTACCAACACCTGCAAGGGATAATGGACACCTTACTGCACAGGTCCATGGTAACTGGGACGCATTTTATGACCTCATGGAAAAACAGGAGAAAGCTGCAAGTGTACTTACTAGTGAATTGAAAATGACTTCCCAACATGAAAGCCAATCGAAAAGTCTTGCTGATAAAGTGGACAATCACACGATACAAAATGTCAATGATTTTATCGAATACCAAACAGCAGGCTAAAACAGAGACTGATCAAATGGTCAAGACAATGGAGTTGTTAATAACTGATGAATTCCAATGTTTTTTTAGTATCAAATATTCGTTCCATTATGGAGCAACTTCAACTGGAGATATAGCGAGATATTAAAGCTGTCCAGCAGTGAGTTGCAGTTTGACTACCATTTGAGTTCAAAGCATGGTCAAGCTGGACTTAAAGGGGTCATATAATGCCATTTTTGTACAAGCTAATGTGATTCTTTAGGGTCTAAATTAAAAGTTTGTAATATACTTTAATTAAAAATTCTCATTAGTATTGTAAGAAAACACTTATTTTACCTGGTCAAAAACAGCTCTGTTTTCAGCATGCCGTTTCAGTGCATATGACTTTAAATGATAATGAGCTTTGCTCACCCCGCCTCTCTGTTCTGTGCGTACACCATTTGTAACTCAATAACACAATAACCATAACGCGTTGTTCAGTATAAACGTGGGATTATGAATTATATTGAGAACGTCATACATAGAAAACATGCCGTAATGTACCCTGAGTGTAAACCTTAGACACATTCATTGTGAAGCGTGCAGCTAGCGATTTGCAAAGATTAATATATTAATATAAAGTTTAATAAAACGTTACACTCACTTCCGTTCTTCTGGAGATTCAGCAGGAACACGAATAGCTGGTACCGATCCTTTTTTTATGAGCAGCTTCTTAGCAAATCCAGCTTTATACTGATCCCCGTTTATAAAGCAGTCTGGTGTGTGAAATGATTCGCGCAAACATGAGAGCATTGACGTTGCTCGTGGGGAATATCGAAAACAAACTGCGTCTTCAGCGGTTTGGATTTAGGAACATTAAAATGACTGCTGTGTTCGTTATTACACCCAAGAACAGAACACCACAATCGCTTAGACGCCATTCTGCTCATAGACAGTGCTCCAGCATATCAACAATGACCGCGCCTGTCCGCACCGCGCAGACTATGATTGACAGCTCCCTCACGAGCGAGGGCGGGTCTGTGTTGAAACGCTCCTGTCAATCAACAATTGTGGGAGGGGGGTGCGAGCTTGTGACGTCACAGGCTCGAACGGCTCGATTTGAGGCAGGGGAAAACATATAAGGAGATTAAAACAAAACCACTGGATAGATTTTTATCATTATATGATGGTTGTGTACAGACACTGCCAACACACATTTCAGTACAATCAACTTGTAAAAGTGCATGTACCATTATATGACCCCTTTAAAGGACCCCTTCCAAAGATTAACCAACCTGCAGATAAGACACAGGAGCAGTGTTGGAGGAGTAAAGGGCATCTTTTTTACATTTGATTTTTAATGTCTTTCTTGAATGCCACTGTTAAATAGACCCATTGTAGTCTACATGGAAATTTGAAGTTTGTTTCATTGGTATTGTTCTTATATTGTATTTGTCATATTGAATGTAATGTGTATCTTTGCCTATTTTAAATATAAAATATGAACTCATTTTAAATATATTTTAAGATATGATAAACTTAAATTGTATAATTATGATATGAAATGACATAAAAAATATATAAAATTACTCATATTGTGAAACAAGTTCTGTCATATTATTCAAGTACTTTTACTGTTGTTTTAGTTTTTTGCCGTGTTATTGATTCAGTATTGGTATCGAGATATTGTAGTCAGGTATCGTATCAAAGTCATAATTTTGGTCTCATGACAACACTAATTCCTGTAGCACAACTAGTTGAGCATGAAGCAATGCCAAGGATGAGAAAAGGATTCACAAGGAAAACACGTACTGGGAAAATGTAAACCATGAATGGACTATAAATCACTTTAGATAAAAACATCCGACAAATGCATTGAATGGGATGCGTGTGTAGGAGTCATAGACTAGGCCAAAGGTGAAGGTTCAGTACTCTGCTGGCAGTTGAGTCATGTTTAGAGTGTTTAACGTAAAGATCTTGTTCTGTGTGTATTACACACCATCTGACAGTCAGTCCACAGTTTCACACTGTCACACTGTAATGACTAAGGTTACACAATGTCAAGACATGTATTTGATTTTGGTTGATATCTATTAAACACAGACCATTGATGTAAGAAGAAAACAACTAGTCAGATAGAAACTGTTTCAGAATTATACATTGATGTGCAACATGTCTAGACACTAATTCATGACCATAACAATGTCAGAACAACAGCCTTCCCTATCAGTCATTAATGTTCGATGTTTAGACAGATGTGATCTGACAGATCTTGGGATCAGCTTTTCGCTTCGGAGGTGAGCGGTTCTCCTGTTCCTGCTTTATCCAGGCACACAATAGAAGAGGAAGAGGCTTCTGCTATCTGGTGTTGGTGTGATCGCGCTGCAGCTGTAGTTGTGATCTCCAGAGTATTTCCTGCTCTTTGTAACAGCCCTAAAAGAGCTTTGTGCACACTACAGGCTGCATTATTCCCTTCCAGGTGTGCTGTGGTCATTAGTGCGCTTCAGCACTATAAGAGAGCTAAATATCCCTGAAAGAGCAAACATGGGTGTGACACTGTGTCACTCCACCCGTGTTTCCAAATGTGGTTGTTACCTGGTGCCGGGTGACAGTCACGATCGTTGCCTCACGTGTCTGGCTGAACCTGGCGGATATGAGGGAGTCCGACAAGTATCGATTCCAAATGAAAGTACAAGCAGCCCTGAGACGGGCGACCCAGAGATAGAGGTAGCAGCTCTTCGGGAGATGGTGACCACATCACTCCCTCCCCCGGAGGAGGACCGTGTGAAGAATCTATTGTTTAGGTTTTTTTCTGTTTCGCGGTACCGAAATAATCAATAAAAGAGTAGTTTCCTCTATCTCTGGGTCCCAAGAGGGCGCAGATGGCGGTGGGCGACGCAATACCTTGCCACCCTCATCCCCCTCTCCAATTGCCACCCTCATCCCCCTCTCCTATCGGGTGGTTCGAGGACGCTATGCCCTCTCATACCCGGTCTGATACTCCTGTCTTACGAGCAGAGATCACAGTCCTACTGGTGAAGGACGTGATAGAGCCGGTCCCTCCAGCCGATATAAAGTCAGGGTTTTGCAGCACCTACTTATTGTACTCAAGAAAGGCGGTGGGTTACAGCCAATCTTGGACTTGCAAGTTTTGAACGGGCCCTTCACAAGCTCCTGTTTAAGATGCTAATGCAGAAACGCATTTTCAAATGCATCCGTCCCTGAGATTGGTTTGCAGCGATCGATCTGAAGGACGCATACATTGATGTCTTGTTTCTCCCTCGACACAGACCATTCCTGTGCTTTGCGTTCGAGGGGTGTACATATCAGTACAAAGTCTTACCCTTCGGGCTGTCCCTGTCGCCTCTCGTCTCCACATGAGAGAACATGGCATTCGCTTTCTCAACTACCTCAACGACTGGCTCATTCTGGCCCAGTCGCGAGAGCAGCTGTGAGAACACAGGGACATGGTGCTCAAACACCTCAGCCAGCAGGGGCTTCGGGTAAACTGGGAAAAGAGCAAACTTGCAGAGGATATCTTTTCCCGGTATGGAGTTGGACTCGGTCATCCAAACTGCACACCTCACAGGGGAATGTGTTCGTTCAGTGTTTTACTGCTTGAATTCACTCAAGAGCAGGACAGAGTCCCCACTGAAACTGTTTCAGAGGCTCCTGGGGCAGCTGCAGTGACACCACTTGGATTGCTTCATAAGAGTGGAGACTCCATCCCCAGATGGTCCAGCTGATCTGGAGACCCTTCAGACCCGAACAGGTAGACCTGTTTGCCTCTCCGGACACAGCCCACTGCCATTAGTTTCAGTCCCTGACCGAGGGGACCATCGGCACGGATGTGCTGGCACTCACCCCGGGGCCTATGCAAATATGCATTTCCCCCAGTGAGCCTACTTGCACAGACACTGCACAGTCAGGGAGGACGAGGAGCAGGTCTTGCTAGTTGTGCCTTGCTGGCCCAAATGGACCTAGTTCCCAGAACTCATGCTCCTCACGACAGATTGCCGCACATCACGATCCAGTAGATGGTAAATCTCTAGGGAAGCATGACCTGATCATCAGGTTCCTGAGGGGTGCGAGAAGGCTAAATCCTCCTCACCCTTACCCCGTACCCTCTTGGGATCTCTCATTGGTGCTTACGACATTACAGAGAGCCCCATTTGAACCACTGTAGTCAACTGTCTGAGCTGAAAATTCTGTCAATGATGACAGTGCTCCTGACTGCGCTGACTTTAATCAAGAGTATAGGGGGGACCTACAAGCATTTTCGGTCAATGAATCATGCCTGGAATTAGGACCGGCCAACTCTCACGTTTACCTGAGACCCCGGCCTGGATGCGTGCCCAAGGTTCCCACTACTCCTTTCAGGGACCAGATGCTGAACCTGCAAGCGCTGCCCCTGGAGGAGGCAGAGCCAGCCCTAGCTTTGCTCTGTCCCATCCACACTTTTAGCCTGTATGAGGACCGAACGCAGAGCTTAAAGGTGCCCTAGAATGGGGTTATTTTATTATTTTATAATGTTTCCTGGGTTGCCCTTATGTTGTTAGTATTTTTTTTTAGATCAAAAATAGTCATCATTTAAAAATAAAAGGCATTTTTCCTAGCCTGATTTTAGCCTCTGATTTGAACGCTCTGTTTGAAGGGGCGTGTCTGCTGTGGGATTCAGTGTAACCGCCCACTGCTGTGATTGGCTGACATGCTTGCATATGAAATAGCAAGCATTACATGTGAAACTCTCTCGAATACTTTTACTACAGCTATTATACGTTTTTACTATTACAGCTATCGAGATTAACGAATCGTGAGATGTTTTTAAAGTATTTAGATGTATTCCCATCACATAAAATGTTGCCGTGATGAGCATCGAGCAATCAGATGACAGTCTGTTGATCGTGAGAATAAAGATCTTATCATTGCAACGCAGTTTCTACTCTCTCTCTCTAATGCTTTCACCAATGCAAACACGATGATGTACAGTAAGAGCTCCGTTGTACAGTGTAACGTGCGTCATTGATTTCATAACGAGAGTTGTCCAGATAAACTCGCGCTGTGTGGAAAAATTGTTCTTTGATCGCTTTCTGTATATAATTTATTCACAATTTAAATAAGGTTTTTTTCATCCTACTAAAAGAAACGATGTGAAGATTACCTGTCTGAACTTGAACAATTAGGCTACACATCAGAAATTGTTGCTTGGTAGCTCGATCGATTTATTTTCAGACGTTCATCGAGGCCAGCTCTGTATTGGCCCAAGTTGAGGAAACAGTCGTCGGTGAAATGTTTGGACCATACACAACTTTGGGAAGTTGTGTCGGCACATTTCCAGAGAAAATAAAATTAAGGCATTGTTTCTTCAGAGGCTCGGATGAAGGAACTAAAGAATACTTTTGTGTTCATGTGTACTACATCCAAACACTGAGCAACTGCCATGCTTCGGCTGCGCAGTTCCGCCTGTCATTGATCATGGGCTGGCATATGCAAATGTTTGGAGGCGTACATATTAATGATCCCGACTGTTGCGTCACAGTCGGTGTTATGTGGAGATTCGCCTATTTTTCAGGGGTGTTTTTCAAAAACGAGATTTAAATAAGAAGGAGAAAACTATGGTGTTTGAGATGTACTGTGTGTCATGTCCATGTACTGAACTCTTTGTTATTTAACTATGCCAAAACAAATTCAATTTCACATTCTTGGGCACCTTTAACCCTCTGGGGACCAGAGTGTTTTTGGGGCCCTTGGGATGTTTTGACATGCACTGACATTTGTGCTTTTTTCAGTTATTTATAAACATGTTAATGGCAAAGGTGTAAATTCACTCTATATAGCACAGACGGGACTACCATGATAAGTGAGCAACATGTATGTACATGTTTGTATTTTTAAGAGAATAATGTTTATGCGTGGTTATTAAAAAAAAAAAAAAATGAAAGTTGCTGAAATAAGACCACAAAACACATATTGATTATTTCTTCACAATACTTTTGAAAATTGTATCACATAGTCTAGAATATTTGCTCCAAAACTATGTGAGAATCATCCTGACTACTCATTCAGATAAGTCAATAAAGTATTTTACATTTTTAATGACGTGTTTTGTTTGAGAAAGCTTTATGCAGGAGGCGTGATCTCTCATTAATATGTGTGGCATTCCACACCTGAGAAAGACAAAGACCCTCCCATAATGGCCCTATTAGGTGCTATCAGGCCATATCATTACAGGAGCCTTGCACAAAGAATGAGGAGATTTAAAAAAAGAATGGCTTTTAGATTGTTTGGATTTATATAAGGAAAATACAGGGTGCATACGTCTGGACACTTCTATCACACACCCTTCACCATATAGACATGGTTTTATTTCAGTTCAAAGTTCAAAGTTAGAGTTGGAAACATCTTGAAAAGAAAATTGTCTTTTTCCATAAATGTCTTAGTTTGATCATACATATTTCAAAGTTGAGGATTCATTATTTTGATATAGCTTGAACAAACACTATAACATCTTAGTTGATTAGTTTATTGACAAAACATACTATATATTTAACATATGAGCAGAAACTGCTAACAAAAGCTTATTTGATGTCTATTTTAGAGTAAAAACTTTATCCAAAACTAGTCAACGAAATGTTGTCTTTTATTTAGTCTGTAACAGTACGTATCTGTGCGTTCATTCATTAATTCATTCACATACACACACACAAACATGATTAACATTTAAACAGTATGCTATTTTTCCGTTTACAGACACTAACGTTATTCTATATCGCGATTAGAACAAAGCACTTGCATAAAACACTTACTTCTCAGCTGAATCTGTTGCTCCTCCTCGAAGTGAAAATAAACCAGCACTTGTTCTGTGGTAAATTGTCCCAGGATTGTTCCTCATATAGCCGCGCAAGATGACAGTAGATTAATCTGACTAAAAAATATAGTGTTTTCAGAGTTTATGGGCGTTAACGCGTCTCAATGTGTTGCTTCACATATTTGCTTTTGAATAGCGCGTGCTCTCCGTGGGCGTGTCACATTACCAGAGATAATCAGCTGAGAGAACGATAATGAGACGGGCTGACACGTCTCTCTTTTTATATAGATGACATAAACGGAGAATATTAATTTTAGTTTTGAATCGGATCATTTAAAAGTACAAACTCAAATGATTTAAAAGATATATTGCTTATGGCTGGGTGAATAGTATTAGCTGAGTTGTGTTGAAGATTAGAGACGTGCTCCAGAAAAAAAGTTCACGGTGACCGAGAGGCAGAACGCACACCCTGTTTATTTTCTTTATTTTACAAAAGCACAATATTTTATTTCGATTGTATGTGGGCACATAAAAAAGTAGACATTTAACAGATTATTTTCTCATATTTCTTAGCTCTATATGAACAGAAATGATGGTAGTACTTTAAGTCTATTTTTCTGCTATGTAAAAAAAAAACGAGCAAAACGCGCCGGCGCGTTTCTGGTCCCCAGAGGGTTAAGGACCTCAGACCAGCTCTTTGTCTGTTCTGGAGGCTAGCAGAAGGGAAAGGCTGTCTCTAAGCAGAGGATGGCCCACTGGATAATGGATGCTAGTCCCAAGGAGTTCGGGTGACCCCTCGGGTTGAGAGCTCACTCTAACAGAAGTGTTGCTTCCTCCTGGGTGCTGGTGCACGGCGCCTCACTGACAGATATATGTAGAGCTGCAGGCTGGGCGACACCCAACACCTTTGCCAGAATTTATAGTCTTTGTGTAGAGCCAGTGTCATCCCGTGTACTTGCCCCAAGTGGCCAGTGAATGCCGGGGACCCGCTCAGTGTCTCGCTTGCTGCACTATTCCTCTCCTATGGACCGAATACGTTTTCTTTTCTTGCTCCTCAGTTGAGTTCCCCAGCTGGCGAACCCTGTTGAGTTCCTCCACCACACTCGGCAGTCAGTAAGTACACCCAATGGTTGACCCCTGTGCTAGGCTAGATGCCCATATGTTGTGATCCCTACGGTGATCCCATATGTGTATTCTTCCACGTTACAGCTCCCCTGTCGACCAGCCCATGTCTTTCCCTTGGCAGAGTCCGCCCTGCTGTCTTGACTTCCCCTAACTAGGCTGGAGCCACCTCAGAGACCTTCCAAATGTTGCATGTGTGTAATTTCCACATGATACCTCCCTACGGGCAGGATGTGGATTCCATAGCATCCCTTTCCGCCTTGAAAAGGCACGCTTTCCCAGTGTTATCCAATAATCTCAATGTATGGATCAGGTGGAACAGCAGTGATCGACTTTCTCAGCGTAAAGCCCAGTCCCATCTTCCGGCCCAGCAGGTGCAGGGGTATCAGGTGGCTTACACAGGGCGCTGGAAGGGGCAGCATTGGTGCTTTGGTAGGGATCCCAATTCGTCAGATCACGTCTGACGTAACTTCGAACGTGACTGACTGATAGAGAACGTCTCGGTCACGTATGTAACCCTCGTTCCCTGAAGGAGGGAACGGAGACGTTACGTCGCCACAATTACTGTACCACCACTGAGTGGCTCAGCTCCTCAGCGAAAACCTGAATGTGTGTTGCATCTGCATCCGTATTTATACCCGCACTGCGGAGCGGAGCGCGAGATACTTGCACGCTAATGTGCATTGGCTCGTTTATTTTCTCACTCAAAGGTGATTGGGCTCTCAGGCGAGATCCCAATTCGTCAGATCATGTTTGATGTAACGTCTCCATTCCCTCCTTCAGGGAACAAGGGATACATACGTAACCAAGACGATCTACGTGCAGAAAAACATTTTCAAACATCTGAAAATGTGAAAGTGCTTGCTTGATTCAACAATTGTGAACTGCTCTGGAAATAAAGAGCAAAACGGGCAGCACTGAGCCTTCCAAACACAGAGAAGTTATGTTCTGTAATAATATATTGGTGGTTTGCGCTGGTAGGCTATAAACGGACATAAGAAATAATATTGTGTAATAATAAATATATTATGAGGTATAAACTTGTATAGAGTAGAGGTTAAATTAACTAGCACATGTTACATCAGCAAAATGCAAATCTAGTGTGCTTGCAACAAAATACAGTAATAATCTCAATCTGTTATACTAATCATGATGTTATTTTTTATATTTCAGTTTTGGCTTATAATGCTACTCCAGCAGCCATATTACCCTGTAGCCCAAGACTGGTTGCCCACTGAAGCTAAGCAGGGCTGAGCCTGGTTAGTACCTGGATGGGAGACCTTCTGAGAAAAACCAGGTTGCTGCTGGAAGAGGTGTTAGTGAGGCCAGCAGGGGGTGCTATCCCTGTGGTCTGTGTGGGTCCTAATGCCCCAGTGTAGTGACGGGGACACTATACTGTCAAAATAGCACCGTCCTTCGGATGAGACGTTAAACCGAGGTCCTGACTCTCTGTGGTCACAAAAAAATATCAGGATGTCTTTCGAAAGAGTAGGGGTGTTACCCCGGCATCCTGGCCAAATTTGCCCAGTGGCCTCTTTCCATCATGGCCTCCTAATCATCCTCATATACTGATTGGGTGCTTCTCATTTCTTATTTGTGCATCCTCGTTTCCTTTCCTCGTTTCCTTTCCTCGCGTCTCAGCTCCACCCCCTGTAGGACGTGAGGAAAGGCTGCAAGGAGAAAAAATGAGGACGGAGGAATCGAATGAAAGCTTTTTTATACATTGGAATACTTGATCACTCGCGCGTCACTTGCGCTCAAAGGATGCGCCCTTATGTTGTTAAAGTTTGTTTATTTAAGAAATTCATAATAAATAATAATAAAGCAAGATACCTTGTTGAAATATGTGAGTTGTGTGGTTTATGTAAACTACAAAAGTAAAGTATAAATTAAAATGATTGTGACAGATGTGAAGGGGGAGGAGAATTGATACGTGCGTCATGTTTAGTCGATAAAACTCTTCCGCAAAGGGTACACCCGTGTATCCTCGCTCATAGCTCCTCTGGAAGCCTCCTCACTCCTCGATCCTCGACTCCTCGCGGTGCAATTAGAGAATTGAGATGTCCTTCAAGATGGCTGAGCTCGATTGGTTTCCGGGTCATAGGATGGAGGACGGAGGATCGAGGAGACGAGGAGGGATATTGAGAAGCACCCATTGGCTTCATCACTGTCTCCTCTCCACCAGTAAGCTGGTGTGTGGTGAGTGTTCTGGCGCAATATGGCTGCCGTCGCATCATCCAAGTGGATGCTGCACATTGGTGGTGGTTGAGGAGATTCCCCCCTTCTATGTAAAGTGCTTTGAGTGCCTAGAAAAGCGCTATATAAATGTAATGAATTATTATTATTAATTACTGATATCTGGATCAATTCATCACATAGACCCCCTATCCATCCATCCTCCAAAGCGCTTTATCCTCTATCGCAGGGAAAATTTAGCCTATCCCAGCATCTTGGACACAGGCGAGAGACACTCTGGATGAAAGGCCAGTCCATCACAGGGCTCATACACACACACACACACACTAATAACCCCTTCAGTGTCAAGTCAAGTCATCTTCATTTATATAGCACTTTTAACAATGTAGATTGTTCCAAAGCTGCTTTACAGTGATAACAGGTAATTAAAGTAACAGAGATTGTTTTGGCTTTATGACAGAATAAAGTTATTTTCCAGCTAAAGTCAGTTTTAATTGATTCACATCCATCGCAACAATCATTAGTTATTAACTTAGGGGCCGCTAACACGACACCGTTACAGAGGTAAAGGGAAGGAGGCCTTCACAGGGGAGGGATTAGTGACACTTCAGGACTGCGTTGTCGTCGCGTCCAGACGCAGGTCCTTCATCAGATCTGGATACGGCCTGGATCCGGCGGACTGCGGTAAACCTCGGGGTAAACAGAGAGACTAATATTAGAAGCTAGGGGATATAATTGGAGCGCCATGCACAGTAAGACAGGGTCTTGGAACCTCCCATTTCCAACAGTGGAGGAAGGCAGGATCCAGTGAAAGAAGAGCCATGATTCAAGAGGAGGTACGGAACCTGGAAGAGGAAGGACGAAGGTCAAGGGCAGTGGACCTAGCTTCCCAAGGAGCCTGGACCAAATGGGAGCTTCCCAAGACGAAGATTACCTGGGCGGACCTGTGGAGACTGGAGCCGTTCCGCATCTCCTTTCTGCTAAGAGCAGTGTATGACACACTGCCAACCCCAACAAACTTGCACAAGTGGGGTATGAGAGAGGACCAATTGTGCAAGCTTTGTGGGGAGAGGGGCACCATGGCACACATCCTGTCCGGGTGTAAAAAAGCACTCATCCAGGGAAGGTACAGGTGGCGCCACGACAGGGTGCTCATGACACTCGCCAACACCTTAGAGCAGGAGAGGAAAACCACTTCGTCTACCACTTCGGAAAACAACGTCAATCCAGTTTGTAAGGGAGGGGGGAAAGCCACCAACCACAGTAACGACAAGAACCAGTCTGCTACCAAAGGCTTAATCATGGGAAATGAAGGTCGACCTGGGAGGAAGGCTGCAGTTCCCCCAGTTTGTCCAGAAAACCCTGAGGCCGGATGTGGTACTGTGGTCTGACGAGGGAAAGAAGATCATCCTCATAGAACTTACAGTCCCATCGGGAAGAGGGGTGTGAACAGGCCTTTGAAAGGAAGAGTGCTAAATACCAAAACCTTCTGCACGACTGCAGGGGGAAAGGCTGGCAGGCTTGGCTGTTCCCGGTAGAGGTCGGCTGTAGAGGATTCCCTGCTCAGTCAGTGTGGAGAATGCTCACAGCCATTGGAATGACAGGGAAAGAGAGGAAGGCAGCAGCTCGTAGGATGGGGGAGGCTCTTTCTGGTTATGGAGCAGGAGGGAGGAGGGGAAGATGGACAGTGATCTGGCCACCACTGCCGACCCATGGGTACCGCCTGATGACATCAACCCCTCCAGGCCAAGGCTACATTCACTTAAGGTGGATGAAGGTGAGAAACATGTCCGGATGTATTTGTAATTTAGAGTAGATGCCATTCTTCTTATGATGTAACGAGTACATCAGGATTTATGGGAAGTGTTCCCGGTTCCGGCTGACCTAATCTATGCAGCCTAACATTGAATTATAGAAGTCTATAATGTGTTGTGTGTATGCAAGGTCAAAGAGATGTGTTTTTAGTAGTGCTGTCTAACGATTAAAATATTTAATCTTGATTAATCGCATTAATGTCATAGTTAACTCGCGATTAATCGCAATTAATCACACATTTTTATCCATTCTAAATGTCTCTTGATTTCTTTTTGTCCCATTAGTTTTTCTCATTTTAATGCTCTTATCAACATGGAAAAGTGGATCGGCTTGCTTTGTGCAAATGTTTTTTATTGAAAACAACATTGGCATATACTTTGTTCAATTTCACACTAACATTCTCACTTGGAGTAAATAATCTCTCACACAATGTAACACTGTCCATCAATAAAAGGGTGAAAGAAATTCTGACGAGGTCCTGATATTGACGAGGGGGCGGAGAATTTGCATCAGCTGTGTGTGTGCTTGGCCATCAAGTGGTATTTCAGACTGGACGTGCTCTGCTGCGATGATGATAGCTCAGTTCACAACGTCAAAACACACAGATCACTTTGGTCTTGTCAATGGAACCATTTGGCAACTTTTTAAAAGTAAACTTTCCATTCAGAATCTTATTGGCATCCATTTCGGCGTCTCGCGCTCGTCATCCACTCAAAACGTAACGTTAACCAACTATTTGGCTGGCTCGCAAGCCCAAACAAGTGTGTGCGGCGTGCCTGTTGTTTTGTTTCCGGTCTAGCTAGATCCGCTTGCGCTTTGGTCGACGAAGCAACAAAACTTCCTCGCGCAGCGCAAGCCATTGAAATCAATGGGTTTCATAGTGCAGCGCCGCGCACACCGCGTCCTGTTGCAAAAGCATGTGGAAAAAAATTTACAAAGTTTGCTAGGCCAAAAAGACCGTTAATCGCGCGATAAAACAATTAACGCCGTTAATAACGCATTTAACTGACAGCCCTAGTTTTTAGTCTAGATTTGATCTGACAGAGTGTGTCTGCTTCCCGGACAATGTTAGGGAGACTGTTCCAGAGTTTAGGTGCTAAATAGGAAAAGGATCTACCACCAGCAGTCGATTTTGATATTCTAGGTATTATCAACTGTACTCTCAACAATTTTGAGATCGCAATAGACGTGAAGGACTATAATGCGTTAAGAGCTCACTCAAGTACTGCGGAGCTAAACCATTTAGTGCTTTGTAAGTAATTAGCAATATTTTAAAATTTATACGATGTTTAATAGGGAGCCAATGCAGTGTTGACAGAACCAGGCTAATATGGTCATACTTCCTGGTTCTGGTAAGAACTCGAGCTGCTGCTTTTTGGACCAGCTGTAATTTGTTTACTAAGCGTGCAGGGCAACCACCCAGTAGATTATTACAATAATCTAGCCTTGATGTCATGAACGCATTAACTAATTGTTCCGCATTCGTCAATGAGAGCATATGACGTAATTTAGATATATTTTAAGATGGAAAAATGCGGTTTTACAGATCCTATTCATGTGACTTTCAAATGAAAGATTGCTATCAAAGAGCACACCCAGGTTCCTAACCGACGACGAAGACTTGACAGAGAAGCCATCAAGTGTTAGACAGTATTCTAGGTTATTACGTGAGGAAGTTTTTTGTCCAATAATTAGAATCTCTGTTTTTTTCAGAATTTAGTAGTAGGAAATTACTAGTCATCCAATTTTTTATATCAGCTATGCATTCCGTTAATTTTGTTTAATTGGTAAGTTTCGTCAGAGCCACTGTGATGTTCACTTTGTTGCCCTGAACACACACACAGCATATTTTGTTGATTTGTTTCTGATTACATTAATTCTCAAGGTCTAACAAATATTCATTCCAAAAGAAATTTATAATTTTATGACTACTTAAAAAACAATTATCCCGTCAAAAATTACCACACACAAGGTGATACATTTTTTACCTTCTTTGAGGGTTTAAATCATTTAATGCATTTATCCTGTTTATCACATTCCAAAACCAAAAAAAGTTTCATTATCAATACAAAAACTGTAAATAATATTATACAGAATAATAACACCTATTCTATTGTGTTTACAACATACACTGTATGAACAATTCTTTCTTTTGTCATAGATGGCCATACTATGTAAGCAAGCCAAACACTGCAAAAGAACAAAAAGCGAAGGTTGTCAAAGGGGCTGAAGAAGCGAACACCATATTCGCGGAGTTCCATGTATGGGAGCACATACTGGGCAAAATAAAACACGAGATGCAATCTCCAGTAGATTTTATTGGCCTGGCATGTCACAGGACATTGACAAATGGGTAATAACACATTTGCTGATTCAGTGATTTTTTTGTTTTTGTTTATGTTAACTAACACAAAACATTTCTTTTACTTCAGTTTAATTTGTGTGTGTGATTATTTTAATACTCTTTTTATAAGCCAATTGATTTTTAATCATTTCAAATTCAACAAACCACTTTTTGTTAGGCTAACACTTCTATCTGCTTTGAAAAGGTGGAGCAGTGTAAACAATGCCAAGCCAATAGATCCTCTCTGAAACAGGGGACTGACTACAAACTTATTGAGGTCCGAATTATTTTATAAAACAGATATTGAAATGAGGATGTAGAAATATAACTGAAACTGGGGGCAATATATGTACACGCTAACTGTGGAACAAAACAAGACACAGGTAAATAATTTTTTTTTACTAACAATAGGTTAAACAGCCCTTTGAGCTGTTGGGCATGGACCTCATTGGGAAACTGTCATTGACAGGTGACGGTAGGTAATCAGTATATTTGTGTTATCATCGATTACCTCACAAAGTGGCCCCAAGCTTACCCTTTGCGGTCCAAAACTGCCAAACTGAATGCTTGATCAAATTTGTGCATCAGTTTGAAGCCCTAACTGACCAGGGGAAAGAGTTTGTGAATAAGGTAAGTTTTATCTAAACATGACATGTCCATAGAACATGGCTTTTTATCACCTATAACAACTACAACGTGCTTATGCCTGTAAATATTAATATTTTTCTTTCACAATTCTAGCTGAACAAACATGTGTGCAGACCACTTAATATCAAGCCCTCCTTATGTGCACCCTATCATCCACAAACAAATGGGCTTGTGGAAAGCATGAATGCCACAAATCAAAGGTGCCTTTTTATATACGATATTGCATTTATTTGGCAGATATCTTTAGCCAAAATGTTCCCAAACAAACATTGCATTCCAAGTATAAATTCTATGAATTTATGCATTCCTTGAGAGTTATTTCTATCACCATACACTGTCTGTGTAACAAATATCTAAATACAAGGTGTTAAAGTTTTATTTTTTTTAGAAACAAAATAAAATCAGAAGCTATATTATATTCAATGATTTTGTGTCAACAGAGCCCTTTACAAGCTTTGCCAGGACCGGCCAATGGACTAGGACAAATATCTTGATGCCGTCTTGTTTGGACTTCGAACAAAAAAACAAATGACGACCAAATTCTCACCTTTTTTTCATGTTTGGGAGAGAAGCCCGTTACCCTTGTGAGATTCCAGAGCAATACAACGTAACTGAAAATTTAAAAAATAAAGTAATTATTCATCAGATTGATAATGTAATGTTAAATAACTGGGTCGGTTTAGCCAGGGTCGGTTTACTTGGCGCCATGACCAAGTACTGCGATGTTTGGCTTTAGCACTGGAAGGCAAGCGTAGTATGACCAATAAGTTGCCGCCTGTTCTAGCAAAACATTACACGGAGAAGACAATATTCCTCCGCCCAGGCGAGCAACCACCAAGAAAAGGTGTTAACACCAATTCTCGCCCAGGACAACTGGAAGCTGCTAGGGACTGGAAGATGCTGGCTGATCTTGACCAACGGCTTATTTTTCCACCTGAGATTGCCACCACTAACCTACGACCAGACATTGTTTTGTGGTCCGGATCGACCAGACATTGTCATTGTTCAACTGATACAGTTAACAGTGCCATGGGAGGATGCGGTAGATGAGGCATATGAGAGGAAGAAACTGCGGTATGCTCAGCTGGCCACTGAAGCAGAACAGCGAGGATGGAGAGTCCAGGTTTATCCAGTGGAAGTGGGTTGTCGAGGTTTTGTGGCACACTCTACAACCCGGTTCCTCAGAGACGTCGGATTCAGTGGCCAAGAGTTGCGTCGCACAAAAAAAGAACTTATCTGAAGCAGCAGAAAGGAGCAGCAACTGGCTGTGGTTGAGATGGAAAGATTCTAGCTGGCTGGGTACAGGCCGCCATGCTACGGTTTCGTAGAATTGTTGAAAACCTGAAGAGTCTGTTGGTTTATTTGGATAGGTTGTATAGTATTTACAGTCATTACGTCCCTGTGTATATTGCGTGAATGACGGGTGGTTGGGCAGATATTGTGTTTTTGCGGTAGGTGGTATGCCATATGGAACCGTTGCCACTGAAACGGCTTTAACGCACCAGTGGGGCTCGACAGCCTTAGTCAAACGGGTTGGCTCGTATGGTTGGGTTGCGGAGAGATTGTGAGATTGTGGTTAGGTCTCAGCAGCAGGAGGGATGTAGAGGTCAGTAAGCTGGGCTGAGTTGAGTGGGGGACGGAGGGGGGTGACTCTGGGACGCCAGAGTCACTGTCAAGCCCTCTTGAGGTGTCGTGGGCTAGTCGACGAAACACTGAGGATGGAAGGTGCCCACTTGAAGACCCTAGAGATGTCCCCTACTCGGCTCAATCCAGACGGTTGTTGTGCTGGTCCACTAAGGAGACCACACTGTATTTGCAGCCGTCGTGTGTGCTGACGCGCCAAGTACACTGCAGCCGTTAGCGACGGACAGAAGGGGAGTCACACCACCACGTGGAAAGAAGCGTAAATGGATGGAGAAGCATAGTTTACTGTAAAGCTACGTCTTAGTGTTGCTTATCTTGGCGAAAGCCGAGTACAAATCAGCATGAAGTTTTAACATCTACTCTCGTGTAATGGAAATCTTAAAGGGTTAGTTCACCCCAAAATTAAAATCCTGTCATTATTTTCAGACCTTCATGTCGCTCCAATCCCATAAGAAGTTCATTCATCTTTATCAAATGAAGATATTTTGAATAAAATCTGAGTGACTTTGAAATTGTCTTTAGTAGGGGTGCACCGAAATTTCGGCGGCCAAAAATGGCATTATCGGTTTCGGGCCGAAATAAAAAAAAACAGCCGAAAATGTAAACCGAAAATGAATGTCACCCGCCCCTCCCATCCGCGCGCAAGCGCTTAGGTTTCACTCACGGTCGAGCTGTTATCACGCGTCTGCCTATCAAAGATTAAGCATGTCAGCGGTATGGAAGTATTTTAAAGTTTCAGATGAGGACACCAAAGTTGCAATATGTAACATTTGTTCAGCAAAAAATCTCAAGAGGAGGTGCGGTGCCAAAGAACTTTTCGACAACAGGTTTGATACACCACCTGAAATCACGACATCCAATTGAACATGAGGAGTACCGCAAAACAACATTGGTTAAAAGTACCCCAACTACATCACAAACACC
This sequence comes from Rhinichthys klamathensis goyatoka, assembly GCF_029890125.1. Lineage (NCBI taxonomy): Eukaryota > Metazoa > Chordata > Actinopteri > Cypriniformes > Leuciscidae > Rhinichthys > Rhinichthys klamathensis. The sequence goes on along the minus strand of NW_026606608.1, from coordinate 2,415,589 downwards.
CTCGGTGGCCACACTCTTTGAAAAGACTAAGAAATTTGCAGATGATAGTGCCAAAGCACGTGGCATTAATTCAATTCAATTCAATTCAAATTTATTTGTATAGCGCTTTTCACAATACATATTGTTTCAAAGCAGCTTTACAGAAAGTGCATTTCAGAAATGTACATAGAAGAATATAGTTAGTTAGTCATCATGTACTAATTTAGGGCATAACATATCGCCGGCGTTGAGTCGTCTCTTCACAGGCGTCGAGTCGTCTCATCGCAGGTGTTGGGGCATCTGAAGTCTCCGTGAGAGTCTGGATACAAACTGGAGCTGACGAACGCTATTTACCTCGGGACTAGCGTCCCGAGATAACAGCAGAAAAGCAGATGGGAAATAATTAGCGTAGCTGCTGTTCATAATATTAGTGCATTCGATCTGATTCAACAATAGAAGGTAAGCATTATGTGAATGCTTGGCTAAAGAGATGCGTCTTTAATCTAGTTTTGAACTGGGAGAGCGAGTCTGAGCCACGAACAGTATCAGGAAGGCTATTCCAGAGTTTAGGAGCTAAATGTGAGAACGCCCTCCCTCCTTTAGTGGACTTAGATATCCTAGGAATGACCAGAAGCCTCGAATTTAGTGATCTTAAAGGACGCGATGGATTGTAGGGCGATAGAAGGTCCATTAAATACACAGGAGCTAAACCATTTAGGGCTTTATAGGTCAGTAGTAGTACTTTGTAATTGATACGGAACTTAATAGGTAACCAGTGCAGAGATGATAGAATCGGTGTTATATGATCATATTTTCTTGACCTAGTAAGAACTCTAGCGGCTGCATTTTGCACTAACTGTAGCTTGTTTATTGAGGATGCAGGACAACCAGCTAATAAAGCATTACAGTAATCTAGTCTCGAGGTCATGAATGCATGAACTAACTTTTCTGCATCAGAAACAGATAGCATGTTACGTAATTTAGCAATGTTTCTAAGGTGGAAAAAGGCAGTTCTTGTAACATATGAAATATGATTTTCGAAAGACAAGTTGCGGTCTAGTATAACACCCAGGTCTTTTACTGTAGTCGATAAGGTAACAGGACATCCTTCTAAATTAAAGTTGTATTGTAAGAGATTTTGTGGGTAGTTTTTTGGACCAATAAGTAATACCTCCGTTTTATCTGGATTTAATAGCAGGAAATTACACGTCATCCAGCATTTTATATCTTTAAGACATTCTGTCAATTTAGATAAGTTAGTGTTTTCATCTGGTCGTGATGAAATATATAATTGAGTGTCATCAGCATAGCAGTGGAAATTAATTCCATGTTTTCTTATAATATTACCAAGTGGCAGCATATATATTGAGAATAGCAGAGGGCCTAACACCGATCCTTGCGGCACTCCATAGTCTACTGACGTTATCTTTGATTTTTCCCCATTTAAACAAACAAAATGGTAACGGTCCGATAAGTACGATCTGAACCAGCTTAATGCCTGTCCCTGAACACCAGTGTAGTTTTGTAGTCGATCCAAGAGTATTTTGTGATCTATAGTGTCGAACGCAGCGCTAAGATCGAGTAGAACTAGTATTGAGATACAGCCTTGGTCAGAAGCTAAAAGTAAATCATTTGTAATTTTAACTAGCGCAGTTTCTGTGCTATGATGCGGTCTGAATCCTGACTGAAATTTTTCATATATCTCATTTTCTTGCAAGAAAGAGCACAATTGAGCGGACACAATTTTTTCTAGTATTTTAGACATAAATGGAAGATTTGAAATGGGTCTGTAATTTGCTAAGTTATTTTGATCTAATTGCGGTTTCCTAATAAGAGGTTGCCAAAACTGCCAGCTTGAATATTTTTGGAACATGACCTAAGAATAAAGACGAGTTAATAATATTGAGAAGAGGCTCTTCCACTACAGGTAACACTTCTTTCAGTAGTTTAGTGGGTATTGGATCTAATAAACATGTTGTTGGTTTAGATGCAATGATACGTTTATTGAGCTCTTCCTGTCCTACAGTTGTAAAGCGGTGTAGTTGTTCTTGAGGGGCGATAATTGAGGCTGAATCACAAGACACCATAGAGGATTGTACATTTACAATTGTATTTCGGATGCTTTCTATTTTCTCATTGAAGTAATTCATAAAATCATTACAACTATACTGTAACGGAATATTTTGCTCTGGCGATGTCTGTTTATTTGTTAGTCTAGCCACGGTGTTAAATAAAAACCTTGGATTATTTTTGTTATTTTCTATTAGTTCGCGGAGATGCTCAGCCCTGGCTGCTTTTAGAGCCTTTTTATAACGTGACACACTGTCTTTCCACGCGATTCTAAAGACCGCTAAATTAGTTTGTTTCCATTTACGCTCTAAGTTACGAGTTTCTCTCTTGATAGCATGTGTAGTACTATTGTACCATGGTGCTTTAGTTTTCTCTCTAACCTTTTTTAATCTAATTGGTGCAACAATATCTAATGTACTAGAGAAAATGGTGCTCAAACTGCTGGTCATTTCCTCTAGTTCATCTGTTTGTTTGGGTTCACTGAGCAGCTGAGATAGATCAGGTAAGCTATTTGAGAATCTATCTATAGTGGTTGGAAGGATTGTTCTGCCTGGTCTATAACGCGGCGCAACATGACAAATTTCAGCAGTACGTATTATACAAGTTACCATGTGATGATCAGTGAGATCGTCACTTTGCGGTATAATATCTATATCGGTTGGATTGGTTCCGTATGATATGATTAAATCTAGTGTATGATTTAGACGATGAGTGGGACCACTGACGTTTTGCTTGACCCCAAAGGAGTTTAATAAATCTGTAAACGCAGCCCCTAACGCATCATTTGTGTTATCTACGTGTATGTTAAAATCTCCAACAATTATTGCTTTATCAGCATTGACCAATAGATCTGAGAGAAAGTCTGCAAACTCTTTTAGGAAATCAGTGTAGGGCCCTGGAGGTCTATATACAGTAGCCAGGGCTAGAGATAATAGGGATTTCTTTCTTACATCTAAGAGCGTAACATTTAGCACAAGTACTTCAAACGAATTAAACCTGTGACCTGTTTTCTGAGTAACATTAAGAATATCTCTATAGATTGTTGCAACACCGCCGCCACGACCGATCAGACGGGGCTCATGCTTATAACAGTATCCTGGCGGAGTAGACTCATTTAGACCGAAATACTCATTTGGTTTAAGCCAGGTTTCAGTAAGGCAAAGTACATCGAAGCTATTATCTGTGACCATTTCATTTACAATAACCGCCTTAGGTGTGAGCGATCTAATGTTTAGAAGACCTAGTTTTAGAAATTGTTTTTGTTCACTGATATTTAGATTTTCTGGTTTAATTACAATAAGATTTTTCCTAGATCCTACACTAGATTTATTGTTTGGCCTCACTAGACGAGGAATAGACACAGTTTCTATATAATGTTCTACACTACTTATATCAATTAAGTTGGGACAAAGACTGTGAATTGGACTTTGACTTAGTAGTCAGATGGTGTGCAACGTCTTGGAGATGTTGTCCGACAGAACAGCCGCTCCGATTCTGCTGGGGTGCAGGCCATCAGCACGGTAGAGCCTAGGTCGCTCCCAGAACAGATTCCAATTATTTACAAAGAGCAGTTTCTGTTCATTACACCATGACATTAACCATTCATTTAGAGCAAATAGTCTACTGAACCTTTCTTGTCCTAGTCGGTACGTGGGAAGCGGTCCAGACACGATGATCGTTGCCTCAGGCGCTGTGCTGCGTACCGTTTCGATCAGGCTCCTGTAGTCCTTCTTCAGAACCTCCGTCTGCCGCAGCCTGATGTCGTTCGTTCCCGCATGGAGGACAACGGCTCCGACGCGCTCGTCACCATTCAGGATCTCGGGAACCTGTGCGGCGACATCAAGAACACGAGCACCAGGAAAGCAGTGAGTGCGCACCTTACCCTTACCTGAGGTTGCGCGGACATGACGGACCATGGAAGTGCCGATGATCACGGCGTCGTCGCGTTCCGACTCGCGAAGAGGGGAGAAGCGGTTCCGAGTGGAGATCTCGAAGACCGGGAGGGGCGGAGAGGTTCTTGCTCTGGTCCTGGCTCGTGTCTTCCGCTGTCGGATCACCCAGGGTCCATGGTGCTGTGTCGGTGCCGGAGTGAATGAAGCCAGCGATGATCGCGTCCTCCTGGGCAGAGAAACGCACGGAGTAGAGGAAGTCGGAGTCAAAAAGTTACTAACCACTGACTTGTGAGCATCGGCACGTGACGTTTCAAGCGCTAATCGCCGATCCCGCAGCTCGGCTTGCCTCTCCAGCAGACCACGGATCTGTTTCTCCACCGATTCCAGTTCCAATCGTACCGACATCAGCTCGAATGTGTCCTCACCTGCACTCAGAGGTAACGTTAGACACACATCCGATATGTTCGCCATTATAACAGATGAACAGTAAATTAGTAGTGATACTACCAATATCACTACTAATTTAGGACTGGAATGCTGGATATAACCTGTATCCTTTCAGTGAAACGGGTGTAAAATCAGACGCTCGATAGGCGCGAGCCCACGCGTGAAATGCTAGCTGGCTAAAGGCTAGTAGCCGAGATTCGCAAAGTTGGATCTAAGTAGCGATATCAAAGCAATCCGATTGTTTTTTATAGGGAATAGTATCGAGGATAGGTTCACACGATATAAAAATAGAAAGTGCTTGTTAATAAATGAGTGGTAAAGAAGAAAATCAAGGATTAATGAATCAATTCGACGGAGCTCTAAACACAAACAAACACCGCACGCGCATGCGCAGATGATAAAGTTGAGAAAGTAATGGAATTCATTGCCTTAGATGACCAGCCATTTTCTGTCGTGGAGGACATTGGATTTCGTAGGCTCATACAACATATTGAGCCGCGTTATACACTGCCAAGCAGACGCTATTTTGCAGAAACATGTCTACCTGCACTGTATGACCGAGTTGCAAAACACGTTCATGAGCTCATGTCCACAGACATACAAACTCTAAGTTTTACCACAGACATTTGGAGCTCAGACGTTAGCCCAACTAGCATGCTTAGCTTAACAGCGCAGTGGATTGACCTCGATTTTAAATTGCAAAACATTTTGGTTCACTCACGGGAGTTTGTTGTGTCACACACCGCAGCAGCGATATCTGATGCTTTGTCTACAATGCTTGACACTTGGCACATTGAGAAGTCTAATGTGCATGTGATTGTCCGAGATAATGCATGGAACATGATAAAGGCTATGGAGCGAGACTCCTTCAGCGAGACTGCACTTCCACCCGCTACAGTGCCGTGCCGTAAAAGCGCCGTACTCAGCCGGTCCCGAGCCTTCTCCAGCTCCAGCTTCACTCAAGTCGCTCACTGACGGATAACGGCCGCTGCGCGCCGCCGCTTCCGCCATTAATGACGACGAGATAGCTGCATCTGTAGAGAAGGCCAGCTGCTCTATCCTGGCGTCGGACTGTGAGGATTGCGCGAGCTCTGTGGACCTCCCCCCTTCTGTCCGCGAGTCGTCAGGGAAACGGGCCAGCATCAAGACCGCGGCTAGCTTTCTTTACGTTATAAGAAAGCTACCCCGCCCCCGCCCCCCATGGGCGTGCGTCATCCTGCGCCAGAGCCCGCTGATCCTGCGGCAGAGCCCGCTGATCCTGCGCCAGAGCCCGCTGATCCTGCGCCAGAGCCCGCTGATCCTGCGCCAGAGCCCGCTGATCCAGCGCCTAAGCCCTCTTCACAGCTGGTCCTGCCCAGGTCAAAGCCCTCTTCACAGCTGGTCCTGCCCAGCTCAAAGGCCTCTTCACAGCTGGTCCTGCCCAGCTCAAAGCCCTCTTCACAGCTGGTCCTGCCCAGCTCAAAGCCCTCTTCACAGCTGGTCCTGCCCAGCTCAAAGCCCTCTTCACAGCTGGTCCTGCCCAGCTCAAAGCCCTCTTCACCGCTGGTTCCGTCAAGTCACGTCCAGCCAGAGACCGTCCAGCCAGAGCTTCACGTCACGCCTGCCGAGCCAGAGCTTCACGTCACGCCTGCCGAGCCAGAGCTTCACGTCACGCCTGCCGAGCCAGAGCTTCACGTCACGCCTGCCGAGCCAGAGCTTCACGTCACGCCTGCCGAGCCAGAGCTTCACGTCACGCCTGCCGAGCCAGAGCTTCACGTCACGCCTGCCGAGCCAGAGCTTCACGACACGCCTGCCGAGCCAGAGCTTCACGACACGCCGGCCCAGCCAGAGTCTGTTCACGTCCCGTCTACCCAGCCAGAGACTGTTCACGTTCCGTCCAGTCCGCTGGTTCCGTCCAGCCCAGAGACCCCTTCACCGCTGGTTCCGTCCAGCCCAGAGACCCCCTCACCGAGACCCCTTCACCGCTGGTTCCGTCCAGCCCAGAGACCCCTTCACCGCTGGTTCCGTCCAGCCCAGAGACTAGTAATGACTCTGTCACTCTCCCCATTAATTTTTTGGGGGGGGCCCATAGGGCTCCGCCATGGCCGCCCGAAGGGTCCTCACCGCCATGGTCACCCGAAGGGGCTTCTCCGTCGTGGCCACCCAAAGGGGCTTCTCCGCCGTGGCCACCCGAAGGGGCTTCTCCGCCGTGGCCATCCGAAGGGTCCTCAGCGCCGTGGCCGCCTGAAGGGTCCTCACCGCCCTGGACGCCCGAGGGTCCAACAGCTCCGCCCTGGACGCCCGAGGGGTCGTCTGCTCCGCCATGGCCGCCTGGACCATCCTGGACCATCCAGCTGCACCCGGTCCGCCTTCCCGTCACAGACTCCAGGATGCCCACCCTCCCACCCCTGTTCTACGGCGTGAGGTCACGCCTACCGGGAGGGGGGAGTAATGTCACAGTCCTCGTCTGCACCAGTCTGTCTTTGTGTCTGCACTACACTTCCCAGAATCCTCCTCGTCTCCACACCTGTATTCACTCCCTCACTTACCAGCCTGTCCCTCGTTATGATCATCTGTGTCACCTGTCTTCACTTCGTTAGTGTTCATTTGTGCTTGTATTTAGTTCCTTCCTGTTCAGTCTGTCCTTGTCGATCGTTAGTCTTATTTAGTTGTGTTGGATGTGAGTGTAATCCTGCCTGCCTGTTTGTACCTGTGAGAAATACTAGTAAATGTTGGAATTGGAGATTTCTGACTCAGCCTCCTTCACCTGCACCACACCGTGACAGATAGTCAAAGCACAATTTCTAAATTAGAAGAAGTTCATAAAAATCCCAGAGGCTTGCTTTGATATATTTATAGCAGAAGGTAAGTAATAAAGTCGTTATTAATAATTACGTGTATATATATATATATATATATATATATATATTTCTATCCTTATGTGTCAAATTGTGAATAAAGTTGCCTAAAATTGATAAACCTTTTGTTGTGCAGTCAAAGAGAAGTTTTACCTGAAAACATTGCAGTTACAGTTCCAGATGACACTGGCGCAGAGGTGGATAAAGATGTGTTTCCTGATCTAATGACCATCAGTGGGTTGGTTTTTGTCATAAATGAATTGAATGACATTGGTGATTGATAACAGGAGCTATTGAATGATGTCAAATCCCAATAACTGAATGAATGCTGCTAGTGTTTAATATGTTCAATATTTTAATTGTTGTAGCTAGTGTTGATGATTTGTGGAGAAATATATTCCTAATATGTCTATTAACCCTAGTTTGAACATTAACAGGACCTTCCACACCTCAATCTTCAGTCAGCTTGGATATGATACACTGTCTCTAACTTCAAAAAGCAGTGAGGACAGTGACTGGTTTAGTCCAAAACGATTCAGGAAGGATGGTGATGAGGCTTCTCAAAGCTTACAGGCCAGAGATGTGAGTACCACCTTAAGGCGGGCGTACACGGTGCGAGTTCGGACACTCGGGAGGTTGTGATATATTGCGCACGTTACGAGTCAGTTAACTTGATAATCGCGTCAAAGTAGCTGGTACACAGCACGAGTGTCCTGCACGAATTTTATCCCGAGCCGGCGACGATCACGTGAGCTTTCGCGCTAAATACAGAGATACAGCTTTCAATGTTGCAAGCAACTATAGCTTCAGATAGAAAAATGACAGAAATGTATGTGCAAATGATTTGTTGAAAAGCAGAGAATAGTAGCCATTCCTTTCAACATAAACAACATAAATAGAGAGAGAGATAGAGAGAGAGAGAGAGAGAGAGAGGGGTGTGTGTGTGTGTGTGTGTGTGTGTGTGTGACTGTATGCGCACTGTATGGTTGCTGAGCTATAGTCCCATCGATCTAGCCTGTGACGTGGTTGTGTATGATTTGGCAATAGGGGACAGCCTATGGTGAAAATCGGGCCTATTCCCCGAATTTTTTAAACGTTTAAAAATTATCGGGAGGTGCTCGGCTCGGCTCGTATTTCCTCTCACACGTTGCGAGCCGCGACCATGCGAGCATCACCGATTTCCACGCAATCATCTGCGAGCTCGTAAAACAGCAAAAATCGCACCGTGTACGCCCGCCTTTACACAGACATAGGGGGATTTACTTATCATAACCTTGAGCTTTACATGCTAAAAGTTTAATTCATATCTTTTTTGTTGTTGTTGTATTTTATACGTAATAGTAATTTTCCAGATCAGGAGCATAGTTCAGGGGCATTTATATATTCCTGGATTTTCTACTATCTTATTACACAGCTCTGTGGAACATTTGATTCTGATTGGTAAATTGACCCTATTTACTTTGTTAGCGCACATTACTAGGCTTGTGTTGAAAAGTTAATCTGTGCAAATAAATACACAGATTTTTATTTAATTTTTTCGTGGTTATTGAGAGATGTAGGGCAGGTGAACTAAAGTAAAACCCCGCCCTATTTTAAATTTTGTTTCACTTGGAATTACATCACAAAACTGAATTAAAGTTGGTTGCAACTTCCGGTTCATGGAGACTTTAAAAGTTAAATCTCAAATCAATATATATATATATTTCATGTCTAATTATTAACTTGCGTGGCAAGAAACTGTCTAATAAGCGTAATAATGTACATCCAGTTGGTTGTTATCGCAGAATAAACCCCTTCAGGCTAATGAAAGAACCCTCTGCTTCACGTCCTGATCAGCCTGTCGGAGTTTATTCTGCTATAACAACTGGCTGGATGTATGTTATCGCTTACATAATTGGTTAATGTTCCTCTTTTTATAGTTGATAAAAGAAATTCTACAGACAAGACCAGGTGGAGCAAATGTGCTTAAGGAGTTTGAAGATACAGGGACAATTAGCGATGACATGAGAAAACTGATGGTGAACATCTTGGTTGCACACATGATTGAGACAGAGGGGTAATTATCAAAATATAATAGTCTTGGGTTATTTAATTTGTTAGTGATTATGATAATTAAATTTGTAGCGCCCAACTAATATACTTCACAATTTATATACTAAGTAATAAGCGTTTGATTGTTCTCAAAGTAAGAGTAGTTTAATTATATATTTTTAAACAATTCTCATCAATGTAAAGTAACATTGAGTGTTTCCATTATTCTGAAGAGTCCCACATCGACTTACCAAACAGAAGTATGTTTTGGGAATTATCACCTTGTTTCCCTCACTCAGAGATCCCCAAGGGAGGACTGGATATGTAAGTCATTATGTGAGATTAGAACATTCAGTATTTTTGTGATAATTTAGAAATGTCTTAAAGAAGTTGTCATTTTCGATGGAGAGTTACAATTAGGGCTGTCACTTTACGTTCGAAAGTTTCGAAAACGAAAATAGGGAATCGATCTAACAGCCTTCTCTCGGAGCTTCTCTCGGAGATTTAACAGCCTGCTCGTCACGACACGCCCGCAGCGAACGCGGCTCTGGGCACACAGGCTCTGACACACACACATAGCCTACTCCTGCATAATGTGTCTCTTTTTACAACAAAAATGTGAATTCTGCCTGTATTCAGACAGTCTCATGCATACAGATTCGGGCTACGGGCTAAAATCGCCTACGTAGGCGAAATTGTTTGACATTTCTAATCGTAAACACAGCCATGTTGAAGCCTGCAGTAATGTTTTTCATTGATGTTATGGCAGTCCACTCTGCTTATTGTTTTTCGAGAATGTTGCACTCCTGTTTGTCATTGTGCATGAAACTTCACGCCAATAAACCATCAGAAATATTGCTGAGTTGTGTGTCTCAAGCGGCCTCTTTACGTTCGTCCTAATGCCTGTTAGTTGCCCATGGATATGCCTATATTTGGCTTTGAAAATGGAAACGTCTTTAGACATGGAAAATCAATTTTACAATCGATTAAATGAACACTTACGTCTCAAAAATCGAACAGGATTTTTTCACAAAAGTGACAGCCCTAGTTACAATTTTGAGTTTTAATTTGTGTCATTTCATCAGGAACATTTTTATGATGGCCAAAAAAACACTGCACAGCAAAAACTCCAGTGTTAAATTAACTCTCCTGGGAGTTTATATGACTCCACACTCAAGAGTGTTAAATTAACACTGAAGCAGTGAAGCAGTTAATGAGATAATTAAGTGATTAATTGAGTGATGATTGACCAACATTGAAGACACCTGATGTTAACAAGTAGAATCACTGAAGGTGAAAAATCACAATTTTAAGTCACCATTATGGAGATCAGAGTTTGCTCCAGTTGGGCAGTTAACCCTTACATTTTTTACTTTAGGTTTTGTTTGGCTGTTGTAACAGCGTTAAAACTGCCAGATGAACAAACAGAAAAGATGATCTGATGGTGTTGGTTATGTTTTAACAAAATCATCAGTTGACCTGAATCACTGAACTAATTTAGAGCCTAATTTCTGACTTAAATGTATATTGTCGATTACAGCATCACAGTGATTCTACAGCGTAAGATCCAGAATTTTTTATACAATTTAAATGCTTTCTTAAAAATTGTTCTTTCTTTTAGGCACTCACAGACATCAATAATCGGTGTATGAATCTCAACAATAGTGACAAACAGAATATTCAATTAGGAAAAGGAAATTACTTAGACAATTCAGATCATGATTTATTCATACTGCAATGCATGATGGGAGCCATGAATGAGTTTTGATTGGTGGAGCCCATAATGCACTTCAACATGCTTTATTATTGTCACCATTGTTGAGATTCACAGGCTGATTATTGATGTCAGTGTGTCTAAATAAAATACTTTTTTTTAACTCTTTTGATCAGAACAAATTTTAAGAAATATTTTGGATTATAATTCTATAGCAAACGTTTTTCAGCACTTTCAATATAGTGTTGCTGTAATCAGCAAGCTAAACCTAACGCTCTAAATGAGTTTTGTGATTCTGGTCAAACAATGTCAAACCATAACCAACACCACCTGATCACCTTTTCACTCAGTTACAACAGCCAAACTAAATCTAATGTTAATAGTTTAAGGGTCAAGAGGCCAACAAAAGCAAACAATGATCACAATAATGGTGACTTCAAAAATGAGATTTTCTCCTTCAATGATTCTGCTTGTTAACATCAGGTGTCTTCAATGATGGTCAATCATCATTCAATTAATCACTTAATTAGCTCATTAACTTTAACACTCTTGAGTGTTAGTTTAACACTCATATTTTAACACTTTAACACTCTTGAGTCTGGAGCCAAATAAACTCCCAGGAGAGTTAATTTAACACTGGAGTTTTTGCTGTGTGGATTCTTGTCATGGCGCCTCAAGACAGTACAAAGGGGGACAAAACCTTTTGCAAATAAGGATGATCCAAAAACAGAGGAAAAGGGAGGCCCTTTGCTTGACAGACAGCTGACAGACCAACACATCTCTCATCACCTCAGGGAGCCTTAATGAACTCTGTTGACTGTTCTGTTAATTGTGCTGCTGTTTTAAGCCTATTTGCTGGTTGGAAAAACTTGTAGCATATTTGTTAGAGGTGGTTGTCAATGTTACTCCACTGCAGTGTACAATAGTCATTACATGTCTCACTGCTTTCCATACCTAGTTCCCTCTGTGTAATTGTTTGTATTATTTAATGGACCTTAAGTCAAAACTGAGCATGATGATGCATCACTAGTTTTCATTAGTCTAGAATAGTGCACTGCACTGCACACAGCTGGGCAAAATAGTGCCGTTTTATTGTATTGCATACATCTTAAACCCAGGCAATGCATAGACCTAAATATGCTTATGTACTCTAACTGTTCAGTACTTGAGAGCTACGGTGAGTTTACGAAACGTAGGCTGGTCAGATTTGTACTCCCAAGTTCACATGTTCGTCACAAAATTCCCCCAAACAGCTAAGACTAATCTAAACACGATCTAAACAGGCTATGAAATTGTGAATTTGGAATATAAATCTGAAGACATGCACATATAGCGCTTTTCTTAGTAGGCTATGTTGGATTGACTTCGTTTACTTCTGTTGTAAAGACGATCAAAACAGACTAGCCGACAGCCTGCAATGAACGTGAGATGACGTTTCACGGCCAAATCAAATAACCAATCGGAGAGCCCTTCTAGGCAGTAAAAAGGCAGTACCTTCCCCTACCATCCTGGGAAAAAAAAATATCGCTTCCAGGACAACTTGATAATTTACTGACGGACGATCCGGTATGGACCTTTCCATTTCTTATCCAACTTAGCAGTGGATTGATGTGGGGCACTTGACTTGGGAAAATTTCTTACCCACACTCAGTCTTGAAACTGGTAAGTCACTTCTCTTCTGTTTTTATTATAGTTCCTTAATTGTCTTGTTGCGAATTGGCTCTGTGAAATATTAATAATCAATCATAACTTGTTATAATTGATTATGAATATTTGGATCAGTTAATCGGGTTAACTTGATGTAGCTACATTAACATTACAACCAATTACTCGGTTCATCCTGTGAACACTCAATATTGGTTATTAATTAATTAATAGAAATGTACATTTCCGGGGCATGGGAAATGTCTTTCTTACTAAGTACTACTAAGAGCAAGTAGTCAAGATCTATGATTAGTAGGTATGTAACGATTCACTCGCAACCGGTTGAAAATCGATAAAAATGTTTGACGATTCAAGTCGGTTGAAATGTTAAACGAATCGCGATACACGTTTTAAACAGCAGGGGCGTTTACTGTAGCCTACTGTGAAGTTGTGAACCTCGCTTTACAGGCACAATAGCAGCAAGCACACACTGGCGCGAAGTTAGCGAGTGTTTTCACTTCATTCATGGAACTTGAGCCTGTGTGAGCCAAGCTCAACTTCCATAGGAATGAACTGAAAATGCTCAGTTTCGCGCTGCGCCAGTGTGTGCCATAGACTGGTGTGCACGCGCCGTCAAACACATGGTGACGGCAAGCGTAGATGTTGACTCATTCAAATCGGAGGTGTGGCGGCATTTTGACTTTCTGTAGACTAATAATAATCACCACCGTGAGAAGCACAAGTCACCTCCGTTTTCATGTAAAAGGCATTAATAGGACAAGTGCGAGAGCCACGGAGATCACAAGGTGCATCAGTGTTTCCGTGGCAACCAGATGTTGTATTTATTTTACTATCTCTTTCTCTAAATGTGTACATGGATATATTTTTTTTAGATATATAATTTATTGATGGTTATGGCATATTTTTCTAAATGTGTGGGTTGTTTTTTTTACTCTTGCTAGTTGCTAGTGTAATGATACAAATTATAACAAAATTAAAACCCCTCTAAATGTGGTACTACTGTTACATAGTCTTTTACTTAGTGTGCGAAGGTACCAGTGCCCACCCTCTTGACCAGACAGACAGAAAGACTGAGTTGAAACAACCTTGAAGGGATTTTTTTTTATTTCAATGTAGTTTTTTTATTTGACAAATATATTTTAAAATTAAAAAGAAATGTGCAGCATTTTGTCTGAGAAATAATAAAAGGGACACTTTTTTCATTTATAATTTCTTAAATTAATCACTTGTTAAAAAAATCGTGAGAAAATTGTATCGTGAAACCAGTATCGTGAACCGTATCGCATCGTGAGTTGAGTGAATCGTTACATCCCTAATGATTAGTGACTCCAGATATGAGCTTGAGATACAGACAACTTTACGTGTGATATGAAAAAGACTTTATTAAACTATCTAACATACACATACATACATGCATACAGTTTATCAAGGGAAAGAGAGCTGAAGCAGAATACAGGATAGCAAGAAGTTATAGCATTGTTTGATGTTCAGCAGATCAACAGCCTGAGCAAACCATCAGTTTAGTTCTAACACGCCCTTCTTTAAAAGGGGTAAGGATACTTAATGTATCAAATAATGAGACTAAGTTTGATACTTGCATGTCTCGTCCATTTGAATTAAACTGTCCTGATGCAATTTGTTGAGGCTCCAGTTGATCTTTGCTGATGTGGTCTTGATGAGAGAGAAACAGTGGGAGTCAGAGGATCTTTGGTGAATGGAAAGACAAGGCCGCAGCCTGGCGCAAGCTTGGGAGTCAGGAAGGACCAAGAGAGTAAGAGAGCCAGAGGCTTAGAGAACAAGAGGACAAGAGAGAGCTGATCTTGTGATCAGTGATTTTTAAAGCGTGAAGATGTCACACCCTCTGGAGATGTGTGCGCCAATACGAAGCCATCCCTTTGGAGGGAGTTTTTTTCACGACCCTTTACGACCCTTTGTTTTCTAGCAGGGTATTTTAATATTTAATTTCATTGGGTGTTTACGAAAGGAATCTTCAAGATTCTTATAATACTAATGCGTCATAAAGTTAGCAAAATGTAATGTAAATTAACAAATGGGGGACGAAGATTGGAGTTTACAGAGACCAAACATGCCACACATATGATTTTGGTTAACCATAGTATGCAAAGTCTGAAACATTTACCCATTAGAGTTTACAAGAAAACATAGGCCAAACAACATAAAGGAAAATCATGAGATGGGAAAATTAGATACATGTTTATGCATTTCTCAAGTGGATATATATATAGAAAAGGGATGTCACGGTACCAAAATTCCAGTGGTCAGTACCGATACCATTAAAATTGTACCAATTTCGGTACCACAGCAAAATCAGTTTGAACTATTTTTCCAATTTATTTAACTATTTGAAAAAAAAATTATTCAATTCAATGACTTTATTATTTGGTATTCAATGACTTTATTATGACGGTAAATTTATGAAAGCATTGAAGGCTACATGCTGTTTAAACGAAAATGTTGATGATATTGAGAAATATTGCTTATAAAAAAATCAAGTGAAAAATAAGCAACCTTCTATAAACACATTATTATTATTATTAGTAGTAGTAGTAGTAGTAGTATTTTTAATTAATGGAGACGTAGTTAAATCTATTGTACAGTAGCCTAATATAATTATTTCTGTTCATTTCTTTAAGTTAAACCAAACTTTTATTTTGACGGGTTGCCGTGAAGACCTTTGAGTTTCTGTGCGTGTATGATATGACGATAGTTTTTCTCAAATAAAACAGTAAAATGCTCATGAAGTGACTCGGAGATGAATTGAATCATGAATCATGTCATCATATGATATCGTGAGGCAGCAGAGACTGAAAACAACGCGAACGTCACGTGTGCTTCTGTGTGTGTGTGTGAAGTAACGTTAAATGAAACCGCGCGTCTGCGCCGTTCATTCAAACAGAGACAAGCAGAACATGCAGGGTTAATATTTAAATAGTCTTTTTGCAGTTTAATATACACAGACACCACATCAGCAGCGTCGCCGGTCGCCATGTCTCAGCGCTTTCATGAAGAGGACGCAACTTCACCCCCTTCGTGCATGCATGCGCGTCCAGAACCGGGTTTGACCGGGTACTCGGTACCACCGGTACTTGGTACCGTGACGTTTACATTTTTTTAGTACCGACTTGGTACCGAAGTACCGAATATTTTGACAACACTAATATAGAATATATAGAGTTAACAGGGTTAATCTCTCATTCTCAGCAAGAATTAAGTGAGAGTCACAACTCTCTGGAAATTCCGTTGGGTCGTAAAGCTTGTTATCAGTCTTAATGTGTCCTGTAACAGGACACCAGGTTCTGCCAGTGGGTACGCTTCATTTATGATGTTAGTTTAGGGGTGTAACGGGACGAACCCGAGGAGAGACGTGCAGATCCATTTGCAGGGCTTTATTCCAAAAACATAGTCGTAGTACAGGAAAGGTCAATAAACAGCAAACAGGTATGGCAGAGGCATGGCACAGAGAAATCCTAGGCCAAGCGTGGGTAGACGAGGTGCAAACAGAGTCCGAAGGGCTAGGCTGAGAGAGAATCCAATAAACACGGGCAGGAATCAAAACACAAAGAACAAGGCAAAAACTTAAGCTCAAGGGATGGCTCAGTAAAGAAGCTAACACTTAAGGAGTGTTAAACGCTATGACAATACAATACTCAGCAACAGGGAGAGAAAGTCCAAAGCTTATAAAGAGTGTGAGATAGTGTGTGATAGTTCTCAGATGTGAGATTGATTAGTGGAATCAGATGTGTGAGTTGTCAATGCAATGAATGATGGGGATTGTAGTGAAGTGCAAGAGTCCATGCTGTGAGTGGGTGACCTCTGGTGGTGATCGACCGGAAGTGTATGGGCCAGATTCGTGACACGGGGGAAGTTCCACAAACCTTTGTTGGGAGAGTGAGTTTGATGGGTTATTCATTAAATAATTTGTGTGTCTGATTGGTCCAGACGCTACAGTCTGAAACAGGATTTTTTTTAACTAGCTTCTGCCTTTTCTTGAAGTTGATGGAGTCTATCCATAGTTTCATAAAGTTGAGTCTCGGGCAGAACAGGGATTGCTGACTGAAGAATTCGGTCCATAGGACTCTGGAGCTTCCTGCCTACTTGAAGTTTGGCCGGCGTCAGTCCCGTAGTTTTCTGTACTGCAGTGTTCAATGCGAATCTGACCTCAGGAAGGTATGTATCCCACTTTTTATGATTATATTCAACATATGATGCAATCATACACTTCAAGGTACGATTAACACGCTCAGTCATGTTGGTTTGGGGATGGTATGCTGTAGTAAGTTTTGGCACGACTTTCCATTGCTCACACAATTCCTGGAAAAGGGACGAAACAACTTGGGAACCACGATCCGATAGAATGTATGTTGGAACTCCCCATCTTGTGAGAACTTCTGTTCTGAGGATACGGGTAATGGTGGAAGCTGTTGCGGTTTTCATGGGTAAAATCTCCACCCACCATGTATAGTAGTCTACCACGACCATTATGTATTCATGTTGTTGTGAACTGCGTGGGAACGGGCCCATAAGTTCTACTCCCAGTAGCTCATTTGGTCTGTTTACAATAGTCTGTTGTATTTTCCCTAGAGGTTTTTTGTTGTCACTTTTCAGGACATGGCACTTCTCACAGCATTTTACAAAGTATTTTACTCCGGACCACATCTTAGGCCAGAATGCAACATCATGAAGCCTTTTGTAGGTCTTGAAGATGCCCAGATGTCCACATAGGGGGTTCTCGTGATACGCCTGTAACGTTCTGGATTTTAGTGAGGAACTAATATAAATCCGGTAGTGATTTTGGTGATCAGAAACCTGCATTTTCCTATATACTTTGTCTTCCAGGACTGTATACTTTTCCATCATGTTGGAATCTCCTTCTGCTAAAGCATGGAACACCTTTTCAATCTCAGGGTCTTGGTGTTGTTTTGCCCACACTATTTCAGCAGAAAAAGGGAGGTCCTCTATTTTTTTATTTGCCGAGAACACATTACAGCCAACAGTCGAAGGTATTCGAGAGAGAGCGTCTGGAACAACATTGAGCTTGCCTCTTCTGAACTCTACTATAAAATGAAACTTCTGCAATTTTAAAGCCCACCTCAGTGGACGGCTTGTGGATGTGTTAGAAGTCAGAACCCACTGTAAGGCAGAATGGTCGGTGACGATTGTGAATACTTTTGGTTCTAGATAGTATTGTCATTTCTCTAAAGCCCATACCACCGCAAGGTACTCCTTTTCTGTGGCGGAATAGTTTACTTCAGCCTTGGTCAGTGTCCTACTGGCACATGCTATTACTTGCTCAGAGTCTGCGCCTGTTTTTCGTGTAAGCACGGCCCCAAGACCAGTTTCACTTGCATCTGTATACACCGTAAATGGAAGATCTGGTTTAGGATGTCCTAGCACTAGAGAAGAGGTCAGATGTGATTTTAATTTATCAAAGGCATGTTGACACTCTGGAGACCAGATAAAATACTGCCCTTGTTATTCAGAGGTTCAGCTATTTTTGAGAAGCCAGGAACGAACCTGTGGTACCATCCAGACATTCCCAAAAACATTTGAACCTCCCTGAGGTTCTTTGGTACCGGATACTGCTGAATGGAGCGTACTTTCTCTGGATCTGCCGAAATGCCGTTAGTATTGACAATGTGCCCCAAAAATGTTATCTCTTCCAGACAGAACGTGCTTTTCTTCAAATGTCATCTCTTACAGACAGAACGTGCTTTTCTTCAGGTTGATAGTCAATCCTGCTTGCTGGAATTTGTCAAACACCATCTGGAGATCCAAAAAATGCTGTGCCAAAGAGGAAGAATAAATGATTATATCATCTAAGTACACCAAGCAACACTGGTGTAAGTCTTCCAGGACCAACTCCATTAATCTCTGGAATGTGGCTGGTGCATTTTTAAGCCCAAAAGGCATCACATTAAAGTGGTAGAGGGCCTTTAGAGTTATAAAGGCAGTCATGAACTTACTTTCAGGGGCCATCTCCACTTACCAGTATCCACTATTTAAGTCGATAGTGGAAAAAATGGTTGAATCAGAGAGGGATTCCAGAGCTCAATGATGGACGGAAGAGGATAAGCATCACTTTCTGTGAGTGAATTGAGTTTCCTGTAATCCACACAGAATCTTTGTCCACCATCTTTTTTTAAGTACCAGCACCACCGGGGAGGACCACCCAGAACGTGAGGGCTCGATGATACCTGCAGACAACATCTCTTCGAGCTGTTCTTTCACTATGGTCTGTTTTACAGAAGACATGCAGTAAGGTTTTTGTTTTATAGGAATTTGAATTTGGGCAGTTGTATAGATGTGATGCTGTAAAACATTGGTTCTGACAACTTCATGGGTGCACACTTTAGGATTTGTTTGTGGGATGTCGTACAGTTGTGGTTTTTCGTATGCTTGTAGATTGGCAGAAGACACAGCCTGATTTTTATAGTCTTGAACACCAAGACGATCCACCTTCAACCGAAACCCCGAGGGAGGTATAGAACTGATAAGGCCAAGTTGATGTTTCGGTTTACCACTACCTTTGTGGTTCCTTACTTCCCATGTTCTCCACCCAGATATTGAGGCACTGCCAGGTTGGAAAGGATATGTGATTGAAGGCGTGTGTTTTAATCCGTACACCTGGTCAGCGACATTTATTTGTAGTTGGCTATGGTAAATGAAGTCAAGTCCCAACACAATTCCATAGGCCAGTGCCTTAGAACAGTGGTTCCCAAACCTGTCCTGGCGACCCACCAACACTGCACGTTTTCTTTGTCCCCCTAATCAAACACACCTGATTCAAAATGAGCTAATGAGTTGAATCAGGTGTGTTTGATTAGGGAGACAAAGAAAACGTGAAGTGTTGGTGGGTCGCCAGGACAGGTTTGGGAACCACTGCCTTAGAAGGAAGTACAGCCACTGATGAATTTATCACATTCCCCTGTATTTCAATGTCTAAAGCTGTCCAACCTAGAGGTGACTCCGCTTCTCCGTTGGCAAGATACAAGGGACCACGGCACCAAGGCTTAAGATTTTCTCTTGAGCTATTCAATTCAGCCCAGAGATTCTCATGCATCAATGTATAGCTGGCTCCTGTGTCCATGATAGCCTTTCCATACCAATTCTTAATATGTATGGGCATGACCAGCTGTTGTGGAATGGCTTTTGGATTCAAA
The DNA here is from genome assembly GCF_029890125.1 of Rhinichthys klamathensis goyatoka. Lineage (NCBI taxonomy): Eukaryota > Metazoa > Chordata > Actinopteri > Cypriniformes > Leuciscidae > Rhinichthys > Rhinichthys klamathensis. The sequence goes on along the minus strand of NW_026606608.1, from coordinate 2,395,773 downwards.
GGGGAAGGTTGTTTCACAGTAGAAAAAGACTCCGGCTTAGCCCGGAAAGTGTCAACCTTAAAAGACTGCTGGGATGATGTCACAGCTGATGCAACGGCGTTACAAGGGTATCCACTGGATTTGGATCTAGCTAATTTTTGTCTGTTATATTGACTGCTCATTTGAGTTGAAGAATTATACTGAGGGCATAACCCAGGGGAATGTATTCCTCTACAATGCCAACACAATGGGGTTTTGTCTTCTTGAGGCATGTTAGGAGGATGTAACCCTTTTTGTATGGGACCCGCTCTCCTGGCATGAATGTTACGCTCATACACCAGTTGTAGTTCGTGGTTCTTTTCCATCTGATGACCCAGACGCAAAAGCTCATCCACATCCTCCACCCTTCCACGGAGTTGACTGGCAAGATGTGGTTTTATGTGTTTCAATATGAGCTTAACAATGTCCTTTTCAGTGAGATCTGGATTCCATCTTGAACAGGGAGCTCGGTAAGAATATGCAAAGTGTCTGACAGGTTCATGTTCACCCTGTTTTTTAGTTCTGACCCGTTCCGCAAGTTCGTCTTCATAGTCTTCGGCTAAGAAAGCGGATAAAAAGGAAGCTTTGAACTTCACCCAAGATGCCACTTTGGAACGTGTCATTTCCCACCAATCTCGAGCGGTGCCATGAAGAACAGTACGAAAAGTAGCAAGAAGATCAATGTCAAATAATGGGTGCAAAGCAAGGAAATCTTGACACTTTGATAAGTACAGTAGGGGGTCAGGATCATCCCCTAGCCTCCCATATGTAGGATAGACTAATTTAATGTGATCAGTTTTAGGGACAGAGGTAAGAGCAGAAGTAGCCATCAAGGGTGAAGTCTCCAGTAAGAGGGAGAAAGCTGAATAGGTTGATTGCTTTTCTTCGTCTTCCATTTTACTTGTGTGAACCACTGAGAGTACATAAAGTTTTCCACTCATTTCATCCACTTTCGTAGACAACCTCTTTAATGCTGAGGGTAACTCAGAAATATGGTTTACCAGGTTTCTCGTACTGTTTTCTGGGTATCTTTTAAGTCTCACTGAACCTCAATTTGCAACTCATCCACCATAAATCCAAGTTCAGACACAAGAGAAACTTTCATTCTGTCCACTTCCTCTGACACTACAGTTTGATTGCTTTCATTATTATATCCATCTCACTGTCATTTTTGTCCTTAGCGGAAGACACTACCCCATGTAATCATCGTTATTTTGATAACGTCAGGAAAGTGTCACAGAAGGGACTAACACACACAGGGTAAAACTTACGATTCAGCAGTTTCTCAAGTTTACCCTTCTGGCGTTGGTTTTCACTCACTGCGTCCAGGTTCCAGTTCGATCAGTCACTCAATCATCGCATGTGCGTCCATACGCCAGTATTCCACAATGCAGACGTTCAGACTTTGTCGACATGAACAATAATCCAACACAGAGCACTTCACGAAACGCTGCAACAACGGCCTCGTTTTCCCTCAGACTTTTCCAGACACGGATTCAACTTCCCGAACAGACTCTCCTTCCGCTTCTCTACATCCTCTTTTCTTTTCGCCCCTGTCACCCAAAAAACACACCATTTTTAGTTTCCGTGCGTACAAATTCTAATGACTAATGAAATTGTGTAGATTGTTTTTTTTGTGTGTTATTTAATATGATTAATTGGCAACACTTTACAATACGGGTGCACTAATAAGCATTAATTCATACTTAATTAATGCACAGATAATCATGAGTTAATGTATAACTCATGAAGAACTAAACCATTAATTAATTATTACTGCATCAGCAACTAATAAAGAGACTATATGATTAATAGATTAAGTAATAAATTAATTGCTATTAATTAAACGTGTCATCATGAATTAATTCCTTAATAACATATTTTATTAACTAATAGTGTAAATGAATGTGTTAATTACCACAATTAGTCAACGCTATGCACTTCAACTTCCAGTTGTCTGCTTTAATGAATCATTAGCTAATGATTTGCAAAGGTATCATTATGTTATGACTTTACTTGTTGAGGCACATGACTATTATCTAATTGTTAAGTAATATGTCGTTATGGTTATGGGTTTTGTCATCCCCACTAAAGGTCTGTGGGGCAGTTGCACATACAGTGAGTGTAATGTCAGAGAGTGTTTGAAGGATGGGTAAGTTGGGCCGCACACCAGAGTCTGAAATACTGACGCTGTTACACTGTGTTTAAACTGGACCAGACCATTACAGCTGTCTACACTGGACATGACAGACCATTGCAAGTCCATTTGTCCTTCATAACAGAAGTAGCGCAAGAGCTCGGAGTACGTCAGAAATAGAGTGAGGCATCAGTTTACTGTCGGGGTTTTGTTGTGTCGTGGAGCATTGTGTCGCATCCAGTGTTGTATCACTGATTATAATGGGTTCTTGTGTCTTTGTCCGGTCTAGACACAGTGTTATGAAATAGCAGAGCCCGGCCGCATGTTCTCAGTGTTCTTCCTTTAAATCCTAGAGCTCAAGCTTAACCTGACACACTCCTGTGCCATGAACTGTTGGATGCGGCGGTTCATCTGGCACAGTGGAATCCTGGTTGTAGAAGGCGGGAAATTGAAATCCATAGTGTCGATGTCAAAACCAAAATTACATATTACTTAACACTTAGTTAATAGTCATGTGCCTCAACAAGTAAAGTCATAACATAATGATAGATTTGCAAATCATTAGCTGTAGTGGCAAAAACATTGTTGGGTTTTTCCTGTAACCCCCTGTTATTGTTTCCAACCACCTGGAGAATGCGAGTACCGGGTCAGACTCACAGCCCGAATCCAAGAAAATCCAAGAGTGTTGTTGCTTGAATGTTTGTGGATATTTATTGCAAATAAATATAAAGTACAAAACAAAAACTGAGAACTGGTTTAAATGTCTTTAAGCATTCTTTTGTAGCGCTTGGCGTTCAGCTTTCTCATACATAAAGGCCAAGCTTCAGTAACGCAGATCCAGGCCGAGGTCAAAGACTGTATCAGCTGGCACGCCTTCTCCTTCTCTCATGCACTACACACTCCAACTTGTAGGATAGCGCCCTCTCTGGCTGTAGAAGGTGTACCACTCAAATGCAATAGAAAAAACAATTATAAGTAAATTATGAAACCAAAAATAAAACTCAAATGCGGCTCCTACATTAGCTTATGATTAATTAAAGCAGACAACTGGAATTTGAAGTGCATAGTGTAGGGTATATGGACAGGCTCACATGACATAACCATTCTAAGTTTGGGGAAAAGCTTTTAACCTTTGACTCGCCTCTAGTAACTCACCAGCGAGTCCCAGGAAGTCTGTTCCTAATGGCGTTCATTGACACTTTCATAGCAAACGTGAGTTAAAACAAAAACACCCATAAAACCAGCGATGAGCCACTATCACTATATTTTTTATATATATTATATATATGTATATATATAACCATGTGATAGATATATTAACATATATCTAATGTTCCATCCCATGATTTTCCTTGTAAACTCTAATGGGTTAATGTTCCAGACTTTGCATACTATGGTTAACCCTTTAGGTGCCAGAGGTTTTTTCCAAAAACGTTCGATTTTGACATCTCAATTTCAAAAGGCTATATCTTAAAAGTGATAAAAGATAGAGACTTTCTGTAAATTAGAGAAATATTAAGGATGACCCAAAGTTTACATTACATTACATTTTTCCATCTAATTTGCATATTATGACGTCATATGGTGGCGGCAATCTTGGATTATAGAATTTTCATGAAAAGTCACGTTTTAATTAGTGCTGGGCAACGATAAAAAAATTTAATCGCGATTAATCGCATGATTTTCTTTGTTACGCGCAAAATTGAATAATGAATTCTAAAGTAGTGTATTGCGCACTTTTGATTTAAATGTACTGCTACAAAAGTGCAATAACATGTGGTTTGCAAAAACTTTAAACAAATAAGGTGCTTTTATACCAGCAGTATTCCCTTTACACAGTATCAATAAAATATTTCTTGTAAATCTCACCTTAAACATTAATGTAATCAAATCAAATATTTAAACAAAGCTATTTGCCACTGCCAGGGCATTACCTTTTATCTAGCTTGTTAAAAGAGTCCAGTTTTCTTGTTATTGTTTTTTTCTGAACAGGTATCTTGTATCAGGGAGCAGCAGAAACAGTCTATGTAGTCAAAGGGTCATGATCACTACTACAGAAATAAGTCGACCAACGTTACTTCTCTGATAGCAGCTTAGGTTTGGTCATGGCATGCCATGGTTTCCCATGTAAGATTACATTAAACAGAGGTAAAGCCAATTTATACTTCTGCGTCGAACTCACGCCGTAGCTGTGTAGCGCGCGTACCCTGACGTGCATCTCTCCAAAAATGTAACGTCAATTCTACGCGTACCGCAAGCGCTGTGATTGCTAGAACCGCTCCCCGGGTTTCACACTCCCTCTGCATGTGTAATTGTGCGTCAACGACGCAGATATATAAATGAAAACCAACGCGTGGTCTATAGCGTAGAGGCTCCGGCGTAGGTCCGACGCAGAAGTATAAATCAGCCTAGAGTGAGGTGAAGTGGTCGAGCACAGGTGCAGCGACAAGCGGGTGCGTTCCTGTGAAACTGTTGCGGTCATGCTCGCCTCACGCACGCGCGTTGCCGAAGTTGAATTGTCTAACTTTTTGTACACGACGCGCAGCACAAATCATTGGAAGAGAGACTGATCCTCGGCTCGCTGTTTGTGAGTTTCCAGAATCTAAATAGTTATCAGGACATCAACAGGAGGGAATTCACATGGCAGAGCATCCCCGCTAAACTAAACGCAGGCCTATCAGGTAAAGTTATGTATAATTTTAATTTAAGTTAAGAAGGCTACAGCTGCGTAGCGCACAGAAGCCGTTGCCATGGTTACTATCCATAGAGCGCCTGTCATTCACTCGCGGAGCGCTGTCTCCCTTTCTGTTCACCTGAGAGAACCTGCCAAAGCCTCTCCACTGCTTGTTTGGGTGGGTTATTTGCTGGCTGACCAACATCCCACCCCTCCTGTGATCATGGTTTGACTGTAGGCCTATGTGTATTCAGAGCCAGTGAGCAACGGACTTTCAAAATAATAATAAAAAAAACTGCGTTAACGCGCGATAAAAAAATTGTCGGCATTAATTAATAACTGCGTTAACACGATAATAACGCGTTAACTTGCCCAGCACTAGTTTTAATGATAAAATGCAGCACTTCTTTCCCCAAAAAATGTCCATCACCTTCTGTATGTTATATTGCACAATACTGAATGCTCAGGTATATAGTAAGTAGTAAACAAACTGTGTAAATTATTACTAATAAATGGTAGAAACAAACCGAATGCATGTAGTGGTTGCCTTTTGCTGTACAGATTTTCCATTTACTAAATACAGTAGACACTCTGATTCCATGTATGGGGCACATATATATTATTCATATGACATACAAACACAAGTAGACAAGACCTATTTAGTTCAAACGCTCACTCGCACAGATCATGAGTGAGATGATACGAGCAGCGCGGCCATATCTGCCTCGCGCGCGCGCCGAGTGTGCACAGCTCGGACTACTGTCATTGTCATTGCGACTCCCCACCCTGCCTCCACGTTGTCTCCTCCACAATACTGTCGCCGCGATTGCGGAGAGGATCTGATAACATGGCTCACTCGCACACTAGCTCCGCTTTTGATCTCACTGATTCAATGCGCTCTAACTCGAACATTTTGTATAGAAACATGGCGTTTTTTTGATTCGGGGATGAAGTATGACATGTCTGCCATCCAGTGGAGGGGAGGTCGAACGAAATTTGACACCCAATTTGACAAAATCTGCCGTTTTATTCAGTGCCTCATCTTGTCGAGTAGTCTCGCGTAGCCAGACCTTCAGACTGACGGCTGAAGGTCTGGAACTCATAGCAGCTTTCTTTGGCCAAGGCCCGCCCATAAGGCCGTTTGACCAACATGTCAAACAACCAATTACAGTTCGTTTCGTTCAGCGTCACGTGGAAATGTCCCCACAACAACAGACCGGCGTGCAACAAGTCAGTCAGCATAGAAAATCAAAGGAGGAGAAGAAAACCGAACACAATACTGAATCGGCCAGCTGCGATGTCAGCGTCTGTTGTTTCATGTTTGCCCGCAAACGCGGCTGATATCCCCTTCACAGTTAGGTATTTCACTTGATCTTCCATAATAGATCATAGCTGTCAACATTGAACATTGAATATAAGGGAGATTTCCCGGAATCCATCCCCAAAATAAGGGAATTTTTTTACACGATTCTTACCCACCACAAACTTTAAAAATAAAGCACTAATAATTAAAAGTCTAAAGAGTTTATAACTACAAATGAATGAGAGAGAAAGAGACAGTGTGTGTGTATTAGAGAAAGTGTGTCATTTTTTAAACATTTTTTATCAGAGAATGTTTAAATACTAATATCAGCTTACGAGGGAAACGGTACGTGGTGCTTCGGGGGCTGCTGGAGATGATTAGGGAGAGGTCTGTGCTCCTTTACCGATCAAAGCGCGCGCTGACACGGAGTATAATTGTTTATACTTGACGCGTCCGCACGAGCGCGGCAAAGATTACGCGTTGGGTGCGCAAGACCGGCAAGACCCCATTTCGCTTGGCTGTGTGCACAGCTTTTTTTGTAACAGCGCGCGCGGCGCCGCATCCAAGGATGAACGACTTCAAGCCGAATCTGCCCGAGCATGTACGTCTCACACAATCAGAGCGTAAAAATACGGTATATTTTACGGGAAAATAATAAAACGGGAAGACAGCGGGAAAAGAGCTAAAATACGTGAGAAACCCGGAAAAAACGGGAGGGTTGACAGCTATGTAATAGATAGGAGGGGACACACAACTAGTAAAGTTGGATCTGCTGGGAATCCTTATAAATGCTGACAAAGGGTCGGCCAGGCTTGGAAAATAATACTCTTCCCAAATCCCGTCGGCAAACAGGCTAAAATATCTCTTTTTGTCTCCACTATGTAAACACAACAGTTTTTCTTCCGCAATCACACGTCTGCGCTTTGTTTCCCGGCAGACCGAAAATAAACGCGACACTCGCACCCCCCGGAAATCCGATAAAATTCAACCAATCAGATGACGACTTCGACATTCCTGAAGTGTTTCCAGTTAAGTGTACCATATGCATCAGACGTTTAGCCAACGTTCCGTGGGCGTGACGTCTGAGGCTGAGACTACTTGTCGAGTAAACTCGACCGTGGCGCCTAGAGGGTTAACCAGAATCGTATGTGTGGCATATTTGGTCTCTATAACCTGGTATTTAGAAGATCAAAATGACTGTGTACATATGTCGATAACAACAACAAATTAGTATTACCAGGATCTTTCATAGTTTCTTCATCGGCTAACTTTCTTTGGTAACTTTACGCCAAGGACCTTTAAACCTTTGAAGTGCGCGCTCCGGAACAGCTGCAAACCAGGTGACGCTCCAACGGAACACACAAGACACTCACTCACGCAGCCGTGTTCAGCAACATAAGAACCATGCAAGTATATCCATGTTATCGAGTCTTGAGAGCATTAAGATTGTGTTTTTCCGTGTTGTCTCTCAACGGTTTAAATGTCCAGGTGAATTTTGCCAAATTCTGTGATCCCTACAGATCTCCCTCTCTCTCTCTCACTCTCTCCCTGTTTCAGATTCTTTCAGTATCTTGTTTTGTCCGTTGTTATTTGTTTGTATATACATTTTATAACTGTAACGTAGTTTCCATTTATTAAAATACATTATATTCATTTGACTGTTCATATACAAGTCCCTTTAATGTACGATCCAAAGCTACGTGCTTTACAAATTTATTGATACTTAAAAAGGTATTGTTATAGAACAGGAAAGTTAATCCTCATGGCCAGAGGAATAGCTTTTCATAAAGTAGGATAATTCTGTACGAGTTGATGAAGATCGCGTGATCAGTTTGCTGGACAAACAGGTCATCCGATACTGGATTAATTCTATCAGGGGTATCCTTAGAGTTGATATATGATAGACATAATTCATATATTAGTATTTAATTATAATACGTTTTGATTAAGTATTGATAGTACAATTGATCTATTTTCGCCGACCTGGATGGAGAACTGATCATAATTCATTGTGTTCGGCTGTCCAAACAGGCCGTTGGTAACTTGGTTCCCTTTATGGGTAATTTTATAATTTGTAGGTGATTCCCGATCATGTTTCATAGTTATTAAAACTATATTCCCTGTAATAGAGCTAATCCCGAGATTCCCTACATAGCTTTGACTAATTGTGTTAATTAACACATTAATTTACACCATTAGTTAATAAAATATGTTATTAAGGAATTAATACATGATGACACGTTTAATTAATAGCAATTCATGTATTACTTAATCTATTAATCATATAGACTCCTTATTAGTTGCTGATGCAGTAATAATTAATTAATGGTTCAGTTCTTCATGAGTCATACATTAACTCATGATTATCTGTGCATTAGTTAAAGCTGCAGTCCGTATCTTTTCCTCTTTGTCGCCATCTCTCTGTTCGAAATCTGTAACTGCAGTGATTCGCGGAATTATTATCTTTACGTGGGTTGTAAATCGGCATGAAACAGCGCGGATGAACACAGTGCTTTGAGGCGAGTGTGCTGTCAGTCACCGCGCTGTGTGGATACTGTCATACAGAATCACAGAGTCACTTTTTGAAAGTTTGACCAACATAAGAATTTTCATAAGAAAATGTCTTCTGAACAAGTAAGTAAAATCCATTTTTGTTCTGACTAACTAAGGGGGAAAAAGCATTCGACATGATAAGCTTCGTTAGATTTAATCAACGCGATTTACAGCAACCGTGCAAATTATAGCCTATTTTGTTCTCAAATTGTTCATGTTAACAACATCAGCATTGCGTGACTAATGTTAAATTTAATTTGTTTTATGGTTAGCAGCTACCTGCGTAGTTCAGAATCATATTCTCCATAATAGCAAAACGAGAAAGGCACAACAAAGGAAACTCCATAACTGTGTGAATTAAGAAAACGTACTGTTACACGATTGAACTATTGAAATGTCTTACTTGTTCAGCAGAAAAAAGCCGTCTCTTCTTCCGTTTTGAACCCCTTCAAAACACGGAGTTCATGCACTTTTCAAAAGCCCCGCCGTTGTTTAAATCCTTATGTTCGCATGAGACGGTTTCTTTCTCTTTCTCTAGCCACCTTAAATCCGAAGTACGAAGTCTTTTGGGTTTTATAACTGCTGAATCTCCAGTTGACACTGATGATTGTTGTTTGGATCTTTCTGGATGCCATAAGTTTAATTATGTAAAGTGCTGCGAGAAAAGCCTATACATCTAAACATCTCGTCACGCGCAGTATAGCCGGCTAGCCGAAACTCCTTCTTTATGTGTACGGGTGTGACGTCATGACGCAAAGACATGCTCGAATTTCCCGCGGAAACCCACCAGTACCACTGGAATTAAAATCATTATTACAAGCTAACCGTTTTGAATCTAGCTATGGCAAGCAGATAGTTTTGACCACTGGCAGAATAAGTTTTTTTTAATATAATTATTTTGGATTATTTTTAACTTAAAGTTACGGACTGGAGCTTTAAAGCAACACCAAGTAACTTTTCCTCTGCGGTCACCCTACAGCTTGGAAGCGGAATTGTCCATTACCGCTGTCGTAAATAATTTAGCCTACCGCAGCCTACTGTCGCACGCACACTCGTTGTTTATCCAGCAACGGCTTTGGAATGAACGATGTCCACAGACAAGGTAGAGTATGTTGCATGATTTCATGAAAGTATGATGTATTGCGACATCAGAAACGAAGAAAAACAAAATAATGACTATTGTAACGCTTGACGTAAAGCAAGTCAAATTTGTAGTTTTCTTATGTCTCATTAGAACTACAGAAACGCAACCCGATCTGGCAATCTTACATAGCGTGGTTATAGCAGATAGGACCGCAAAGCGATCCAGAAGTGCCTTTCACCCTGTTACGACTTAATGAACCACTGAAACCATTTTGGAAACATTATTTTAAGGTAAAAAATCTTACTTAGTGTTGCTTTAAACAGAAGTGTGTTGAAACCTTTTACACACTAATGTGTTATAGTTACACAACTTGTGTCAGATAACATGTCACATGTGACTGTAGTAGGTGTGTATTTGCCAGAGTTACTTCCTGTGTTTTTACGACTGAGTGTTTGGATGAACACTGGAATGTATTGTTAACTTGTTTTTATGTAGTCAATTGATGATTAATAAAGAGTTTGTTTGAACATTTGGATGTTTTAGACATCATGAATCTACTTAGACAAGCTCTTATTGAGAATTAACAGAGGTTTGATGTTTCATTGAATGTTTTATTTGAAGTCACCAGAATCGTGATTAACGGCTCCTTTATTTGGGCTCTTGACCCTTTAATCTTCTTTTAGTTATTCTCTGGCTGCTGTAACTTTATTTTAATTAAATACTTCTGTTATGATGAGAGAAAATATGATCAGATGTTTCTTGATGATGTCATAATCAGCAGGAACTGATTTGATCAAGTTTTTGAGAATATGGATGGTGTGCATTTATGTGCTGTTAGTTATAATGGTCTTGTGAACCTACATCATGCTGTGCAGAATGGTTTCTTAAAAAAAAGAAAATGTTTTTAGAAAGTTTTGAGCTGCAGCAGAAACTAGTCAAACAGACATCAATCAGCGTATGAATCTCAACAATGGAGACAAACAAAAATCTTCATGCCGCAATGCATGCTGGGAGTTATGAATGAGTTTTGTACTACGGTACCAGCATGCATTGCGACATGAAGCTTTTCGTTTGTCACCATTGTTGAGATTCATACGCTGATTCTTGATGTCTGTATTTGACTAATTTCTGCTGCCGCTTAAAACTTACTGAAAACGTTTGTTTTAAAGAAATATAAGATAAGGTAGCGTAGACAGTTAGATCCTATACGCACTGAGTATTTAAAAACATATTCTAAGCTAATCGCAATATGTTAATCTTGGTAAACCTTTTTTAAGTCATCTGTCAGATATCAGACTCTCGCTATGCTTAACAAAACTATTTGATGATAACATTATCATCTGATCATAATTTTCTCGTGGTTATCTCTGCTGTTTCAAATGTACAAAATATATACACACATACAGCAAACAGAGAAAACTAATGTCAAAGAGTCAAGGGTCAAGAGCCCAAATAAAGCTGACACTAATCACGATTCTGGTGACTTCAAATAAAAAATTCAATGATTCGTCAACACAAAACCTGTTCATTCTCAAGAGCTTCTGTAGATGTCTGACAGAAATAAATAGTTTGTTATAATAAATTGGTTATTCATAACAAGTGAAAGCAGCATTTGAAAAATACATTGAAAAAGAGGCATGATGTGATTGGTTGCCAAAAAACACCCGTTAATCTATAAGTTTTTATGAATTAAGATTTTATTTATTTATTGTAATGTATTGTTTTATTTATTTTAGAGCTTTCTATGGGATACCATATGAAATATACCTATAATTATTTTCATAAACACAAACTTCCCTCCACCCAGTGCTATTTTATCCAGTTACATTTTGACACACATTGTGTGTTAAAAATCTACACAACATATGTCAAAATACCATCAACATCTGCTGTGTGTTGTTTTTTAACAATTCTCTTTTTAGAGTGTATTCAGTGTTACATTTTAACAAACATTGTGTGTTAAAATCTACACAACATGTGTCAAAATACCATCAACACATGCTGTGTGTTGTTTTTTAACACATCTCTTTTTAGAGTGTGGAAATTAATTTTCCTTTCTGTAAGGGTTAGGCCAGTTATGGGTTTGAGGGTTTATTAGTCTGTTGGCATCTCCCTGTGGTCCTGTTTGGTATGGCAGTTTGACTTGTACTTTTTTAAGAATAAGTACTTTTAAGTTATCTGCAGTAACGTATCCAGAGCTTTGAATCGGTCTTACATATTGTTTATTTTTTTTTTATAATTGAACAAAGGGAGTTCTTTCAAGAAATTAAAAACTATAGCTTTAATTTACAAAATATGATTTTTTTTAAATAATACTGAATGTTTAAATGTATATTGAATTTATTTTGATTCAAAAATAACATGCAATAATAACACTAAGAGTGATAACACTAGCAAACACATTTGGTTAATAAAAAAGGTTTAAAAACAAAAACCTTTCTCTTTGCTGCAGAAGTAAACAGCATAGGAAATGTCAAGCAGTTTTTCTAGTTTTGCAGGACGTTTTTGCAATCATTCAAATAATATACATTTTCCTGTCTACCCCCTAAACCAGATGGATCAATTCAAATGTATTGTTAGTAACCTTTAGGAAAAAGATAAGTGAAATAGAAAAACGTTGCATGGTGAATTGTAGGATGCATTTGTGGAAACCATTACTTTTACCTCAATGAAAGCAAAATAAAACTGATTAGATCTGTGTCATATACTGTCTTTGTGTACTAATGAGGGAATCACTGTTATAGTGACCATAGTGGTACTATCAGATAGGGCATAGGAAGGGATATTACATAACCACATCAATCAGAGGAAAAATCAAAGAATTTAATGGATTGTCTGAAATTATATTGAGCATTATGACAGCTATAAATGCACCATCACTGACCTCAATACCACGCCAAAACCAGTATGTCATCTGTGAAAATATTGTGCAACAGCCCTCACAACAACAAAATAAGTATACTTCAAATTAAAGTTAAGTTCAAGTAAAGTTCAAGTATATTTTAAGCATACTTTTATTTAGTAAGTTTACCAATATCAATGTACTTGTAAGTGTACTATTTCAATACTGCTTGCGACTAAATTGGCCCACGTTTTGTGTATAAAAGTATACTTTTAAGAATACTTTGTGTAAAGTAAACTTTGAGTACACAACTAGTTTACAAAGTTAAGTTTACTTATTTACAGGAATACTTGAAGCAATTTTTGTTGCTTATGAAATTACACTTTGAAGTATACTCTCAGTAAACTACTAGTTTAGTAGCTTCATACTGCAAGTATACTTGCAAGTTTTCTTTAAGTAACTTAACATCATACTTATAGTTTACTATTTATATATTATTTTTGCAAATTAAGTATACTATGTTCCTATTTATGTATAAATGTTTATACTTTAAATATATCTTTAACTGTACTTGAACACTTTCACCACCAGCTTTTAAAAAACAGTTGCCAGCCGGTACCAGCATTTTTGATTATTTTCACAAAAGTTTCATGGCCCCCAGATTTTTTTTTTGTTATGAATATCTGAACATGCAATATATCGAAAGAAAGAACAGAACCTCTGCTTTTAAGAAAAATCAATGTTAATGGCATTGAATCAATGTTACAATTTAATTTTGGTTCACCATCATGTATACCCTTATGAAAAGAAAATATATTTCCCATATATGAATGATTAATATATTAAATGATTTAACAGTATATTTGAAAATATACAGAATAATATATTGCATTAATATATTACAATATATTGAATAATACATGAAGAATTTCATATATTGAAAAACATGTGACAATATATTTACTAATATATAATAATGTATGTAATTTTATATTCAGTAATACACTTTATAATATATAGATGTATGTGATCAGATATGTATAATATATTGCATATAGATTTACTCATGCAGTATAAACACACATAATATATGTAATATAATGTATAATAATGTAATATATTTCTTATATTTTTAAATTACTTAAAATGTTTCATATTTTCAAGCTAGTTGATAAAAGCACAAGCACACCTGCATGTAGTAAAGTATTTAGCCAAAATGATATCACGAGTGCAAAGCCATTACTTGTAAAATGTAGTAATTATAGTCTTAATGGCATTCTTAGGCCAATCGTGAACCAAACCACAGGCTCTACTCTTCAGGACAATGGTAAACCCAAAAACTCACACATATCAGAAAACCTATTAAATTCCAAAATAAAAGAACATTAAACACCAACAGATCTCCCACCTATATTAATATTGAGCAAAACACATTAAATAACACTTCATTTTAACATTTGCTCTCCTTTAAGGGTTAGAAGCAAAGCATGCTGGGAACTAGAAATATATTGTAACTCATTCCGTGAATGTGTGTGTGTGTATGGGTGAACTTATATTGAATGTGAATGTATGTACACAATAAAGGATAACATTTTGTGGATATAATATGTAATGTTATTTTTGTCTTAATTTATAAATATTTTATATGTATTAATATATAGCCATACATGGTCAATGCATATATTGCAGTATATTGAAAAATATAAGCACTAGTTTCCCATATATGGAAATGCATTATGTAATATATTGCATTACATTTTGCAGTATATTCCCACATATATTTGTTCCGTAAGGGTGCACTCTCAGAAAATGAAACACAACTACAACTGACTTACAGCCTGCATGTAAATAAAATACATCAGGGGCTTCATGTATAAAACATTGTGTAGCAACCGTCATACAATTGATCTATGTCATTAACATATAAAAGAGCACTAGCCAACATCCAAATCCTTTACTTGAGAATGGCGAGTGGTACGAATTGCTTCGAAAGATTTTCAAATACCTGCAGAAATCGACCCTCTGCTACAAGGAAAAGTGCGTAAAAAGACCTTGAAAATGAACGTTGGCGTGGAACGTTTAGCGTATACACACTCTAAGTTCAAATCTCTGCGAAAGAAATCGATCCAGATCTGACGAAGGAGGTTCGCCTGGACCCGATGACAATGCAGTGCTGAAGTGTCAACTATCCTCTCCCTATGGAGGAGGATCCCTTTCCCACTCTACAGATAAAGCGTTGTGTATTTCGGTTCGCGTACCCCGAAGTGATAAAATAAAACAAAATTCTGTATCAAAATTTATAGGCAAGACAAGTAGTTTGTTTAGGCATGGGTTGTATTGAATTACAAACCCGCGCACATATTTTCAAAAGCACATAACCAGAGGTGGGTAGAGTATCCAAAAACTGTACTCAAGTAAAAGTACAAGTACTTATAGAAATATTTACTCAAAGTAAAAGTAAAAGTAATAATCTTAAAAGTTACTTGAGTAAGAGTAAAAAAGTATCCAATGAAAAAACTACTCAAGTAGTTAGTTACTAGTTACTTTACACATAGGCATATATATATATATATATATATATATATATATATATATATATATATATATATATATATATATATATACTGTATATGTAACATGATATTATTTAGATTTTTTTTTTTCATTTAAATGACTATTATTATCATAATTAGATAAGCTATCTTTGCAAAAACAGAAGAGACAAACATTATTTCTGTATATCTATAGCCTGAAAACCATTGGCTGTCCTTTGGTTTGTATAATAGTATAGTAACTTATACAACTACATTTGGATTATTAGACAATGTCGGAATAAAGTGACTCTATGGAGTTTTGCATTCAAGGGATGGGAACAATTGACAGATTAGAAAGTGTTAAAACTCTGCACATGTGCTCGCAGTCATGTCATGCCCAACATAAACAACGATCAAATGCACGGATCTTCTTCTGTCTGTTCTCCAAAATGTATTTAAATGTAGGCTATATTTATGAAAGCATCTTTAAACTGGTTAACTGAGTCTAATAAGGCAGGCAAAGGCATTCGTTTTCAAGTCGAGTTCGCACGCCACTGCGCAATACCGACACTACAACACCGAGAATACATTGTGTGTGTACACACATTCATAAACTGGACGATGATAGCTTATTTAATGTATAAAGTAATGTATATGTCCAAAAAAAGGGTAATGCCATACTTTGTAGTAGTGCTATATGGCGTAATAATGTGTTTGGTTGTAAAATGTATTACCTGAATGAAATCGAATGTATCGTCGTGTGGAATAATTCATTCACAGACAGCTTACGAAGTATACGAAGATGTTCAAGTTCAACTAATAAAGATCTTCATCGCTGGCAAAAAATATGATGCATTTGCAGATTTACTTTCTAGACTGTACTGTAGACTATGGACCGCCACACAATGTTCTTGATGTTCTTAAATCTTCCTGTTACGACTCCGAGACGATTCAGTGCGTGCAGGAAACTGAACAGATCATTCAAAACTGATTCGCGAACCGATTTAGACAGATCTGCCCAACTTGTTTGATGAAGTCTTTGAACAGAATCGACTCAAAAGAGTGATTCATTTGTGAATTGAGCATCGCTCATGCCCTGAAAAAAGAGAGAGCGCGCGCTTAGAATAAACTACGCTTTTAACAACATATTGCATTAAAATAAAGTAACGAGAGGAACGTCGCCAAACGTAACGAAGTAAAAGTACAGTTTTTTCATTAGAAATCTACTCGAGTTAAAGTAAAAGTACCCACAATTAAATCTACTCTTAAAAGTACAAATTTTCCAAAAAAATACTCAAGTAAATGTAACGAAGTAAATGTACTTCGTTACTACCCACCTCTGCACATAACTATAGAATCAATTCTGAATGTGCATGTGAACGCCGTCAGCGTTAATCACAGGTTCGCGTTTAAAGTCTGATCATTTCGACGGAGGTGAATCAATCAAAATTAACTTTAGCTGGAAATAACATTATTCAAGAACCGCTATAAAGCCAAAACAATCTCTGTTACCTTAAATTATATGTTTATCTCTGTAAAGCTGCTTTGAAACAATCCATTGTTAAAAGTGCTATATAAATTAAAAATTTTTTTTTTTTTTTTAAAAGCACCTTTTAAAAATCTTAATCTCGCAGAGGAGGATTAAAGGCACAATAGTAGGTTTTTTTCGCCACAAGAGGGCGCAGTTTCCAACAATAACAAAGGCGTAGGTTTATGATAAGCTGAATGATGGGACTTGCTGTCAAGCTGATGGATCTAATAATGTTTATGGATGAGTGCAAACATTCATGTTTTTTAACATTACAGTGGTATGAAGCAGGTCGCGATTGCTAAAGAGACAGATATCACACGCGAGTCCCGCGGATATAAAGAAGGACATTTAATTCTACCGAACTACTCGCAAGTGCTGGATTACTCACACAGGTCAGTTTATTAGACGAATTAAACTTGTGAGGTAACGCAGCACTGCTTCTCTTGGTTTAACGTTACACTATCACACTAAACAGCATTTAAATGTGTGTTGAAAGTTATAATGTTATACTACGTGTTAGTTCGTTTGCTATACGAAACTAGCAGTAACGTTAAGCTTGCTAGATCAACATTAGAATAACATACTGACCATATTCTAAAATTTCATCATGTTGAGCTAACGTTGATTTGTTTTATGTACATTTGCTCACCTGTCTAATAAAGCTATCAAGTCGTGACTCGTGAAGCTCTGTCAAGTCCAAGTTAGTCGCGGACGTGGAGCTCTCGGCATCTCAAAAACGCCACGCTGATATTGATCCTCATTTTAGTTCTCTTTGTTTGTCCCAAAGTCTGCTTGCCATGGTCTATGTTTGAAAGAAACAAGAACTGCGTGCCGCTAAACATTACGCACTACGCAGTTGTCCACGTCTGTCGCCATGGTTACGTCATGGCTATGGCAGTATGAACGGAAACCGAGGATAGCGCGGATATTGCGTCATTGACAGGGGACATTTTTTTCCGGGACGGCCACTTATTTAAAATTGGAATTTCTCTGAAATAAAAAATCTTTGGAGACTTTTGGGATATTGTAAGTACACAACTGCAGGAAATATATCACACTGTGCAAGTGAATTTTGGATATTTTATTACAAAATTCTTTCATATTGTACCTTTAAACAACACAAACAGCATTACCAGCTTCACTTATTACAAACCAGTTTGACTTTATTTATGTCATACGTGCACAAAAGCTCTTAGTGAGAATTAAAAGTTAACAGTTAAAATCCTTTAAGTTCTCTCTACGCAAACTTTAAAAACGCGAACCTGTGAGACCGTTGATGGCGTGCACATACGTTATTAAGAGTTAATTCTATAGGTATGCGCGTTTGAATATATGTGCGCAGGCATGTTGTCCTTCCCTAAAAAAACAACCCTCAACAAACTACTTGGCTGGCCTGTAATTATCCTGACAACCATTATCTGTGGAGAGGTAAAGGGAAAGGAGGCCTTCACAGGGAAGGACTAGTGACACTTCAGGACTGCGTTGCCGTCGCGTCCAGAGGCAGGTCCTTCATCAGATCTGGATACGGCCTGGATACAGCGGACTGCGGTAAACCTCGGGATAAACAGAGAGACTAATATTAGCGTAGATGCCATTCTTCTTACGATGTAACGAGTACATCAGGATTTATGTGAAGTGTTCCCGACTGACCTAATCTATGCAGCCTAACATTGAATTATAGAAGTCTATAGTGTGTTATGTGTATGCAAGGTAACAGAGATGTGTTTTTAGTCTAGCTTTGAACTGACAGAGTGTGTCTGCTTCCCGGACAATAGTAGGAAGACTGTTCCAAAGTTTTGGTGCTAAATAGGAAAAGGATCTACCGCTAGCAGTCGATTTTGATATTCTAGGTATTATCAACTGGCCGGAATTTTGAGATCGCAATAGACGTGAAGGACTATAATGCTTTAAAAGCTCGCTCAAGTACTGCGGAGCTAAACCATTTAGTGCTTTGTAAGTAATAAACAATATTTTAAAATGTATACAATGTTTAATAGGGAGCCAATGCATTGTTGACAGAACCGGGCTAATATGGTCATATTTCCTGGTTCTGGTAAGAACTCGAGCTGCTGCGTTTTGAACTACACAGCAAAAACTCTCTGAACTCTCCTGGGAGTTTATTTGGCTCCAGACTCAAGAGTGTTAAAGTGTTAAAATATGAGTGTTAAACTAACACTCAAGAGTGTTAAAGTTAATGAGCTAATTAAGTGATTAATTGAATGATGATTGACCATCATTGAAGACACCTGATGTTAACAAGCAGAATCATTGAAGGAGAAAATCTCATTTTTAAGTCACCATTATGGTGATCGGTGTGTGCTTTAGTTGGCCTCTTGACCCTTAAACTATTAACATTAGATTTAGTTTGGCTGTTGTAACTGAGTGAAAAGGTGATCAGGTTGTGTTGGTTATGGTTTGACATTGTTTGACCAGAATCACAAAACTCATTTAGAGCGTTAGGTTTAGCTTGTTGATTACAGCAACACTATATTGAAAGTGCTGAAAAACGTTTGCTATAGAATTATAATCCAAAATATTTCTTAAAATTTGTTCTGATCAAAAGAGTTTAAAAAAAAGTATTTTATTTAGACACACTGACATCAATAATCAGCTTGTGAATCTCAACAATGGTGACAATAATAAAGCATGTTGAAGTGCATTATGGGCTCCACCAATCAAAACTCATTCATGGCTCCCATCATGCATTGCAGTATGAATAAATTATGATCTGAATTGTCTAAGTAATTTCCTTTTCCTAATTGAATATTTTGTTTGTCACCATTGTTGAGATTCATACACAGATTCTTGATGTCTGTGAGTGCCTAAAAGAAAGATTTCTTTATCAGAACAATTTTTAAGAAAGCATTTTAATTTGTATCAAAAAATTCTGGATCTTACGCTGTAGAACAGGGGTGCCCAACCTTTTTTGACCCAAGATCTACTTTTCAAGTAGCCAACCTCCCGAGATCTACCAGTCCAGTGTCAACATCGCAAACCCACACACATCGTTTCCAGCCTGCAGTAACTAACCTCACAACACTTTTTCTTAATAATAATAATAATAATAAGTTTATTTTTTATAGTGCCTTTCAAGAACCCGAGGTCACTTCACAAAATAATACAAACAGTTGACAGACAAAGAGACAAGCAATCTGCTTATTATTAAACAAGCAGAAAAGCAGATGGAGACCACAACCAATAACAACAAATAATTAACATGAGAAGTTATATAATCAAAGAAAACATACACTTTGATAAATAAAGCATGTAACAAAAAAGGAAAGACAACAAGTAGTTCTTGTTGTCACACAACTACTAGACATCACAACACAAACCCTCCCTCTCTCAAACACACACAGACAAATTCCTCTCACAGTTGCCAGTTTGCATGGTGCGCTGTATCTCTCTCTCACACACACTCTCTCTCACACACCCTCTGTCACACACACTCTCTCACACGCACACACACACACACACACACACACACACACACACTCTCACTCACTCACTCACTCTCTCTCTCACATACTCTCTCTCACACTATTTCTCTCTCACACACACTCTCTCTCACACACACACTCACTCTCTCTCACTCATGAAGGGTTGGTCAAAATCCCTTGCCTCTTCAAATACATATATAATCATATATCATTTTGAATGGTTATATACTTCCTTTATAAAAATCAATAATCAAATATATTCATTATCACATAATAATTTTTATATTCTTTGTGCCTGTGAAATTATATTTTCTTAAATGCATGGATGCAAGTAACCAGTTTCTTTAGGTGCATTCCAATCTTACTTTGAGATTGCACGTAGTACACGCAGGACACGAAGGCCACGTAACCCACAAGGCCGTTTGTCTCTTTCTCTGGGATCAGTAGAAAGGTTAGAGGGTCCTAAAGGCAGCGTGGGCACATATGATTCTTCGCTGGACATATAGTCAAGCTATATTGAGCGTTACTATCAAACTTTAATTGTTGTATTAAAATGTATTCTTTCCAGTATATTTCCTTCCTTGGGAGTAAATGCCAGTGATCTGTTTTTCTCCCAAACGAGTGAATGTTTTAGCATTATGTTTTGGTATACTTAACTGATAATAAGGAGCTCAGACTCTCTTCAGCCTTGATGGGAGCTGTTATTTGCTAGTGTCTGTTATTTGTGTGTGTGTGCGTATGACATTCTATGTAGGTTCTGGACGGTCGGACCAGACACCCCGGCGCCCTTCTCTAACCTGCGAGGCCACCACAGACCTAAATCCAATGAGTGGACGACAACTATCTTGACTAATGGCGATAGGCACCCCTATCTCCTCACATGTGTTAAATTGTTTAGGCTCTTAATGTTTCTTAGCCAATGAGAATCATTCAACCTGTAAGCAATGACGTAGCTTAGACCTTGGAAATGGTATAACTGCTGTGATCTTTGTAACTGTAAGCGAGGCGGCCTACGAACTCCTGTGTGAGTCTTGAAGCTGACTTCTGCTGATGAAAATGCAAACTATCTTCAGTAAAACTTTTCTTTAATTTTTTTATAATTCTGACTCCGGGTCTTCATTCTTCATATCTGGTTCTGGGTCTTTGACTGTATACCCCTTACAGTTATGGTGGAGGATGCGCTGGCAATTATTCTCGGTGACACCCCTGGCAAATCAACAAACAAGGTAGTAAGCTTTTGTTAATTGTTAGGGCTGTCTGACTGGAAGAGATTTTGAAGGAGAGCGGGAGAGCTTCACTCCGATGAGGCGAGTGAAGGAGTAAGTGAATTATACTGCTGACAGTATAAGAAGTCGCTGAGAGCGTCGTTAAGGGTAACGGCAGCAGACAGCGCAAGCGAAGCGTGCTCTGTGGGGGCCCCGCTGGGCATTACTGGTGTAGCACCACCCCAGCAGAGCACGTCCCTGGGCTAGAGGTCCAGTGGCACCGTAAACCTGCTCAATCTCTTCCATTTCAGATAGGGGATCCCCGAACTTAGTGAAGTGAATCAGGCAGTTAGGGATACTAACAATAATAGGGTTGTTTGCCAGGGATGCATCAGGAACAATTCCGAGAGAAAAATTTAAAAAGTTGTGACCCAAATTGGCATGGACCAGTATATGTAACTGTGATTTTGGAGTATACTTTGCAGTTTCATCACGCAGAAGCCAAGCTGTGTTGTGCAAAGATCGCCGCCTCCATTTCTGCAATAACTTCAGGTGAGTATGAACTATGATTAAGATATGAAAAAAAAAAGTAAAAAAAAAAAATGTAATAACTTAATCAGTAACCTGAAGAGTCCTGAAACAAATAGTGAGTCAGGAAAAGCAAACGCTGTAAGCAGCTGTGCTCTAAAGCCCTCACTTTAAATAAATTTGCAGAAATGATGAAGTAAATGGTAGTCAGGATTTTGATTCTGATTGGAAATTTAAACAACTTGACTGGCTACAAACAAACAAAGAAACAGAAAAATTTAAATGTTTAGCCTCGTATTGCTTACGATGATTACAAGAAGCAAGTGAAAGAAATTCTGGGTCAGGGATAATTTCCCTGGACAAGCGACTAAAGTTAAACAGACACTTTGTGAAAACAACTTAGAATATTTTGCAGCTTATGAAAATTAATGTTCTGCCAATAATAATGATGAAGATTATGATTGGGCTATTATGATTAAATCCGCCACTGGTGGACTGTAAAAGAATACAGAGAACTGCTTAATCAGTGGCTCTGTTTACATTCCTGAATGGGACACACACTGCTTCAAGGGCGTGTAGTAAGTTGGAGCCGTTGAGGCTGACACATGAACCCTTTTGAAGAAAAGATCTATAATACTAATTTTTATAAGTGAATTGATGAATACAGGTTGATGTAAAATGAATGACTCCAACAAATGTGAGTTGCAGAATATATCAAAGTAACTAAAAGGATGATTGTGTTGCAATTAAAATTTTTAAAAAGATTTTAGATGATATAGAGAGACTAATCTCACAGATGATTTACAATAACTGCAAAAGTATCACAAGCAGAGAGTGCTTGCCTCGTCAAACTTAGTGTGTGAATCCTAATTGGAGATTGATAAACTCCAAGAGAAATCTTAAGTCAAATATTAAACTATGGTTGAGAACTTGACAATTAAAATTGAGATTGAGAAATGTGAAACGTTATTGAGAACTAGAATAATTATTTTTATGTAAGAACAAATAAGCAGAAGCAGTACTGGATTAACAGTTGCTAAATGCTGATTAAACAAACAGCTTGAAAAGTTGACCATGAAAGAACTAGAAGCTGATGTTTTGCTTTCAAAAGATAAGTTTGTTATTGGCTGTAATGAAACAGTTTGCTTATCTGAATCTGATGTGTGCTGTGGCTGAAACTGCCAGTGCAACAGACTCAATCTGAGTGGAAATTTGTAATGCCTAAATTTCCTGATGTGTGGGCAAAAGACAAATATAAATAATATGTTTATTTGAAACCGTATGTAATATCTGGCAAAGATGCCTTAAGCTGGGATAGAGTTAAAAGATGGTAGATAAAGTTAGACGTTCAGAGTGCAGTGTACCAGTCCCTCTCTCATTCAATGTCTCTCTCTCAGTCAATGTCAGCTAAAAGCTGTTACCTGAGTCGGTGTCATAAGTGATAATAAGCTATTTGTAGTGACATCTTTGATTAGGTTATTTTAGGACCAGTAACTTCTTTGTCTGATCTTAGTCCCCACCATGAAACGGGGGAGGGGCCGACGGAAATGTACACTGAATGTACGGTTGTGATCTAAATTCACTGAGTATAATCCAAGTAGCTAGGTTGCTGCTGATTAAATACTGTTGTTATTGACCTGTCTCCCTATGTGAACACTATTAGGCAATCCGAATGGCTCTGGTGACTCTTGAACGTGCCTTTCCTAAGCTCTAGAAAACAGCTGAGTTCTGTTGAAGCAGACAGCCTGTGATGGGAAAGAGCGGTCACCAGTGGGCACGAGTGACCATCTCTATGACGGGTAAGACCTTCTATTGGCCAGACAGGGGGCAACCCAAGCCAGAGTGGATCACGTAAAGTCACTGGGCATCTCAAGATGGAGGTGTTTATGTGAGAAAGGTATGAGAGTGGAGCGGATGACTGTGAGGCCAGCAGCATCCTTTATCGTTAGGGCGGATGAGCTGTGAGGAGTTACAGGCAGTCTGACCCAGAAACGTGAGTGTTCCTCTAATACCAATCACCAGAAACCGCATTCATTGTATGGCTTGTTTTTTTATTGTGACAAGCGTCTGCAAATATGCCAGGGGAAAACACCCTGATGGAGATTATAGATAAAGGGCTAACAGGAGTGGGCTTTCAAGAGCCAGCTGAGGCCATGAAGTGATTCCCATTAGTTGTTGTGGAGACAGTAGCAAAACTTTTTATGTACTGGTTTGCCTTATGGGCAAGGAAAATCATAGTGTTGATTTTGAACTAATAGGTCTATGACATAGTTTTAACTCCTGAAGGTCGTTAGACATGGTGGTGGCTAAAGATGAAGACAGCTTTTGTAGATTTGAGAAAAGTCTGGATAACAAGGTGAATGGTCAAAGGTTATTGTAATTAATTTAATATTACATTTTGTCTAAGTTACAGCCTTAGAAGGCTGTTGAAAAAGATTATTTATTTATAGTGAGAGAGACTGCTTGAGCAGAGGAAGGGATGGTAACTGTGTCTGTCTTTCCATTATTGGCCTGCTAGAGCAAGCTGAAGCAAAATAATGATAATGAAACAAAACAACCCAGCTGACCTTGTTAAATTCTAATGAATAATGAACAAGACATGCTTTGAAACTGGTTGGGAGACCATGTAAAATTAGGTAGAAGCTACCGGAAAATGGGAAGTTTAAAATCTTATTTAAAATTTAAATCTTTTAGCAATAATATAAAGTAAAATGAACATTGAAAATGAACAGTTAACATATGTGTGTCTAGTATGAGTGCGTATGATGGTGACAGCACTTTATGTCTTGTATGTATTAGTTTGGGGTACTATTATTTCCTGATTTTGAGGATATTGTGTCATTAACCTCTGGAATTAGTGTTTTATCATTACAGATGGGTTAAGTGAAATGACCAACTTTAAAAAAGTTGATAATTCTAAGACAATCTGATGAAAAGACAATGCAGAACATGGGACGAGCTTTAATTGGAGTGGTTTTCCAGCTCTGTCTGCTATTGGTAATTATGAATGCTTTTGTCATTTATGATATTGAACTGAATTACTCTCTGGATTAGTATTTTATATAAATTGGAATTGTAAAGAAGATTGCCGTCCATTATGGGGTAAAACTCTTGTCTAAATTCAACTGAGGGTCTAAATTTAAATAGACAACTAGGTGGGATCATAAGGATAAACGTAGGAAAAAAAAAAGATATATATATATAGACTTGACGGCAGAGAGACAAAGTGACACATTGGCTAAGTCACTATCCAAATTATCCAGAGTGAGCTCCCTCATTTTTATTGAAAGGCCGGAGGGCGAATAAAGGAGGAGTGAATATAACTTCTAAAAAGAAAAGGTTTTATTTCTCAATCCCTTAAATGTATGTATGACATTAGATGTCTAAGAAAACTACAATTTAATAAAGGTAAAAAGAGAAAGCAGCTATATGGCTGTGGGCTGGGATCTGAGTAACATAATATTTTAGTTTCTGTAAAACTGTAAAGATAAGTGGAACTGAGACAAATACTGTGAGAAGTAGTTATAATGAAAAATAAAGTTGAAGTTAATGATAAGAAAACAAGAGTATTGAAGAATTAATAAAATACCATGATTCCCCTAACGAGGGAACTTTAAGTGTCACTAGGCTGACAGTGGTGAGAAACTCGGATGCAGAAGGAACTGGCATTTAGGGCAAGATGGAAGAAATATAGTAGAAGAAAATGTATGTTATGAAAATACAATTTCTGATAGGATTTATGGAAGTCAAATTAAGTTTAAATGGTATGAAAAAGGTTAGGGTTAGACATTGTATGATTGACAGGGATTCAAGTGATATAAGGATAAGGAATGAACAAAAGCTTTATTAAGCAGAATGGGGAACGATCCTATATTTTAGTGGTAAAATAATGACTGAAATGATGATGTGAATTTGTTTTATTTTATTTCTATTTTTGAAACAAACAAAAAAGGGTATAAGATGTTATACAATTAAAATGGTACATGCTATGTGACTGTAAACTGAAGGATGATTTCAGTAAAGACTTAAAGTGCTTACATCGATTATTATGGGTCTTAATTATTAATATTTTATTGTTTGTTGTTTATTTTTAGTGAGACAACCATTGTGTTTTAAACCTAAAGGGTCTATAAAAGGGGTAGTGAAAATAATGGATTAACCATCCAACTTTGTTTATAATAAAAGGATTTGGAAATCATAATTTTATAAATAAATAAAAACTAGTGCATATATTCTGGTATTCATGATTATAGACAATGTCTTTATTTAGGATCTGAGTGGTGACTGTGGATCTAGCCCATGCTAGGAATACAGCAATAGTGCTTGCTTATTTAGCCTGGCTTCCAGAGAATAAATATGTACTTGTTTCGTAATCAGTTATGTGTTTTATAAAATTTTAACCTGACTGATAAACTGAGGAAGAATGACATTGATGTCCTGTTGTGAGTGGAAGGTGGGAGAGCCTCTTAATGGGGACTGGAATTTTTAGTATCCAGCATGTCCATGACGAGGTGAAGAGACAAGTGTGACCCGTCAGGGGAGCATGCGTCACCACTCCTCCCTTCCGTAGTGACCTCACTGGTTAGACCAGACGTGGCGGTATTGGACCCCACATTGGTCTAAAACGGGGGACTGAAGGGTTGGTCAAAATCCCTTGCCTCTTCAAATACATATATAATCATATATCATTTTGAATGGTTATATACTTCCTTTATAAAAATCAATAATCAAATATATTCATTATCACATAATAATTTTTATATTCTTTGTGCCTGTGAAATTATATTTTCTTAAATGCATGGATGCAAGTAACCAGTTTCTTTTAGGTGCATTCCAATCTTACTTTGAGATTGCACGTAGTACACGCAGGACACGAAGGCCACGTAACCCACAAGGCCGTTTGTCTCTTTCTCTGGGATCAGTAGAAAGGTTAGAGGGTCCTAAAGGCAGCGTGGGCACATATGATTCTTCGCTGGACATATAGTCAAGCTATATTGAGCGTTACTATCAAACTAGAGGGTGGTGATGGCGCAGTGGATAAGACACATGCCTTTGGTGTGAGAGACCCGGGTTCGAACCCACTGTGAGACACCAATGTGTCCCTGAGCAAGACACTTAACCCCTAGTTGCTCCAGAGGCGTGCAACCTCTGACATATATAGCAATTGTAAGTCGCTTTGGATAAAAGCGTCAGCTAAATGTAAATGTAATGTAATGTAACTTTAATTGTTGTATTAAAATGTATTCTTTCCAGTATATTTCCTTCCTTGGGAGTAAATGCCAGTGATCTGTTTTTCTCCCAAACGAGTGAATGTTTTAGCATTATGTTTTGGTATACTTAACTGATAATAAGGAGCTCAGACTCTCTTCAGCCTTGATGGGAGCTGTTATTTGCTAGTGTCTGTTATTTGTGTGTGTGTGCGTATGACATTCTATGTAGGTTCTGGACGGTCGGACCAGACACCCCGGCGCCCTTCTCTAACCTGCGAGGCCACCACAGACCTAAATCCAATGAGTGGACGACAACTATCTTGACTAATGGCGATAGGCACCCCTATCTCCTCACATGTGTTAAATTGTTTAGGCTCTTAATGTTTCTTAGCCAATGAGAATCATTCAACCTGTAAGCAATGACGTAGCTTAGACCTTGGAAATGGTATAACTGCTGTGATCTTTGTAACTGTAAGCGAGGCGGCCTACGAACTCCTGTGTGAGTCTTGAAGCTGACTTCTGCTGATGAAAATGCAAACTATCTTCAGTAAAACTTTTCTTTAATTTTTTTATAATTCTGACTCCGGGTCTTCATTCTTCATATCTGGTTCTGGGTCTTTGACTGTATACCCCTCACTCACACACACACACACACACACACACACACACACACACACACACACACACACACACACACACACACACTCAGCTTTGTTTTTGTGATATATGAGGACATTCCATAGGCGTAATGACTTTTATACTGGACAAACTGTATATTCTATCCCCCTACACTGCCCCTATCCCTAAACCTACCCATCACAGGAGACATGCTGCATTTTTACATTTAAAAAAAAACATTGTTTTTTATGTTTTTTAAGCTATTTGAAATATGAGGACTCATGCAATGTCCTCATATATCACGTGTAAGTTGTAATACCAGTGTAATATGCATGTCATTATACACATTTGTGTCCTCATTTATCACAAAAACAAACACACACACACACACACACACACACACACACACACACACACACACACACATACACACACATACGTCATAACTGACCTTAATATGAACCAAACAGAAAAAAAGCACTCACACGCGTCAATAGCTCCTCTAAGTTACATCCACAGCCATTCTCTCAAATCGCCTTGTTGTAGTATTGCGGGAGAATTGCACTACTTTAATGGCCTTTAGAATGGCCTTCACGATCTCTGAATTTTACTTTTAAAGTCGTCAAAAAGGCTATCCGCTGCCTCGAGAAAGGCTTCCTTCACTATATCGCCGTCATTGAATGGCTTTGTACTTAGCAAGAACGTGACGCGATAGGAAGCAATAGTTGCGGCCTTAAAGGGTGTCGTACACCGGACGAGAAGCGCAGCGCCGCGTCTATGACAACTTGAGGTATCGCACGCCGGACGCGCACTTTGTCAGTTTATGGCCAGCAATATTGTTATGTTTAAGGACATTATGGAATTATGATAATGTCTGTACGATGTTATGATTGTACTGTACAGTCGTTGCTTAGTCTGCAGTCTGAATTCACTTTACCTCAGTCCGTTAACTGAATGAATTGAGAATATCACTGTCAGGGTTCACAGAGGAAACAGACTGGATGGTAAGTTATTGTCGTTTATTTGTGCAGAGGAATACTCAGTCGGAGATAACAGGTGAGGATCAAATGATATGGAAACATAGAACAGGCTTAGCTGAAATGGTAATGTCCTTTACTCTCTTGCAGGTGGTTTAGAAGCAGTCACACTGGAGATGGATGAGACGGAAGAATCGGGAATCTGGTAAGTAGCAGGTGAGTGGAAGGAGAGTCTGTGAGTCATGTAACGACGAGACCAGACAAGTGACTGCAGTGAAGGTGAGTGCTTTATAGTGCATGTGGGTGATGGGACACAGGTGACGGTGATCAGTAATCAGGTGATTGTGAAGGGGGGAGTGTCCGACTGGGTGATTGGGAATGAGTGGGCGGTGATGGCGATCGTGACGTGGATGGAATCCTGACAGTACCCCCCCCCCCCCTCCCGAGGCGGCTCTTGACGCCTGAGAGGAGCGCTGCCGGCGGCGAGGTCTACCACGACCCCTGGGAGCGGGACGATCCGGATGATCATTGTGGAATTGGACGAGAAGGGCAGGGTCCAAGATGTCGTCACGAAGGACCCAAGATCGTTCCTCTGGCCCGTAGTCCTCCCAATCGACCAGATACTCCAGCCTGGGACCTCGCCGCCGGGAATCCAGGATGGAGTGGACACTGTAGATGGGCTCCTCCTCGACGGGTACGGGAGGAGGAGGTACGTCCGTGGGAGGATTATCTGCGGGGACAGGAGTGACAGGGTCAGTGAAGGGTTTGAGTAGGGATACATGGAAAGAAGGAGAGATTCTGTAATGACGGGGAAGATTGAGCCTGTAGGTGACTTCGTTCAACTGGCTCTGGATGGTGAAAGGTCCAATGAATCGAGGACTAAACTTACGGCAAGGCAGACGGAGACGAATGTCCCGAGTCGACAACCATACCTTCTGACCTGGTTGGTATAAGGGAATGTCGAGTCGGTGACGGTCAGCTTGCTCCTTGTGTCTCCGAACTGCCTGTTGTAGATGCACGTGAGCTAAGTCCCATACCCCCTCGCTCTGATGGAACCAGAAGTCGACAGCTGGAACCTCCGAGGGCTCACCCGACCAAGGAAAGAGTGGAGGCTGGTATCCAAGGACACACTGGAAGGGGGTGAGCCCGGTGGAGTTCTGTCGCAGGGAGTTTTGAGCGTACTCCGCCCAGGGGAGGTAACGGTTCCAGCTGTCTTGGTACTGGTGGCAGTATGTCCGCAGGTAACGACCGATCTCCTGTATCTTACGCTCAGTCTGGCCATTAGTCTGCGGATGGTAACCTGAAGAAAGGCTGATGGTGATCCCGAGAAGTCTGAAGAAGGCTTGCCACACACGTGAGATGAACTGTGGACCCCGATCTGAGACGATATCTTCAGGGAGACCGAAGTTCCGGAAGACATGTTGTAATAGAGCTTCCGCTGCTTCCAATGCAGTAGGGAGTCCAGGTAAGGGGATCAGCTTACATCCTTTAGAGAATCGATCCACTACCACAAAAACACAGGTGAAGCCTTCGGAATTGGGTAGATCGGTCATGAAGTCAATCCCGATGTGGGACCAGGGTCGTCTGGGAATCGGCAACGGCACCAGTTTACCTTCTGGAAGTCTTCTCGGTGTGTTGCTAATGGCACAGACTGAGCACCCGCGGACCAACCTGGAGACATCTCTGGCGATGGATGGCCACCAGTACCGTTGACTGAGGAGCGAGAGGGTACGCTTGCTACCCAGATGTCCAGAGCCCAGAACTGAGTGAGCTGAGTCCAGAAGGGGAGTCCGAAGATGAGGTGGCACGAAGATACACCCTTCTGGACCTCCCGGCTGAGCAGGTTGGTGAGTCATTTCCTGGTTGATCTGCTGGTCAATTTCCCAGACGATGGGACTGAGGATTACGGCTGGAGGGAGAATAGGTTCCGGACGAACATCTTCCAAGGAGGGATGATGGAGTCGAGACAAGGCATCTGCCTTACAATTCTTGCTGCCTGGACGATAGGTCACAGTGAAGTTGAAGCGAGTGAAAAACAGAGCCCAGCGGGCCTGACGGGGATTCAGTCTCTTAGCTTCGCGGAGGTACTCCAAATTTCGGTGATCAGTGATGACAGTCAATTGATGATTCGCTCCCTCCAGCCAGTGCCTCCACTCCTCGAGGGCCAGCTTGATGGCCAACAGTTCCCGGTTACTGATGTCATAATTCCGCTCCGCCGGGGACAGCTTCCTCGAGAAGAAGGCGCATGGAAGGAGTTTGGATGGCTCACCCTGCCGCTGAGATGATACTGCTCCCACTCCTGTGGAAGATGCGTCCACCTCGACCACAAACGGGAGGTCCGGATTGGGATGGCTGAGAATGGGAGCAGTAATGAAGGTCTCCTTCAGCCACTGGAAGGCCTGGACAGCATCAGAGGAAAAGGACAGAGACTTGGGCCGGCCTTTGAGCGCAGAGGTGAGAGGAGCACTGATCAGACTGTAGTTACGGATGAATCTTCGATAGAAGTTTGCGAAACCAAGGAAACGCTGGAGTTCCTTTATGGAGTTGGGTTGTGGCCAGTCTTGGATGGATTCCACCTTCCTCTGGTCCATTTCTACCCCGCGTGGGGAGATCACGTACCCCAGGAAGTGGACGGTGGAGGTGTGGAACTCGCATTTCTCCAACTTTAAGTACAACTGATGTTCTCTTAACTTTTCCAGAACTTGAATGACATGCTGATGATGTTCCGCCAGGGATGAAGAGTACATGAGGATGTCATCAATATAGACCACCACAAAGCGATTGAGGAACTCACGGAGGACTTCATTCATGTATCCCTGAAAGACGGCAGGAGCGTTGGCCAATCGGAAGGGCATAACTTGATATTCATAGTGGCCTGTAGGGGTCACAAAGGCGGTCTTCCACTCGTCACCTCGCCGAATGCGGATCAGGTTGTATGCACTTCTTAGGTCTAACTTTGAGAAAATGCGAGCTCCACGGAGCTGTTCCAGAGCGGCAGGGACCAGAGGAAGGGGATAACTGAATTTGATGGTTTGGGAATTGAGGTGACGATAGTCAATGCACGGCCGCAAGCCGTGGCCACGAAGAAGAAACTCGAAGCGGCAGGGGAGGTCGATGGTCGAATAAAGTGTTGGTTGAGTGCTTCTTCCACATACTCCTCCATGGCCTTCTATTCCGGGATGGACAGAGGGTAGATACGACCTTTGCGAAGGGTAGCTCCGGGTAGCAAGTCGATTGCGCAGGCCCATGGCCGGTGCGGTGGTAACTTGGTTGCCAGTTGCTTGCTGAAGACATCCTGGAACGCCCGGTACTCCACTGGGATCTCGACCTGGCTCTGGACCTCGGGGCTTTCTACGGATGTAGAGCAGACTGGAATTATTGATTCGCCCGTTACTGGCGTAGACTGAAGAGAGGAAGGCCTTTTCTGAACAGAACTGAGACAGGAATGATGACAGTTCTCACCCCACTGGAGTACCTCTCCGGTTGCCCAGTGGAGTACTGGCTGATGTTGGATAAGCCACGGTCGTCCCAGGATGATATCTGCGGTGGACTCCTCCAGCACCATAAAAGAGATTTCCTCCGAGTGTAAGCATCCGATCCGAAGGATGAGAGTGGGTGTGAAGTGACGAATACGACCTCTTCCTAATGGCTTGCCTTGAATGGTATGGATGAGCAGGTCTTGTGATAAGCGCCGTTGACGGATGTTCAGTTTTTGAAGACAGAGGCTGGAGATGAAGTTCCCCGCGGAACCAGAGTCAACAAGGGCTTGCGCTGGGAGACAGACAGAAGGGGTCAGAATATGCACACTGGTACGAATCAAACGTTCTACCCTCGGAGCAAACTGGATGGGACTTACCGCTTGACGCGGTGGACGCACTGGGCATGAACTGATGAGGTGCTTGTCGGAGGCGCAGTAGAGACAAAGAGAATGTTGTACTCGACGCTGTCTCTCCACTGCGGATATATGTGTAGTATCCACTTCCACTGGTATGGGTGCTGGAGGAGTGACAGATGGAGTCGGAGGCGGAGAACAGTGGGTTCGCTCAGGGTGCAGGCAGTGAGACGCTGAGAAATCCGAAGTGTTAGTTGGATCAAGTTTTCCAGCCCCGTGCTGTCATCATATACAACCAGCTGATGGCGCATCCTCGAGTTTAAGCCATGACGGAAGGCAGAGATCAAAGCACTCTTATTCCAGCCGCAGGAAGTGGCGAGAGTGCGAAACTGCAGGGCATATGAACTTACAGATGAATTACCTTGACAACAGCTCGGACACAGCTTGCTCAAATACCTCTCTGAAGTGCTGTTTGAAGGAATTAAAAGACTCAATCACAGGTGAATTAGAATCCCACAATGACCTTGCCCAACGAAGCGCTGGACCGGACAGCAAGGAAATCAGAAATGCCACACGGGCTTCGTCAGTGCGGAACTGATGCTCATTCATAGTGATGTATAGCGATCCTTGCAACAGAAACCCACTGCAGTTCTCCGCCTCTCCAGAGAAGGTCGCTGGCCGGGCCATGGGACTCGCGGAGGCAGTGAACGAAGCAGCAGGTGATTGCGGAAGTGATGGTGGTGTATTGATCGCTGCATCTGCTGGTGGTTGACTGAGAGGAAGATCCTCCACAGGCTCCGGCTGATTCTGCATCATTTTACTGGTCTGGTCTTCTGTCAGGGTTCACAGAGGAAACAGACTGGATGGTAAGTTATTGTCGTTTATTTGTGCAGAGGAATACTCAGTCGGAGATAACAGGTGAGGATCAAATGATATGGAAACATAGAACAGGCTTAGCTGAAATGGTAATGTCCTTTACTCTCTAGAAGGTGGTTTAGAAGCAGTCACACAATCACCTAAAAAATCCGATAACACCAGCAATTACTTATTTACTTACAATTTACTCTGGATCTCCGGTTTGGTGAAGATTGACTGCCGCGCTGCAAGCTGTGCTTTCAAATCCCGCACTTTTGTGGCATGTAAAGGCGTTTTCGCGGGGAAATCCCTCTCGTAGCTCCCGTGTATTACTGTTTTAAAATGCCGCTCCAGATTTCCTTTCTTTGCCAACGCCACCGTTGCATTGCATATCAAACAAACATACTTGGAATGAGAATAAACGTTTTTAGGAGCGTGTAACCGCGGTTCGCTAGCTTCTAGCTACTGTTTACAACTGTCATGCATGCGCGACCGTAGGTTAAACGTGACCTATATTTTTCTTTTTCTCTTTTTTAAATACTTTTTTTGTGGATGTGTTGGCAAGGACTCGAGATAAGATATAGGCTGTAATGTACAATTAATACAAAATATAACACACATAAAAAAAAAACTTTTATTTTTTTCATTTTTTTCTACACTCCTCGTGATCGACTTGGGATCAGTCCGTGGTCTACCAGTAGATCGCGATCGACTGGTTGGGCACTCCTGATGTAGAATCACTGTGATGCTGTAATCAACAATATACATTTAAGTCAGAAATTAGGCTCTACATTAGTTCAGTAATTCAGGTCAACTGATGATTTTGTTAAAACATAACCAACACCATCAGATCATCTTTTCTGTTTGTTCATCTGGCAGTTTTAACGCTGTTACAACAGCCAAACAAAACCTAAAGTAAAAAATGTAAGGGTTAACTGCCCAACTGGAGCAAACTCTGATCTCCATAATGGTGACTTAAAATTGTGATTTTTCACCTTCAGTGATTCTACTTGTTAACATCAGGTGTCTTCAATGTTGGTCAATCATCACTCAATTAATCACTTAATTATCTCATTAACTTTAACACTGCTTCAGTGTTAATTTAACACTCTTGAGTGTGGAGTCATATAAACTCCCAGGAGAGTTAATTTAACACTGGAGTTTTTGCTGTGTAGCTGTAGTTTGTTTATTAAACGTGCAGGGCAACCACCCAGTAGAGTATTACAATAATCTAGTCTAGATGTCATGAACGCATGAACTAATTGTTCTGCATTTGTTAATGAGAGCATATGGCGTAATTTAGATATATTTTTAAGATGAAAAAATGCAGTTTTACAGATACTAGACACGTGACTTTCAAATGAAAGATTGGTATCAAAGAGCACACCCAGGTTCCTTACCGACGACGAAGACTTGACAGAGCAGCCATCAAGTGTTAGACAGTATTCTAGGTTATTACGTGTGGAAGTTTTTTGTCCAATAATTAGAATCTCTGTTTTTTCAGAATTTAGTAGTAGGAAATTGCTACTCATCCAATTTTTTATATCAGCTATGCATTCCGTTAATTTTGTGAATTGGTAAGTTTCTTTAGGTTTTGAAGAAATATACAGCTGAGTATCATCGGCATAACAGTGAAAACTAATTCCATGTTTACTAATGATATCTCCTAATGGTAGCATGTACAGAGTGAACAGCAATGGTCCTAGTACTGAGCCTTGTGGTACGCCATACTGAACTTGTGATCGATAGGACATCTCTTCATTTATTGCTACAAACTGATAACGGTCAGATAAGTATGATTTAAACCATGCTAATGCAATTCCACTAATGCCAACATAATTTTTTAGTCTATTTAAAAGAATGTTGTGGTCAATATCAAATGCAGCACTAAGATCAACTAACACTAATAGAGAGATACAACCGCGATCGGATGTTAAGAGCAAATCATTTGTAACTCTAACGAGAGCTGTCTCGGTACTATGGTACGGTCTGAATCCTGACTGAAAATCCTCGTAAATATCATTTCTTTCAAGAAAGGAACACAGTTGTGAGGATACTGCTTTTTCTAATATCTTTGATAGAAAAGGCAGATTCGAGATCGGCCTGTAATTGACTAATTTTGTATGATCAAGTTGCGTTTTTTTAACAAGCGGTTTTATCATAGCCAGCTTAAAGGTTTTTGGTACACTGTAAAACCTAACAGTAATATTTACTCAATTAAATTGAGTTCACTGCACTCAAATAATACCGAAACTTGAAGTGTCTTGAATGACTGAAACAGAACTCAAACTGAATGAGTTATAGAACATTTCTAGATCCCAGAATGATAATTGGATAATAATTGTATAGTTAAGTTAATTAATCATCAATTAAGTGATGATTGCTCATTAGTGATGAACACCTGCTGTTAACAAGCACAATCACTGAAGGAAAGAGAAACACAAGAAATACAAGGTTTAAGGTCACCATGATGGAGATCAGCGTTTGCTTTAGTTGGGCTCTTGACCCTTGATGTTTGAGTACAAGTCTTTCTTTGGCTGCTATAATTGAGTGTTTATGAAACATTTGTTATGGCACAAAAGTCAAGGAAAAGTATGATCGGGTGATGATGGTCAATGTTTGATGATGACAATCATCACTTAATGACTTGATTCACTGATCTCATTCAGAGTCTAATCTCTGATTAAATTATTAGTTGTATTTGAAAATAGATTCTACAAAATAAGAACTAGCAATGTTATGACTATCAGATAGTATGAAGGATTTTACAGAAAATGTAATTCATTACCAAAACTAACACAGATATCAAGAATCAGCATATGAATCTTAACAATGGTGACCATTAAAAAAACTATTCATACTGCAATGCATGCTGGGTACTACCATAATACAAACCTTATCCATGGCTCCCAGCATGCATTGCAGCATGAATCGTTTTTTTAATGGTCACCATTGTTGAGATTCATATACTGATTCTTGATGTCTGTGTAAGTCAGCATGATACCATAGAGGTTTTTTAAATCTGATTGAAACAACAAAGGACATTGCAGCAGAATCACAGTTACAGCAGCCAGAGGAAAAACTGGTGTTATAAAGTCAAGGGTCAAGAGCCCAACTAAAGCAAACACTGACCACTATCATGGTGTCTTTAAATGAAACTCAATAAATCATCTTCATCTAAACCTCTGTTCATTCACAATAACAACTTCTGTAGACGCATGATACAAGTCAAACTAGTAATAAGTAAAACTAGGTTAGTAATAAGTGAGGCTGGTAATGCTGTTTGTGGAGTTGTTCAATCCTCTGCTGAGATCTTGAGAGATTTAAACATATCTTATCTTCAGTTGATTTCATCTAATGTTGTGGTTGGAAATCAGTTGTAGTTCTTGTGTTTCTGTTTCCTTCAGTGATGTTAACAGCTGGTGTTCATCATTAATGCTCAACAATCACTTAATTAATCACTTAATTTCTTGACTGCAATATCTACTTTTAGTGAACTCAACTGAAATAATTTCAGAGTACTCATAACTATTGTTTTTTATAAACTTAAATGAATTGAGGTAATCGGTTTCCTCAAATGAAATGAGTTAGCTTAACTCATTGGATTTGACTTTGTGTGTGATATTGTGAGCTAGTAGTAACTGCAAGTCCTCTGAGTTCATTTAAAGTTTGTCATTTCACTGTTTTTACTCAAAGTGAAGTTTCAGCTATATACAGTATTAAAATCAGTGTCAAGTTTAATTGTGTTTTAAGAAATATTATTATTTTAGTGAACTCGAATAAAATAAGTTCAGAGTACTCATAACTATTGTTTTTTATAAACTTAAATTAATTGAGGTAATCGGTTTCCTCAAATGAAATGAGTTAGCTTAACTTGTTGGGTTTTACAGTGATATCCTAGAGACAAAGACGAATTAATGATAGTAAGAAGAGGATCTATAACATCTGGAAGCATCTCTTTCAGTAGCTTAGTCGGTATAGGGTCTAACATACAAGTTGTCGATTTGGATGAATTAACGAGTTTAGAAAATTCTTCCTCTCCTATGGCAAAAAATGAATCAAATTTTTCCTCAGGGAGACTACAATGCGCTCCCTGATGCGATACTGTGGTAGACGGTTGCATAGTTATAATTTTGTCCCTGATATTATCGATCTTATAAGTGAAGAAGTTCATAAAGTCATTACTGCTGTGTTGCTTGGACACTTCTGGGCTTGAAGCTTTCTTTTTCGTTAGTTTAGCCAGTGTTTCAAATAAATACCTAGGATTATGTTTATTTTCTTCTAATAGGGTTGAAAAATAAGCAGATCTAGCAGCTTTTAAGGCCTCTCTGTAAGCAATCGAGCTCTCTTTCCATGAAATCCGAAATACCTCTAGTTTAGTTTTCTTCCAGTTGCGCTCCATTTTTCTGGCTGCTCTCTTAAAGGGGTCATGACATGAGAAATCAAATTTGCCTTGATCTTTTGGTATTTAACCCTTTAAGACCGACGGGAGCGCCGGCGCTCCCGTTTGCGTGTGTCTGTTTAAAAGCCTATAGAAACTGAAACCAAATTGCTAGCTCAATCATTCTTTTTGCATACAAAACCAGAGATGTAACATGTTCAGATAAAGCCTCCAACATGCCCATGTTGCGTTGTTTTCACCCTCTAATCAGTCTGTACAAACTGCGTAATATGCGTTTACAAAAAAAACCCCACAAAAATGCATTGCACGTCTTTGCACACATGTTCTGTAGATCTGCGATTGATAGTTACGTCTTCCGATGGCTCATTGACGTATCGCGTTCTGTGCACTATGACCCCCGGGTGTGTCGCATGTTGTGACGTCACAAGCTGCGTCATTTGACCATGCGTTTGACTCGCGTTATTTTTTTTTTCCCAAACCACTTCAGCGGAAATCCCGCCCTGCAGCCGATTCTAAAGTTTTCATTGGTCATGTCAATCACTGTACAGATTGCCTACACCAAGCACTGATCCCTAAACCTACCCGTCACTGTAACCTAAACCAATGAAATCGGCTGCAGGGCGGGATTTCCGCTAAAGTGGTTTGGGGGAAAAAAATCACACGTTTGACTCCCGTTTGACTCCCATTTGCTATAAGTTCCTTCTTATCGTTATTGTCTTTTTACCATTGTCTAAAGGAGAAAGAAATGATAAAATAAAGCACTCACAAATACAAGCACATTCACACACACACACACACACACACACACGCGTGCGCGCACGCACGCAACGTTATGTCTAAACGAAAGTACACGGACGCGGAGGTTTTGGAAATTCTAATTGCGTCCGATGATGATGAACTATACGTCTGCTCATCTATTTGTTTTATATTTTAACCAATTCAATGTTCAATCAATATTCAAAAGCAAAATGTTATCTGTTTGACCACAAATGTAATTGAATATTTTACATGGCATTTCCCCTCCCTTTTTTTGAATGAGTGTATCTTAAAAACTAATTTATGTAAACAGTTCAAATCAATTCTGTATAGTTTTAAATTGATTTATGCACGTTTTTCACATTTACAAGTTTGAGGTTGACATTTATCCATTTTTTGTATTGAATAAAATATGTAAAAACTAAAAAATTAAAATTGTTTTTCTTTTTGTTTATTGCACTTTTGAGATATTTATCTAGTTACTATTGATTTTTTACAAACATAGCCTTCAAATTGGGAGAGTAAGGATTATTTTGATGTATGGCATATGAAAATGCTCAAAAGAATGATAGCACAGCATGTAAAAATACAAAGATATACTCTGGTGGAATTGTTCTATGGCAGGTCATAAAGGGTTAAGAGGTCTTTGTACCATTAAAATCTCCTGCAAGTTTCATAGCTTAAGACGTCCTCCCCATTATAAACGAACCATTTATTTAATCAAGCTCCAAATACAGCTCGTTCTAGATCCTTTGAACTTAGTGACGTCACGGTACGAAGTGACGTACCAGTCGTTTGCATATGACCGCCTCCAGCGCAAGACAACTACGCCTCATTTGACATCATCGCATGCGTTGACGTGCAGCGAGGGGGTCTGTTTACAAGATGACTGCGATGCCACGCAGATGTGCTGTTCCTGGCTGTGGACAAACAACATGTTTGAATGCTGCCGAACGATCCAGACATTAGGGAAAGCAGTTGGATGCAGTTTATTTGCAGCATATGCAGCCCGCCAAAGCCTTATTTGTTCGGTGAGTGATGTAGATGAGTGTGACAGGGCGCATGTTACTGAAAGAACGACAAAAGAGAGAGAGAAAGAGCCCCGGCCGCGCGCGCGCGTCCTTCAAACTGTCTTGCTCTCCCTCTCTCTCTCTCTCTCTCCCTCACGCATATGAATCAAAATCAATTGAGAATTGACACGATGGTAAAAGATCGGAAGACCGAAGTTTCACGTGGTGGAGCATTGTGTAGCCTACATGTGATACAAAATGATTAAATAATTTATGCATAAGCAGCACTGACGTTAGCCAATCATAACAATGGGCGTTAACACTGAACTCTTAAAGGGGAAACACCTCCAAAACAGACTGTTTGAATCAGAGGGGGAGAAACAGGGTGGGAAAAGGTCATAAATCACTACATTTTTAAAGTTTTTTTGTACAAAAAACTATAGTAATACTATAACTGCACATAAGGGAACATAATAAAACAAAACAAAAAAAACATGTCATGACCCCTTTAAAGGCCTGAGTGTGCTCGTTGTACCACGGCGTTGGACTATTTTCTTTAATCTTCTTTAAGCGCAACGGAGCAACTGCGTCTGAAGTGCTGGAAAAGAGAGAGTTAAACGTTTCTGTTGCAATATCAAGTTCTTCTAAACTATCTGGGATGCTGAGATGATGAAACTGATTAGGAAGATTATTGATATAGCAATCTTTAGAAGTTATAGGTCTAACGTATTTATAACACGGAGTCGGCTTTGCAGCCTTGGCTAAATGTAATTTACATGAGACTAGATAATGATCTGAGATGTCATCGCTCTGCTGCAGAATTTCAACAGCATCAACATCTATTCCATGTGATAATATTAGATCTAGAGTATGATTACGACAATGAGTAGGTCCTGACACGTGTTGTCTAACTCCAATTGAGTTTACAATGTCTTTAAATGCCAATCCCAAAGCATCTTTTTCATTATCTACATGTATATTAAAATCATCACCAACAATTAGTACTTTATCTGCAGCCAATACTAATTCTGATAGAAAGTCTGCAAATTCTTTGATAAAATCTTTATGGTGCCCTGGTGGCCTGTATACAGTAGCCAGCATAATTCTCAAATGTGATTTATCGTTTACACTATATATTTTTACATTAAGCACCAACACTTCAAAAGAAGTATATTTAAAACTAGATTTCTTAGTGGTTTTGAAAATATTACTATAAATTACAGCAACACCTCCCCCTTTGCCTTTCAGAAGAGGCTCATGTTTATAACTGTAATCTTGTGGGGTTGACTCATTTAAAGTAATATAATCGTTTGGTTTTAGCCAGGTTTCTGTCAAACACAGCACATCTATATTATAATCTAAAATCATATCATTAACTATGAGTGATTTTGGAGTAAGGGATCGAATATTCAGCAACCCAAGCTCATTTGCTCATCTGTATTATATCTGTTTTTTATTTGTTGAACATCAATTAAATTTTTAACCTGACGTTTTTTGGATTTCCAAATTCGGGGAACAGACACAGTCTCTATATGATGATATCTAGGTGAAAGAGGCTCTATGTGATGGGATTTACCTTATGGAATGCCAAAGCTGACTTAATTAAAAATAAATAAATACATAAATAAATATACGAAGAAATGTAAAAAAGCAAAAATACATAAATACATAAATAAATATACAAAGAAATGTAAAAAAGTACAAATAAATGAGTATTTATACTTTTATTTCCTTATTTATGTATAATTGTATTTTTTCACACATTTATTTATTTTTTTATTTATACATTAATTTATTTATTTCCACTTTAATTTATTTCCACATTCATTTATGTATATATGTTTTTATGTCTACATTTATTTATTTTCACATTTATTTATTTCTACATTTATTTATTTCCACATTATTTATTTCTACATTTATTTATTTCAACATTTCTTTGTCCGTATGCTAATAAGGGGGGCGTGTTTTACCTCAGACATCAGCAATCGAGCTCAGAGTGGCAGTGCTGAAGCTTTGAGGGCACAGTGACACCTTGTGGTGTGTGACCAAACGAAACGCAAGAGGTGTGCGGACAATATCACATTTTAAGTCATGTAGATCACCCTAACTGTATGTAGGGTAGGCTATATAGGGTTAACACACATAGCACACATGAACAGAAACTGCACTTCAACGGGTCTGATAGCAGACACTTGGACATGGAAGCGCATGAAAGTATCCACTATTAATAGCAATGTAAACACGGTGGATAGGGCTGATAAGAGCTTGCGTTTATTGTCGATGAGACTCGCACACCAGCGCAGAACGCGGAGAGAATTTGGAATTATTCTTAAATCAAACAAAAGGGGCTCATGTAACCGCAGCTAGTGGGCCATGCATCTCACGCCATGCAGTGGAGGACAGAAGCATCATCATGCCCATTCAAACAGCACCTGTCGTGCCCATGGTCGTGGTGATATTTCCCCCTATAAATTGATTTGATATCTACCCAAACCTTATTAAATAGGTAGGCTATACATCAT
Organism: Rhinichthys klamathensis goyatoka; assembly: GCF_029890125.1. Classification (NCBI taxonomy): domain Eukaryota; kingdom Metazoa; phylum Chordata; class Actinopteri; order Cypriniformes; family Leuciscidae; genus Rhinichthys; species Rhinichthys klamathensis. The sequence goes on along the minus strand of NW_026606608.1, from coordinate 2,353,739 downwards.
CATATATGTCAAGTTCTTAATATTAATCAATAAACTACTTAGTTATAATTAAAATAAGGCACTACACAGCAAAATCCCCGGTGTTAAATCAACACTGCACAGAGTACATATGGTCCCACTCTACAGAGTGTTAAAGTAACACTGAAGCAGTGTTGAAGTTAATGAGATAATTAAGTGATTAATTAAGTGATGATTGAGTATTAGTGGTGAACACCTGCTGTTAACAAGCAGAATCACTGAAGGAAAGAAAAACACAAGAACTACAACTGACTTTTAGTCACCGCCTTAGATTAAATCAAATGAAGATAAAAAGAAGACATTAAATATGTGAAGATCTCCGCAGAGGATTAAACAACTCCACAAACAGCTTTACCAGCTTCACTTATTACTAACCAGACTGACTTTATTTCTGTCAGACGTCTACAGAAGGTTTTATTGAGAATTAACAGAGGTTTAGATGTTGATGGTTTAGTCACCATTTAAAAAATCACCATTATGGTGAACAGTGTTTCCTTTAGTTGGGCAATTTGACTCTTGACTTCTAATGTGAATGTATGGTCTTTGTAACAGTGCTTACCAAAACACATAATTTGTTGCAAAGAAAGCCAAAAACAAAGGTGGTCTGGAGATAGGCCTATAGTTTACAACATAATAAAGAACAAAAAAATGACCAAAAGTTGTAATGTGTTATTAATAGTTTTTTTTCAACAACATTAATTTTTTTTTTATACAGATTGGATATCAAGCTGATTTTTTTAATATTGGGAAAGTAATCTTTGGACACACACACACAGACATCAAGAATCCACATATGAATCTCAACAATGGTGAAATGCTTTATGCCGCAATGCATTCTGGGAGGCACCATAGTTTAAAACGTTTGGCTCCCAGCATGCATTGTAGCATGAAGCATGTCACCATTATTGAGATTCATATGCTGATTCTTGATGTCTGTTTGTTTCTAAAAAAAAAAGTGTAATGATTTTCAAAATCTGTCTGCAATGTATATAAAAATTCAGAATGTCTGCTCTGTGTCAAGAAAGGTGAAAGTTATTTATTAAAAACAAATGACAACTTTTGGTCAGGGATACGATTAGAGAACCATTCTATTTTTTTATTATGAAAACTACTACACCTGAACACCTTTGTTTATTGTTTTCTTTGTAACAAATTATGTGCTTTGATAAACACTGTTACAAAGACCAAAATTGCACTTAAAATGCCAAGAGTCAAACTGCTCAACTAAAGTAAACACTGATCACAATAATGATGACCAAACATTTTAAAACATCGACATTTAAACCTCCGTTCATAGACGTCTGACAGAAATAAAGTCAGTCTGGTCAGTAATAAGTGAAGCTGGTAATGCTGTTTGTGGAGTTGTTTAATCCTCCTCTGCTGAGATCTTCAGAGATTTAATGTCTTCTTTTTATCTTCATCTGATTTAATCTAAGGCTGTGACTGGAAGTAAATCAGAATATACTGTCAATAGCCTTAAAAAATTATTTTTGCCATGTTTTTTGGAATAAAATGTTATATAAATCAGGCTAGGAATAATATATTTTCAAATCCTTCTGTAAATGTCTTCATAATATAACTAGGTACAAGACTTGAAAGTTTGGTGTTTATAGGTGCTACCGAAGTGGAGATTTCAGACATGGAGTATGAGAGAAAGGTCATTTTGAGAAAACGAGCTTTAAAGATTTAGCATCAGCCAATGAGATTGCGCATTTGTGCCCTTTTACTTTCACGATTGGTTGCTGATAAAAAGGAAATGACCATATTTGGATCCAAAAACATTGTACAGGAGAGAGAGCTTTCTAACGGTGTGTGTGATGACAGGGTGCAGACAGCGATCACGGAGCAGCGGGAGGATTTAGATCGCCAACTTTTGATGAATTTATGAGAAATCTACAGACGCAAACAGACAAAGTGTCGTAAAATAAAGACCTAAATGTGTATTTCTGACTTTTTTTCACCACAAGTCTGAAAGAAGACATGTTATTGAAGACAAATATCCCAAAATTGACCAGTGTTTTTGCCTGCCGTGTCTCGCCTTAAGAATAATTCCAAATTGATGACTTGTGATTAATCAGTATCTAAGAGCAGCATCTATGAAAAATGGGTTGTGTTTTAAGCATTTGAATTGTCACCTGTTATGCATACGAAATTATGAAACGCGAATGTAAACCGTGTATTGAGTCGCGTTTCAAACTCATTGATCAATATGCTTGCGTAGGAGTCAGTGAAATGTCCGCTGGTTTCTCTCCGCGTTCTGCGCTGGTGTGCGAGTCTCATCGACAATAAACGTAAGCTCTTATCAGCCCTATCCACCGCGTTTACATTGTTATTAATAGTGGATACTTTCATGCGCTTCCATGTCCAAGTGTCTGCTATCAGACGCGTTGAAGTGCAGTTTCTGTTCATGTGTGCTATGTGTGTTAACCTTATAATACAGTTAGGGTGATCTACATGACTTAAAATGTGATATTGTCTGCACACCTCTTGCGTTTCGTTTGGTCAAACACCACAAGGTGTCACTGTGGCCTCAAAGCTTCAGCAATGCCACTCTGAGCTCGATTGCTGATGTCTGAGGTAAAACACGCCCCCCTCATTAGCATACAGACAAATAAATGTTGAAATAAATAAATAAATGTAGAAATAAATAAATGTGGAAATAAATAAATGTAGACATAAAAACATATACATAAATGAATGTGGAAATAAATAAAAGTGGAAATAAATAAATTAATAAATGTATAAATAATTTTTTTTTTTAAATGAGTGAAAAATACAATTATACATAAATAAGGAAATAAAAGTATAAATACTCATTTATTTGTACTTTTTTTTACATTTCTTTGTATATTTATTTATGTATTTATTTATGTATTTTTGCTTTTTTACATTTCTTCGTATATTTATTTATTTTTAATTAAGTCAGCTTTGGCTTTAGCAGACGGTCGGTTTAGCCAGTCTGTCTGCTTCCTGACCTGAGCCCCAGATTGTCATGTTTTAGCTCTAAGACTATGAGCCAAATTACTAGAGAGAAGAGCAGCACCCACCCAGGAGGGATGAATACCATCTCTTTTCAACAGGTCAGGCTTGCCCCAAAAACTTTTCCAATTGTCTATGAATTCTACATTATTACGCTGACACCACTCAGACAACCAGCCATTGAGCGAACACAATCTACTATCTCATCACTCCTTCGAACAGGAAAGGGGCCAGAGCAAATTACAGTGCCACACACCTCTTTAATATTAATTTTGGTGTTTTCCGACTGGCGGAGTCGAACATCATTAGTGCCGACATGAATAATGATCTTAGAGAATTTACGATTAGCATTAGCCAGCACTTTTAAATTTGCTTTGATGTCAGGCACTCTGGCTCCCGGAAAACATGTGACTATGGTGGCTGGTGTCTCTATTTTCACATTCCTTGTGATCGAATCACCAATTACCAGGGAGTTTTTGCTTTGTACCTTAACCTTTAAAAGAAAGGGTACATATATGTACCTTTTAATGCTTGGGAACATATATGTACCTTTTTGACCCTCAAAAAGGTACATATATGTACCTTGAGGTCCAATAATAAGCCCTATGGGGTACATTAGTGTAGATTGTACTTTGGGGGACAAAAAATGACTCCTACTGTACCCCTTTTTCTGACAGTGTGAGAAAAGAAAGCACAGGGGTGCACCTTTCCGTCAGCGGTGGAGCGTTGGGAGAGAACAGCCCCGACCCCCACCTCTGACGCGTCGACCTCGACGATAAACTGTCTAGTAGGGATGGTAAGATTCACCGATTCGCATCGGTGCATCGGCATAAAAGCTAACGATGCGATGCATCGATTTAAATAAGTGTGCATCGATACAAGTTGGCATTTGTATCGCGATGCATCGTTTCTAACATATCTGCATCGGTAAAAAACTATTTATTAATATACACTCACCGGCCACTTTATTAGGTACACCTGTCCAACTGCTCGTTAACACTTAATTTCTAAGCAGCCAATCACATGGCGGCAACTCAGTGCATTTAGGCATGTAGACATGGTCAAGACAATCTCCTGCAGTTCAAACCGAGCATCAGTATGGGGAAGAAAGGTGATTTGAGTGACTTTGAACGTGGCATGAGTGTTGGTGCCAGAAGGGCTGGTCTGAGTATTTCAGAAACTGCTAATCTACTGGGATTTTCACGCACAACCATCTCTAGGGTTTACAGAGAATGGTCCGAAAAAGAAAAAACATCCAGTGAGCGGCAGTTCTGTGGGCGGAAATGCCTTGTTGATGCCAGAGGTCAGAGGAGAATGGCCAGACTGGTTCGAGCTGATAGAAGGGCAACAGTGACTGAAATAACCACTCGTTACAACCGAGGTATGCAGCAAAGCATTTGTGAAGCCACAACACGCACAACCTTGAGGCGGATGGGCTACAACAGCAGAAGACTCCACCGGGTACCACTCATCTCCACTACAAATAGGAAAAAGAGGCTACAATTTGCAAGAGCTCACCAAAATTGAACAGTTGAAGACTGGAAAAATGTTGCCTGGTCTGATGAGTCTCGATTTCTGTTGAGACATTCAGATGTTAGAGTCAGAATTTGGCGTAAACAGAATGAGAACATGGAACCATCATGCCTTGTTACCACTGTGCAGGCTGGTGGTGGTGGTGTAATGGTGTGGGGGATGTTTTCCTGGCACACTTTAGGCCCCTTAGTGCCAATTGGGCATCGTTTAAATGCCACGGCCTACCTGAGCATTGTTTCTGACCATGTCCATCCCTTTATGGCCACCATGTACCCATCCTCTGATGGCTACTTCCACCATGTCACAAAGCTCTAATCATTTCAAATTGGTTTCTTGAACATGACAATGAGTTCACTGTACTAAAATGGCCTCCACAGTCACCAGATCTCAACCCAATAGAGCATCTTTGGGATGTGGTGGAACGGGAGATTCGCATCATGGATGTGCAGCCGACAAATCTGCGGCAACTGTGTGATGCCATCATGTCAATATGGACCAAACTCCCTGAGGAATGCTTCCAGCACCTTGTTGAATCTATGCCACGAAGAATTGAGGCAGTTCTGAAGGCAAAAGGGGGTCCAACCCGTTACTAGCATGGGGTACCTAATAAAGTGGCCGGTGAGTGTATAATTATTAGTAGATGCGTTATACTTTTACTATTTAGAAAGTGACCAATCATTTGTGACCACTATTTTATTATGTAACTGCTGCGTTCACAACGAACGCGGATAGAGCGCCTGTAGCAGGTAATTTCCATGTTAAGTTAATGTAAAGACGCGTTGGTGCGGGTCTGGAGGTCCTGCGGCGCGAGACGCGTTTAACGCGGTGCATTGGACACTATTTCGCCTCATTTGCGCGTCCAGTTCGACTAGATTGATTTCTCCTTTCTGAACTGTTGCTCAAGCGCGTTCTCTCATCACCACTGCTGCAGCTGCTACATGAATATGACGTATCACAACACTACGGAGTGCAAGGGATGTCCCCTCCCTTGTGAGAACTAAATGATAAGCATTACGGAGATCGAGTTTGGAAAAGATCTTTGCTCCCTGAAAAACCTCGAACGCTGACGACATCAGTGGCAAGGGATAACGATTCTTGACAGTGATCTCGTTCAACCCGCGGTAGTCTATACAGGGATGCAAAGAGCCATCCTTCTTCTTAAGAAAGAAGAAGCCTGCCCCGGCAGGAGACGAAGAGGGGACAATGGTAACGGCATTAAGAGAGTCGGACAGAAAAATAAAATAAAATAATAATAATTAGTGCAGCCTACTGACGAGCTTTGGCTTTTACCGGACAGTTCGAGACAAATTGGCCAGTAGCAGCACAGTACATGCACAAACGGTTCGTAATTCGCCGCTCGCACTCCTTGGAAGAGATGTGAAGCTCCATAAGCTCGGGATCCATGCCGGCGGGTTGGGGAGAAGTGACGACAGAAGAAGAAAAAAGAGCGGATTCCATGTTGCGGGCTCTGCAACGCAAGTCAAACCGTTTCTCCACCCGGATTGCCAGATCGATAAGGGCGTCAAGTTGAGGAGGTAATTCACGTGCGAGGATCTCGTCCTTGAGCTCTGGATTAAGAGCCTCCAAAAGACGAGCAACCAGAGCTGGCCCGTTCCATCCGCAGGTTGTAGACAGGGTACGGAATTCGATTGAAAAATCGGCAACGGAGCGTCTTCCCTGCCGAAGCTTTGAAAGCAAGCGTGACGCCTCTTCACCGTGGGCCGAACGGTTGAAAACGCGGATCATCTCTTGTTTGAAGAGCGAAAAGTCGAAGACGCAATTCACCTCAGCCTCCCAGTTAGCCGCACACCACTCATGCGCCCGACCCGCGAGGAGAGAGATGACATAGGCGACCTTGGCTCGATCTCTTGCGTATGTGGAGGGCTGGAGGGAAAAAACAACCTCGCACTGGGTCAGGAAGGAGCGGCATTGAGTGGGCTCACCCGAGTAAACAGGAGGATTGTTGATCCGTGGTTTGGGAGCACCGTGGAAATCAGGAGAGGTGGACGACTCATGGCGCATCTGATGAAAACGTTGAGAGAGATCCGACATCTGGGCGGCCAGAGACTCGACAGCCTGTCTTGCGGTGGAGATATCCTCCTCATGCTTGCCCAGTAAGGCGCCCTGAAGCTCGACGGCAGCTTGGAAGTGGTTGCGACTCGCTGAGTCCATGTCTGGTCAGATTATTCTGTTGAGAAGAGAGAGAGGGGGTTCTGTTGTGAAGAGAGAGAGGGGACCCAAAAGCGAGATGCGGCAAAAACAGTCTTTAATATAATTTTGGCTGTCCACAGGTAAAACAAACATAAGAGTTCAGGGGAAACCGTAGAACACAGGAATAGCCTGTAGGCTTATAACGAGAAAACAAATCCCCTTCTTCAGGACAGCGCAGCGCAGGATGCGGCCGAAGAAACAGAGAACGGGTAGCGAGCTTCGAGTCTCATGTGAAGTCAGAGGTAGCAGGTTGCCGGATGAAGGCGCAGTTCAGGTTCTCAGTGTCAGGTAAGCTGGAGAGAATCCAGAGAGCATGTAACAGGATAAACAGACTTCTACCTGCCATAGATAACGCTCCAGCAAGGACACGAACAGGACAAGACAGGACACGAGAGATAGAGAGCAAACTATACGCATGTAGATTGCAAGGAATAATCTGACAATGAGACAGGGAAAGAGAGAGCTAGAAGAAGCAGAAACAATCAGGGGAAAAGAGGGAACAGCTGGGAGTAGAACAGCTGGGAGTAAATCAGCGCGGAGAATGTAGAGAGTGAAAACAGCTGAGGGTGATGAGATAACGAGAGAGTGGATGTGTGTGCGTGTAGGTGTGTGTGTGCGTGTGTGTGTGACCACAAGAGGGAGACAGAGAAGGAGGAGAGTGAGCCAGGATCATGATCATTCATTTTAGTGATTTCCGACTAGCGAAGTCGATCATTTGTGCCGACGTGAATAATAATCTTAGAGAATTTATGATTAGCATTAGCCACCACTTTTAAATTTGCTTTGATGTCAGGTGTTCTGGCTCCCGGCAAACATGTGACTATGGTGGCTGGTGTCTCTATTTTCACGTTCCATGTAATAGAATCGCCAATAACTATAGGGCACATTCAACAGGATTCTCAGTGGGTGTTTCACTGAGTGGGGAGAACCTGTTTAATGTTGTAATTGGAACGGAAGAGTGGTGTTTTGTCCCGCGACTAAAGCGCTGTCTGTCCGTCACCCAATTGCCCTGCTGCACGGGCTCTACTTCAGCCGGAACCGAACAATGTACAGTGTTCACTAAGCTAGGCGCATCCAAAGCAGTATCTAAAGCCTTTGCACTCTTACTACCCTCGATTAAAGTTTGCTATGCTATACATGTTACAATAAGTGCAAGTCAAAATAAGAGGAGAAGATAACATGACTCACCGTGTTTGTTGACTGATCCTACTTACCACAGCTTTGATGGATTTGTAAAAGGTGCGAGATAAATAAATATAAATAATAAATAATAAGTAAATAAATAAATAAAGAGCGCATGGATGGCACGCTAACAGGCTAGCGAATTAGTAGCTTGTTGTGTTAGAAACGATTTAGATTGAAGCTAGCGATGTCAGGTTAATATGTGATGTTGAGTGAGTTATATTTAGCAGTATAAACAACAGGGAATGATAGTAAATAATGATTCAAAACAGAAAGATATACGAAGCTACAGACACACACAAACCAACAGCAAGGCAGACAGGAGCAATCAGGAGCAATCAGCAGGGAACCGTGCAGGTGAAGGTGTGTGAAAGTGATTTTGTGCCTCTTTGAGATGATAGCATCACCAGACAACGTTCACTTGCAGAACACAAGCTACTGGATGGCACATAAGTCAGAAGTAATGAGTTTAGGTAAAAGGGAGCAGAGCCAGTGGTTGTTCTGTAGACAAGCATCAGTGCCTTGAATTTGATGCGAGCAGCGATTGGCAACCAGTGCAGTTTTATGAGAGGAGTGACGTGTGTATTCGGCTCGATAAAGACCACTCTAGCTGCAGCATCTGGAGATGTTGTTGTTTCAGTTGTTGTTTCATTTTCTGAGTGCAAACATGATGTTGAACCGACATCACATTGTAATATTGATTCAATGACACTACCATTGATTTTTTTTATGAAATTTCAACTTTTTTTCAACATTTCATGAGTTCACACTTAAAAATAATCAGATAGAGTAAAAGTATGCGTATTAGGCGTACTGTCCGAGGGGAAGGCTCCGGGAAATGGTTCTGACCAACCTCTTTTTAGTTGTGATATAGTCTACATTACACAACATTATAAAAATAATTATAATGTTATAAAATTATTGCTATGACAGTATTAGCCACATATTGTAAAAAAAAATGCAGAAAAAATAAATGAAACTTTCATAATTAGTTTTGTCCTAATTTCTATGCTTGAAAGAGATAAACGTGAGCTTTCGTTTTGACGGAAACTGCAGTGAAAACAAGTTTACAAACGCATCTCATTACAAATAGAGCTGATCATGTGCTGATTGCGTGAGCACTTCTCTTTGCGCAGCGCAGGTAGACAGTCATTTGTGATTTTATAAGGACACAAAGCCTTATCGCGCTTTCGATTTTAGTTTTTATGACAGCAATTGCGAAAAACACGACATTTTTATTACATTATTTTATTATTGTTGCATTGTTTTACCATCATTACTTGTTGCTGTGCCATCATGGTGGTTTAAGCCAGTCAGTGATGCTCCATCCGACATATACTAACTTTTACTCATTTACTCAAGCTCTTTTCAAAGTGTCCATTGCCCAGATCCTCTCTGTGTCATTGTAGTCACAGATACCCCTTTTCCACCAAAAACGAACTGGTTCGGAACTGGTGCTGGTTCAAAGTTGGTTCGGAGTTGGTTCAACTTGCGAACCTTCTCAGAACCTGTTTGTTTTTCCACTGATTAGAGCGCCCAGCGAACGACGTCGTTACGTCACTGTGTACGTCGCCATACATCTTAGCTAGAAACGCTTGCAAGTACAATACTTTGGGATTATCTCTAACTCGTGAACCAAGAAGGCTTTAAAAACAATTGAAATATGTAAGTCTTTTAATCTTTTCCTTTGATATGTAATCTTTTCTGATTAGTTACTCCTGTCTTGTCTTTTTTTTGTTCTATATTGTGACGGTTTTCTCCTTTGCTTACATAACGTTTTCAATAAAAAAATAAAAAAATAAAAAACTAGAAACGCTTGCGCCAACTTCAAGCTTAACAATTACAATGGCGGACTACATCGTGTTTCTGCAAATGTTTCTCCTGGCTTTGCGATCCTATATTGTGTCAGAAAATATGTTATCTAAACCCGCCCCCAGCCCCCGACGTAAGCATGATGTGGTAAAAGAACGGTTCTAGTCCAGCAAAGAGTTGGTGCCGCTTTGGAACCAGTTTTCCTGGCCGAGAACCGGTTCTTTGGCTGTCGAAACACAAAGAACCGGTTCGCGCGCAGGCACCGGCTCCGAACCGGCTCTCAAAATGCGTTGGTGGAAAAGGGGTAAGAGAGAGCTAAAGAATTGAGGCCACTAAGGCCCAATGACTACCTACAATACAACGAATAATTCAACTTTAAGAGGACCGACTACCCAACTCTGACATCACACAGAGAATGATAAAAAAAAAAAAAAAAAAAATACTAATCTACTGCACAGACAATCGTTGCACTTAGGAACAGAGACATGAGTACTGTACAAAATGTTTATTTTTTTATTAATTCAAATCCCATAAAAACAACTAAATAGAACAATATGTACTGTAGGGCTGAGGGCTAGTGGACAAGGAATAAAACCAATCAATTCTGGGAAAAGCTCTTACCACTCACATCAAATCCATGCTCATCATTGCACACAGACACAGTGCTCAACCCTCCACCAGCACGCGGAGGAAACAAGAGAGGATTCCTGCCCGAAGCCCCTCAGCACCTAAAAAAAAGAAAAGAAAAGAAAAGAAAACCTCACAAATGCCCACACATACTGGAACATACATAATTAACACTCAAGATCAGGATCTTATGCCTTGAGGACTAATGGAATAAGAAGTTACATATCCCAATCACGGATATCATCAAAACAAGAAAAACATACAAAAACAGTTTAAACACCCTAACTCCAATAATAATAAAAAAGCCACATATAACAAATCACACAACTCAATCCTACTGACAAAAAGAAGACAAAGAAGGTTTAAAAATTATCCGAGTGATGGACAAAACAAAAAAAATAATGACAAAATATCAAAGTAAACATAAACAACATAAAAACAAATGTGGCGAAGGGGATGTTATGACTGGTTAGATAGATTTTGTACCCAATTATTCTACTGATTCCAAAAGCAACAACTACGCCACCCGGGATTTACTACCCGGGAAAGACCCAAAGGCCCACAGGTTCCATTTTTGTACTAGATGACCCAGAGACGTGGATACTTGGTATAAAAAAATATAAATCTATATTAGACAGTTGATTTGTTAAAATGTCGCATTCAATAGAGCAATCATAAAAATTATCAGCCACAACAAGCCACTAGCACTGTGAAATAAATTGATCAAATACCAAAGAATGACAAAAAACATGAGCTGGGGCTTACCAATTGGGAGGCAGGCTAGATGCCGGGCTTCAATAATGCCTGTAAGAAAAGATACACACACGTGCACCAAACCACACTTACACCAAATAAACTCACTGCAAATCCACACCACTTTGGTGTGAAGGGAGCTATTGCCACATAGGAACGGCTAGCCCACCTCCTTCAGGCCACATGTAGACAGCAGCAGTCGGCCAAAGAGGCACCCAGTACACAAATAGCCAGCAATTCTCTGATACAGAGAACGCCACGGCAACGAATGGCGATCCATCATATATGGGTGCAGCAAACGCCCAAACAAATGCCATCTTCACAAAGCGGCCCTCGTGCAAAAACGTCCTGGATCCGGAAATGCGATCAGCTGAGTATGACGCAACACACCCCCTTGCCTCTCGCCTTTATATACGCTCCCCTAACCAGAACTTGATAACAAAATGGTTACCTAGGGGGCGTGGTCAGAAAGACAGCCGCAACCCAATGCAACAACTGCATTTCACCACACAAAGGTTACAGGACAACGGCGATTACTCAAACATGCTTGATGCTGTAAACAGGGCAGAGGGGAGAGATCCCAAAAACCCAATGACGAAAACAATCAAGGGCTCTAAACAGTAATGCTTCTTTATCATTTGGTTTCGTTTTGATCCTGAAGCCTCAAGCTAACTGGGTTGCATACATCTGAAACATTCTGAGGAAATTGCCATTTCAGGAACGCACACAAAACAAGAGTAGATCCACAATCGATTCGCCCGTTGGTCACTAGCGTTAGGAACAACCCTGGGTTTATCACAAGTGACGTGCCTCGACAGTAACAAGAAAAGGCTATTTATAAGCGGTAAGCTCTTCCAATTAACCCACATTCTATTCATTCAAAACATGGAAGCGGAGCATCCGGTCACAATCTAGCCCTGACATTCTTTATCATCCCAATGATTTAAAGTGCCCCTATTATGCTATTTTAAAGTTTCCTATTGTTGTTTTGGAGTCTCCTACAACAGGTTTACATGCATCAAAGGTAAAAAAAAAAACTGTCTAATTTCCTCATAATATACATTTGCACATCACCACATTTTCAATGATTCTCAAACGACTCGTCAAATGAATCAATCTATTGCCAAAACCAGCTTGATACCTTACTCCTCCCGTTGCTCAGGAGAGGTAGTGTGGATTTGATTGGTGACTGGCTTTTTGCCTCTGTGTATGACACACCACCCTGCCATCCTTGAAAAAGGAGTAAGTTCTGGTAACCCCACTTCCACAACTAGGATATGTTACTAGTGGTGGAAGCTCCAATCTCTCCCTCCCCTGGGACACCGTCCACAAGGGCAAGTTCCTGTCCCAAGGGCTCTAACACACCCCATGCATATTTAGAGAACATCTGTCATAACCATGCTGATGACTCCTTGAAGAAGCTGGATGCGCTTGGTATAATGCATTCACAAGACTGACTAGAAGAGACAGGTAAGAAGCTTTTTCCTTTCTGCTCTCTCTTGAGGAATAGATGTTAGCGTTTTCACAAGCGCATTCAGCTCTCAAGGTAGTTTAAGGCACTTATAGCAAAGTATTCATGTCTGTTCTCTGATGATTCTTGTCAGAGTGATAGAATCTGATGTTTGAACTAGTGCACTTGACTCTCGAGGGGTTAAATGTATGTTTTTTGTGATGCAGTCACAGTAATTGTTCTACCTGGGCTTGACTCTCTTCTAAAGGATTAGAGTTGATCTCCTGCACTCCACTGTTCGGGTCCCGGGGCCGCCATTATGGTGAGGGGGGATTGTGCATGGGCGTTGTAGGCAGAGCAGGGACGAGTCGAACAGAATCGAATTGTTGGCTCAAATAATAATATTGTTAACTATGTTTGTTTCTAATCCTGAGAAATTAGAGACAGAATAATGTATTAATTGTTATTATTATAACAATTAGGAGTTATGGAAAGTTATGTCTGTGCCAATGACAGATTAGATCTGGTTTGGCAGCATTAGACAGACTTAATGTAAAATATTTCTGTCTATGCATAACTGCCCACTCCTGTGAATAACAGAGCTCTGCCTGGATAGCAGTATCTAGTCGTTAGGCTTTCTGTTAGCCTCCTTGTTAAGCTGTCCTGAGGGTTGGACTTTGTTAGGCCGCCTCTTGCTTTAGAGAGTTATGCTGAGGTCTCTGTCCTCAGAGCTTAGCTAGGCAGCATGCTAAGTTTTTAGGCTCTCTGTGAGCCTCCTTGGCTACTGCCTTTACACTAGCTGAGGATTGTTAGGCCTCCTCTCATTATAGAGAGTCACTTTTGTCAGGCCTCCGCTCCCTAGAGCTCCACCTGAAAAGCCTGTCTGAGTTAGGCTTTGTGAATCCTCCTTGGTAAGCTGTTCTGAACGCCGATAGGCCTCCTCTCACTTTAGAGAGTCGCCATATTCAGGACTCCGTCCCCAGAGCTTGGCAGGTAGTAAAGCTGAGTTTGGGCTCTTTGCGATCCTTCATGGCCCCTTCTTTCAGAAGGAAGCTGGTTGTGAATGCATTATCTGATGCCAGATAGTTTACTAAGTAGTAGGCTCTTAGTAAGCCTCCTTAGTTACTTCTTTCTATGGACCATGTTATGCCCCCTAACAAATATTTTAAAAACATCTAAACATTTTGACCAGTGTGGCTCACACAATGACAAAACGTCTCGTGTTACGCATGTAACCATTGTCCCCTTGGAAGGGGAATGAGACACCACCAGATGGCGCTAGGGGGGTCGCATAGTAATTCTAGAATAATGATTAGAATTTTTTTATTTTTTTATTTTTATTTTTCCTGTTAAAGCAGGATTGTCAACCCTTAAACTATAATTTACATAAACATATTGAAATATTGTATAAATAATAAAGTAATATCAATTATACATTGGTTTTTGGAGAATATCAACTATGATGAAACATACTAGTGCACAAAACGTTTAGCCATGCACATAATGACTGTGTAAAATGGATCTGTTTTTAGATAGAGAATGCCCTGTCTTAGCTGGTGAGGTTAATAGAGAAGAGCCTAGTGTGAAAAAAACTTAACTGTGTAAATTTGACGACTGGTACATGAAATATGGCTTTATGGAATATAGTGACGGCAGATTTTGTTTGAAGATTTTGTCCGTTGAAGTGCTGAAACCATAAAAACTCAACCAACAATTCATCCAGAGTATGCAAATTAAAGTGAGTATTTTCCCCATAGTTAAGAAGAAAAATACATAAAGCAAAAGGTACGACTGACTAACATCACGACAATATGCGAGAAAGCACAGAAAGCATCGTATCTTGCAGCCCTGCGAATAGCCAAATGTAAAAAGCCTAACACGACCGGGAAGGAATTAATACTTCCAGCAGCAGTGGATATGCGCCGAGTGATGGTCAGGGGGGAGGCCACAAACAAGATTAAATCCATACCACTGTCTAACGATACAGTAGGCAGACGGATCAAGGATGATGTGAAATCTCAACTGACAGAAAGATTGAACTTTTGAACAGTTCCTGCTTCAGCTTGATGAATGCACTGACGTTAGCAGCGCTGCACAGTTGTTAGTGTACATTCGATATTTATGACACAGTAAAGTTATGGAATATTTTTTTATTTTCAAAACAATTTGAGGGGAAGTGCTAAGAGTGAGGAAATGTTCAAAATGTTGGACACTTTCATGATAAAGAACATCTGAGTTGGGAAAAATGTGTGTGTCACGGGTTGAGGTAATGGTTGAAGTGAGGACTCAGGAATGCCCATGAGAAACACTAGGTGTGTGCGACGCAGCACAAGACAGAAACACAACAGGACACACAGAAAAAGACAGGAGAATACGGCAGTGTCAGTGTTCTGTCACAAAACCACACTAAACGGAGGTGACCGAAACCTGACACTACTCCCCCTCAAAAGGGATGCCCCCAGGCATCCCTACGAGGAACACAAAACAAGAACATCACAGAACAAGACAAGACCATCACACCAGAGAAAAGAAAAACAAAAAAAACAGTCAACACCAAGCCGGGAGGGTAGGGAGCCAAGTCAATACAGGAAGTCTTAGCACAGACCAGGGAGGATCAGGCTGGGGTGGGTCAGGCGGGTCTGGATGCTTGACTGGGGCCGGCAGTCTGAGTGGGAACTTGATTGGGCCCAGCAGAACTAGGAACTCGAGTGGGACCATCCGAACAGTGGCATCCGTGGCATAAACGGCCACCTCTAGGGACACTGCAGCTTCTTCAGCCGCCACTGGAGGCACTGCAGTAGTGCTGCACGATTAATTATATCGCAATCGCGATGTCAAGGCGATGCGATTATATGACGCAAAATGCTGTGATTTTATGAAATAAAAAAATTGGGGCTGTCAACGTAAACGCATGCAATTAATCACACACAATTATGTCAAAATGTCCGTTTTGTCGAGTATCTTCATAACACAAGAGCAGTCTTATGATGAACGTGAAGAGTTGTGAGAGAATGAGGCGCGTGTGAGACAGCAGCCAATGAAGCTTTCTGTCAGTAAAGTTAATCAAAGAACAAAAGGAACAGAGAAAATAACTCACTGGCTCTTGACTTAAAGGGACACTTCACCCATTTGCTTTAAGGTTTGTATCATTAGAAACCCAGTCATATTTTTGAATGGTCATGCATTATTCCCTCATTTCCCCCTGAGACGGGAGAAATAAGGATTTTCCTGCTCATAATGATGTAAAAATCGTCATTTTGCGTCTTTCTAAGCAGGAAGTCCCATATCTTAGTAGAGGGGCTGAGACTACAAACACTCGTTCCTCATTTTCCCAGGGGGTGGGACCCACTCATGCTACAGACCTATTACAGATCAGTGGGTGGGACCCACTCACGCTACAGACCTATTACAGATCCGTGGGTGGGACTTCACTTTCTGAAACTAAAAGCAATATCCTCCATCTTGTTTGGAAGCTAAGCTAGCAGCTGAGGCTGATGGAGGAACAGGAGGCGGCTGCCTGTCACGGACGAGGAGCCTGGACTCGAGCTGGGGCGGACTGGTGCTCACACTGCTCTCATTGTGAGCCTACAGACACAGAGATAGAGTCCGTCTGCTGCAAAGAATTTCAACGATGCCAATTTCTCCTGGACAAACTCTCTGAATCAGACGAGGACACGGACGTTTGTGTTGTGAACCATCCTAGTTTCGCACCGCATATGTTCTGACTGAACATCCCAGTATCATGCAATAATTCACCATTTCGAAAGAAATACAAACGAGGAGTAATTCACTAATGAGTTCGCCAACTAACTAGAAATTTTGTGTGAAATGAATTTCAAGCTCTGGTGGTAGCTAGCCTTGTAGAATGAAGAGTGCTTTCTCTGATAGACGGATACCTCATAGGCGCTGTTCTGTAGTGGCTTGCGGAGCTGTGCAATGTGGTGCATTGTGGGTGTTGTTGTCTTTCATACAAATGCTCCCTAAAGTTTCTTTCTGTCTTTCCTCAGTTAAGAAGGCACCAAATTCGAAATTTATTTTACATTTCGACTACATATTGTCATGATTCTGCCATCAGGTCTGTGAGTTCTAGTATTTTGGCAGGATCATGACAGACCCATGTTCTGTGTGCAAGCACATGGCCTTGTGTTTTGGTCATGTGCTTGTGTTGTCTCGTCTCGTTACCCCGCCCCCTTGTTATCCTGATTCTGTCATTAGTGTTTCACCCGTGTCACCTGTTATGTTTGATTAGTCTTCCTATTTAATCCCCTTGTGTTTGCTGTCTTGTGTCGGTTCATTGTTATACGTTGATCGTGAGTACCCTGTGTACATCTAGTCATTGTTAGCATCTCTTGAAGTCTTGTTTGTTTTCTTGTTCCTTTGTTTCCCAGTTTAGTCTAGTCAGTCTGGTATTCTATGTTCCATCTGTTTTGCCCCCTCATGGGTTTTGTTTTCCTGTTTTTGTCATTAAACTGTGTCTTATTTTATACTGTCTGCGTTTGGGTTCATCTCCGTGTCTCACCGTGACACATATATGACCCACTTTCAATAAAGATTAATATTCCCACGGGTGAAATGCTCCTTTAATAACTTTTGAAGCTTTAATAAGGATTGGTCTATATTTAATTTATAATTTTGTTTGATAACTTTATAAAAATGTATGTATATGTCCTAGGCCTACCTGTTAAGGTAAAAATTACATTTATTTCATACAGTTGTACTATTGAGACAAATAACAAGTTTGCAGTAATGCAAAGATGTCACATTTATTTTTGTAAAAAAATATAATTTTAATTTGAAAACAGTGCATTTAGTTGTTGTTTCTAGTTTGAGTTGAGAAATACACATTTCAGCATTATCACTAATCTGTGTGTGCATTTTACTTGAGGACCAAGCAAGTTGATTCATGAAACCATTTGTTTATTATATCGCAATCACATATTGCAATCGCAATATGACATTTTCCCCAAATCGTGCAGCCCTAAATACACAACCACCTCTGGGAAAACTGCAGCGGTCACAGAGGACATGGGCAGAGCAAACAGGATTTGCCTTTTGCCTTTAAAAGCGCACTGGAGGAACTGTTAACCATTTTTTGGAAAATTTTTGATTTTTGATTCCAGAGATGTCTCTTACAATCTTTATAAATTAATTTATTTGTCAAAGTGAGAATTAATCAATTAATTATCCAATCTTTCTGAAAGATTCCAAGTCACTTTTCCGAAGAGATGGAGGTTTGGCTGGTTAGCATTCCCATATTAGCTCCTGTTAGTCTGTCATGAACTGCTCAGGGAAACGAAGGTCGAGGATCCAAACACAGTATTTATTAAAAGGGTTATCCACAATCGTAATCCACATCCAGGCAAAAGGTCATACACAAACAAACAATCACTGAGTTAAGGGTTGTGGCAAACAGGGAAAAGGCAGAGAATCAAAAGAACCAGGACATTAGTGATGGGTTATTCATAAACGATCCATTCATTGTGTCTGTCACGTGACAAATTAACGAAAGACTCGGAAGGTAAAGTAATTATTTATGTTCCCTGTAAATTATTTTTGACGGCATTATAATGATTTCTTAATTCAGAATATGATAGGTGGATGTGTTCGGGGAATTTGGCTGTTAAAAGTATAACATTTAACCCTCTATGGTACGGTGTTGCCTCCAGGCAACATAGTCTATTTTAGTTTTTTTTAAATAAAAACTAATACAATTTAATTTGTCAATGCTCTCTAAGGGGAGGGGAACTCAAATAATAACCAATCAAAATGCAAAAGAGTGGTAACATGACCCACAGGGGTCCATTGTGTTCCCTCTTTTAGCACACGTGCACATGTCACATGGCTCCATATTTTCTCCACTGAAAAGGGCATTTTTCACTAATTTCTGTCCAGATAATCAACTACAAAAAATCTTAGTCACGTTCATTGGTTAGTAAAGAAGTATTTTCAAAAACATTACATTAAATATCATCAAATGTATCATAGGGAATTACATAAAACTGCATGTTGCCTCGAGGCAACATTGTACCGTAATGGAATCACATAAGGCCATACCAGGCATACTAGGTTTGAATACAAGTATAGTTTAATTGTAAGGAAAAGAGTTTGAACTATCTAAATGTATCTGCATTTTTACAATCTGTAAACTCAGCATGGTTCGACAGTCACTATTGGCCACTATAGTGGGTAATCGGGCAAATAGTGGGTTCGTGGGACAGGGCGTGTGGCTTGTCAGTGGTCAGCGGGGGTTGACGGGACATTTGGCCAATATAGTGGGTAATCGGGCAAATAGTGGGTTCGTGGGTCGGGGCGTGTGGCTTGTGAGTGGTCAGAGGGGGTCGACGGGACATTTGGCCACTATAGTGGGTAATCGGGCAAATAGTGGGTTCGTGGGACGGGGTCGTGGCTTGGGACCGTTCAGTGGGGTCAACGGGACATTTGGCCACTATAGTGGGTAATTGGACAAATAGTGGGTGAGTGGGACGGGGGCGTGTGGCGCTACACAGGATGAAGGTGGCGCTTAGAGCCCGACCGATATATCGGCGGGCTGATATTATCGGCCGATTTTAGGCATTTTACTAACTATCGGTATCGGCATTTATAATGGCCGATAAATGAATATTTAAAAAAAATGCGGGTGCGGTGATTCATGTAAGGATGGCGCTGCCAATAAAGCACCTAAAAGCTGTCACAAGAACTGGCAAAAGTAATGATTATGAATACAACAAATATAGCAAGGAGACATTTTAATTGTTTATTAATAAACAAGTGTTTTCAGTCAGTGTCAGCCAAAGATGAAGTTGACGATGCTGACCCGCGATCTTCAGTGAGCGCGCGCCAGAGAGAAATGCACATTTCATACGATTGCATGAATCTGTCTGTCTTTCGTTTTGAATTGTTCTTTTTAAAAGTAGACATTTCAATATAGATATATTTCAATTCTCAGGTCTATACGCTGAGTTTCGGTTCATGAGACGAGCTCCAGTTCACCCGCGCCTCCGTGTCGAGATTAAATTAAGATATAAATTAAATCCAGGCAAATGGCTGATGAAACATTGATTCAAATTAAGATACAATTAATACAAAACGAAATTCACTTTGAAACGAAAGGTTTTGTGCTTTCTGTTTGATGTCTATGTGAAAGTTTCAAAGCATATTTTAGTGCCGCTTTCAGAGCGCTCACGTTCGTAGTGCTGAACTGTCGCGTCTGTAACATCATGGTTTTTTCCTCATAAATGCGAACATGAAAAATAAAATAAAATAAAATGAATATTTTATGTAGCCTGTGGAGACTGAGAGCCAACCCTTCTTCATCCGGTGGGTAGTAGCCTACTTGTGATTTGCGCAGTGTAATTCACAGAATTGATTTCTCTGCTACAAGCCTCTGTCACGTATTGTGTGAGCTTGTGACTATTGCAAGCGCGCAGCTGAGAAGTCCTGATTATATTGTCTGCTATATTTAGGCCTACTTCTTATTTATTAAGGCAATTGGTTGATGAAACATTGATTAAAATGCGTGGCGTGAGCGATCTCCGACAGTAAACTGATTCTACTTTGTCTAGGGTAAACTGTTGCGACACGAGCAATAACGGCCGCGTCCGGTGTAGACACAGTGTTAAAGCTCATTCTGCCTGATAACGCTACGTTACAACATCAAGCAATATTCCAAAAATGTATATAATTATAACACTTTATATAGGGCCATTTTGCATTAAGAGTAGCCTAGTTTCACGTTTAGTACATTTTGCTTACTAATTATTTAAAATAGTATAAAAGTACTGTACATATGTAATTAAAAACGTTTTCATTATGATATTATTCATTTTACTTTAGTAAAAAGATCTGAGTTATTCCTCCACTGGTAGAGATTAGAGGAATTAAGAGTAAAAATAGAAGATAATAATGTTTTGTCAGTGACACTTTTTATATATTTATTGATACAAGTTATGACTAAATTAAAAGACAAAGTCGTCGTTAGAAGATTATGCAACAGTATTTAGAATATAATATAATATAATATAACATGCAATGCAAACTAGTTTGGTTACAGCTCAGCTGTATAATTCTCATTCTATCATTCCCCCTGCCTCCATTACATATCTGTGTCACACAAGTGTTTGATTACCACATTTGAGTGATCATTGCAAAACGTGTTTATAAAATATATTTATTCTGTTTATAGCTACTGTGTAAAGTACCCATCAAAAGTTTGTACACATCAATAGGAAAGTGTCCAAACTTTTGACTGGTATACTGTACTATAATACACATAAATAATATTGCTACTGTATTATAATTAGGGATGGCCCGATCCCGATACTGGCATCGGGGATCGGGCCGATACTGTCCTAATATACTCGTACTCGTACTCATAAAAATTCGCCGATACCACGCACCGATACCACGTACATTTTGCAAAACGAAACTGGGCGCCGCGAGTGCTTTGTCGAGGTGAACTGAGGCATAGGAAAGTATAATGTCGGCGGTTTGGGCTCATTTCAAGATAAGGGATGATGACAACAGCAAGGCAGACTGTGAGTTATGTTCAGCTAAGGTGTCGAGAGGAGGGAAAGAAAGTACATCGTTTAACACCAGCAATCTAATTAAACATCTGAAGACGCATCATAGATCTGATGGCCGAGCGCGCGCGGGCGGTAATGCACTCACTCTGTGTGTGCGGGTGCGGGAGAATAAAACGATTCGCGGGACTCCCGCAAACTAGAAATATCGATGAATAAAACATAAAAACTAAAAGATTTTTATTCATCTCTTGCAGAAAAGCAACAAGAACAACTACAACAAAATAGAAACGATTTACAGGACAGAGTTTCTATTCATAACATGGTTACAGCGTTGAGCGATGTAGCCAATCACAGAAATATGTGTTGATTTCTGGAACGCAATGGCCAATCAGAAGCATTTAAGATAGACTCCCCTCACCGCTCAAAACGGACTTTTTTGTTCAGTGCTGAATTCTGTATGCTGGCAAATCCTCTAATTATAACAAACAAAGTGTGGATATTATGAAAGATTGATTGTGCAGTCAGCTTCATTGATAATAACAGAGATGTGTGAGATCGCGATGAACTGTCAGCTTTTAGGATTTATTAAGGGATTTATATTCAGTCATGCCAGACCATGCACGCAGTAGCCTGCTTGCTTTTATGTTAAATTAACAGTGGTTTGCGTGTTAATACATTTATTATTTTACTAATTTTTATTTATTTTTAGACTTGTTAAAACAAGCAGAGAAGAAAATAAAAACAGTCTTCTAACCTGTGTTCTAAAATAGTCGTCTTCTTTTCTGGGAGCCTATTACTTTTGCGGTAGAAATATCGGTATCGGTACTCGGTATCGGCAAGTACACAAATGTAAATACTCGTACTCGTATCGGTTTGAAAAAAAATGGTATCGGGCCATCCCTAATTATAATATACACATAAATAATATCAGCCGATATATCGGTATCGGGCTTTTTTTACTCCCTAATATCGGTATCGGCATCGGCCCCCAAAAATCCATATCGGTCGGGCTCTAGTGGCGCTGCTTCTGGGATTTTCGGATTTTGGGGTGCTCCCGTCGGGCCCCTGGGGGGGTCAGGCCCCCCTGACCTCACACGGGTCATTAGGTCGGCCTGGGAGGTCTACCACATGTTTGATCTTGCTGTTGTTGAGGCCTGGCCTTTATATTAGTAAAAGGTTATGGTGATTGTTAATGTTTTACCCTGAAACAACACCGATTGTAATGTTTTGATATGATAACTTGATATGATGGTTTGTAGTACTTGCGTTCCACGATGGTACAATGTTGCCTGAGGGCAACAGCTGGATAATAAATGTTACTTTTTAATAAATATGAAATGTGTAATTTATTAAAAACTTGATAAATGTGTTTGTTCAAGTGTTTAGTTAAATAAATTAATGTTTTCAATAAATCTATAATTTTTTTCTTCATGAAAATGTCAAATGTTACAATTTGTCCATTGTGGTACAATGTTGCCTTGAGGCAACAAACGTTTAATTAATAAATAAATTAAAAAATAATGATGTTTATTGATAATGTTATAGTGTCCAATTTTAAGCAGGAAAAACATAACAAATATTATTAAAATTTTCTCACTGATATCATATTGCGTACCATAGAGGGTTAAAGCCACTTGAATGAACTAAATGACCAAAAAAATAGTTAATTTTGATGAACGAGATTGAACAAGAGAGTCAGTAAAATGATCCGAACTTCACATCACTAGTGGACATGGGAGAGTAATGCAGTTGGACACATACAAGACTTAGCAATGAGTGGCTGAATTGACCAGGGGTGCTTCTCATTTCTTATTTGTGCATCCTCGTTTCCTTTCCTCGCGTCTCAGCTCCACCCCCTGTAGGACGCGAGGGAAGGCTGCAAGGAAAAAAATGAGGACGGAGGAATCGAATGAAACCTTTTTTATACATTGGAACAGGGACGTGCACAGGAATTTTGTGGGGCAGTTGCTCTGACCTGAAAAAGGGGCACACAATAACTCATATGAAGGAATATATTAAATTGAATTTTGCCCATGCAAATTGCCTTATCTGATCGTGTTTATGTCCAAACGCAATGCCTCATATTATGGTCTTATTATTATTTATAAAGATTGCAAAACGTCAGAGATGACAGGTTTATGATATACAACTTTGTAAACAGTATACAAAATGTATTAACAATATGTTAAATGTCACCAAAATACACATGAGAAAAAGAGTTCCTCATATTATTGTTTATTGTCTTTTTAAATTATTATTATTTATTTATTTTTTAATTTGAAAATAAATAATCTGGATTGAATTGACAGATGGGGAAAAACTCGCTTCTAATAATAAAAAAAAAACGCTTAGATTTCGGGAAAAAATACAATCCTTTTTTAACCTTTTGGCTTCCCGTACATTCAATTGTGCTTTTTGCTCGAATTCAGTTCTGATGGTACGTATGGTAACTGGGCAACTACGCATGATTTGTAGTATGATTGCGTAAAGGGAACAGGAATTCCGGTCGGGAACAGAATCGACTGCTAAACCCAGTGCCGATCCTGACCTCCCTGGGGCCCTAAGCAAAATTCTGCTAATGGGCCTCTACCTGACCCGTGATTTCATGAGCTATGTAAACCATTTGCCATTGCCACAGTCGCACCTGACACTTCAGTGCTCCCAATACAATCCTCCCTCCTTTAAACAAAACAGTCAAAGAATAAGTACAACAATAGTATAGAACAGAATGAGGTTCAAACAAACAATATTTATTGAATAGAGTATTTTCTATAGAATGTTAAGATAACAAGTGAATATTATTAAGTAAGTGAATATTAACGTAAACATTAATAAGAAGAAAATAATAAATTATAACCCTGAGCTTTGGCTTTTGGGATTAACTTTGGTTCTCTCTACAGCCTGGGCATTTTCGGCATCAGTATGATTTTTTTATTTATTATTATGCATGTTGAAGCAATTCTTGATTTATGGTTATTATTTACTGAGGGATGTGCATCCATATTGACCAGTATGTCCAGCTAATCAACATTTTAAATTCAATATAGCCTATAAATCAATAGTCAATCAATGTCAAATTGTCATTGCTTTCTATCTTGCATAATTAGTGTAGTAGTTGTTTAGAGTTTTTAACACTGAGACTAGATAATCAGTGTCTTGTTTTAAAAGTATAATGTGTACTTTGATTGGGAGTGCCATCATTCACGTGCATATATTGTACAGTATGTCTGGTCTCCACATATTTCTGCTTGAAAAATGCGCGTTTCATTTCGTGCACGCGCATTTGAACGCACGATAATACACACGACGTGGTTATGTTTTCTGAGCTGCAGTAAACAAACACCGTTGCACTTTGTCGTTTATCAAAAACAAACGTAATAAATAATTGTATTTTACTCTCACTTTTGTCAGGCACAAAGTGATGCAAGAGATGCACTGCCTGCCCAGCTAGGTTAGCAAGACCGAAAAACATCAAACTTTGCTGACATCAAACTTAGAGAGCAGAGAACACAAGTTTACCTGATTGTTGTTCCCGCAATTCACTCTAATGGTTTTTTCTTCTTCCTCTTTTCGTGACCAGAAGGATAGTGTCGATTCATTTTGTCATGGATGTTGTACACATTAATTGACGCGCTATGACACGAGATGGAGGCGGGGCCTTAAGTAATTTGCGTGGCCCTACGCCGGTCGCGTGCAGTCTATGGTCGCGTGCAGCGCTACAGCCATGTAAACAGTTTGCCCTTCCCTTACTGACTTTCACTTTCGGTGCCCGAATGGAAGTGAATGAGGCTTTGCGATTTTTTTTATTTTTTTATTATTATTTTAATATAGGCCTCCGTGAAATTCTGCATCCATTGTACGATTTTTTTTTTCTCGGAAGGGCAACCTGAGTCGAGAAGGGCATATGGCAGTTGCCCGGGCAACCTGAGCAACCCCCCTGTGCACGTCCCTGCATTGGAATACTTGATCACTCGAGCGTTACTTCACTGCGTCATCAGCAGTGCTCAAAGGATCTGCCCTTATGTTGTTAAAGTTTGTTTATTTAAGAAATTCATAATAAATAATAATAAAGCAAGATACCTTGTTGAAATATGTGAGTTGTGTGGTTTATGTAAACTACAAAAGTAAAGTATAAATTCAAATGATTGTGACAGATGTGAAGGAGGAGGAGAATTGATACATGCGTCATGTTTAGTCGATAAAACTCTTCCGCAAAGGGTACACCTGTGTATCCTCGCTCATAGCTCCTCTGGAAGCCTCCTCACTCCTCGCCTCCTCGCGGTGCAATTAGAGAATTGAGATGTCAAGATGGCTGAGCTCAATCGGTTTCCGGGTCATAGGATGGAGGACGGAGGAGCGAGGAGACGAGGAGGGATATTGAGAAGCACCCCAGGTTTATATAGGGTGAGCTAATGAGGCTAATGAGATACAGCTGAAAATAATCATGGAAGTCTGGGCAACGGATTATGGGGAATGTAGTCCTTGATGGAATGGCAATGAACAAAAGATGACGGGCAACCAGGACTCAACCAGTCGTCTCGTGACATAGACCAACTTCACTAGATCGAAAGTAATCAGATTTCTTTCTGTCTTTATCGAATTTTCTAAATATTTTGCATAAGCATATAATATAATATAAAGTTATATAATATATTATCATTATCAATATCAATATACTAAGAACAAATATTGTAATATTACATACAATATTATGCAGTTAATTATCCATAACTTGGTTTTGTTCCTGTTGTTGGCCAAAAGAGAGAATAGAGTTTTAGCCTATATATAGAAAAGACTTAGGAATGCTAAGCTATCCCAGAGAGATTGAAAGGCAAAGTAGATACAGGGTGTACTTTGTGCCACACTCTAAAACTGTAACCTCGAATCACTCCAGAGGCAAGGAAAAAATCCATAGCAGCTGGCTGGTGTTTGGATCAGCCCTTTATGGACTGTTATCTCTCTTCAAGCAGTTCAATAAACACAAAGCATTTTTTTTGTTTTGGTTTTTGGAGAACGCATGAATGCTTTACAAGCCTTAACTATAAAGACAAATAATCTGATTAAATTCATTCAATTTATGTTTGTTATCACAAGTTTAAAAAAAATAATAATGTTGCAAAAATCACAAACCCCACATTATTAAAAAAATGTCAAATTAAACTCTGTGCTCATATATTATTTCATTTTACTACCCAATGTTGATGATCATAATTTTCTGAAAATCACTGAAAATTCTGCAAAAATATTCTTATCATCCTATTAACTGCTTTTATGTCCACACAGTCTTATTTTAATATTGGACATTTTTAAATGAATGAGATTTACACGTTTTTAATTAGTATTTTTTTTCCATTTTCCCCATGGAAATGAATGTATAACTAAAGTTATGAGGATTATTTCCCCCCACACTACATCATATCCATAAATTATGCATTGCTGACTAGTGCCACGTGAAGTAATCCTCCTAGAGCTGCATGATGTAATCTTCTGACAAATCCTACTATGGCTCTTAAAAGGAATGTTGTACATAAGCTGGTCCCAGTTATTCAGAGAAGTCACAGTTGGACCGAAATGAAAACCGCAGCACAGGACTCCTTGTTAATGATGTAAAACACAGTGTCTATAGCACTGCCTCCTCACAGCGGTTCCAGTCCCGGCTCAGCCAGGAGCCCTTTCTGTGTGGAGTCCCTGTATCCAAAAACATGCAGCATAGGTCAATTGATCAATTGTCTCTAGGTGTGTGTGTCCCCGAAACCATGTAATGGGAAGGGTTGGGGAAAGACCTTGCGATGTACCCCGGAAAAATAATCAGCAAGAACATTTATGGACAGTCTCTCACTGCTTTTCTGCTGTTATCTCGGGACGCTAGTCCCGAGGTAAATAGCGTTCGTCAGCTCCAGTTTGTATCCAGCCTCTCACGGAGACTTCAGATGCCCCAGCACCTGCGATGAGATGACTAAACGCCTGTGAAGAGACGACTCAACGCCTGTGAAGAGACGACTCAACGCCGGCGATATGTTATGCCCTTAATTAATACATGATTAACTAACTGTATTTTTTCTATGTACATTTCTGAAATGCACTTTCTGTAAAGCTGCTTTGAAACAATGGGCCCTATTTTAACTATCTGAAACGCAAGTATCAAGCGCGAAGCGCAAGTAACTTTGTGGGCGGGTCTTGGGCGCTGTTGCTATTTTACCGGCTGGATAAATGACTCTTGAGCCCTATGCAAGTTTAAAAGGGGTTGGTCTGAAATTGCTTCATTATTCATAGTTGTGGTTTGGGCGTAACGTGAAATAAACCAATCAGAGCGTCATCCAACATACCCTTTAAGAGCAGGTGCGCATGTTGCATGGCGGATTGTTATTATTATGGCGGATTTACCAGGTGATTTCGCAGTTTTCAGATTTTTTTTTTCTGGTTCTTGACGGACAAACTAATTAGTCAGATGTCCTTATATATATAGGTGTCTTGCCACTATTGGGCAAACAGGTCTGAACCGTCATTACTACAATTAGCCTGAAAAATTTGGGTAAATGTGTAAGCTAGATTTAGGCCTACATTTTTTTACATCTTCATGGACACCACAATGATTTCCCTCATGTGTTAATATTTATTTGTATAAGTAAATAAATATTAACCTTGTTATAATGTATGATTTGCAAAAATAAAAACTGCTGCATCTGTGTTGATGAGAGAACCAAAGTGTATGCGCATTGTGAACCCGCTACATTATGGCCAAGCATGCTTAAAATAGCATTATGAACAACGCGCAATGCGCCACTGACTTTAGACTAGGTTTTTTTCTGGTCAGAGGCAGAATTGTTTTCTGGAACTGCAAAAGAGCGCTAGGGAATGTTTGCGCCGAAACACGCCTCCTTTTTGCGCCGACCCGCCCAGGGAGCCCTAGTTCATTTCCTAGTTAACCGACGTCCGTCTGTGGAGGGAAAAGCCCGCTTTGCGCGGGTGCAAAATAGGAATGATACATGCGTCAGTGTACAAAGTCATTTGCGGCGGGTGCAAGATAGGGCCCAATGCACAGCAAAAACTCCAGTGTTAAATTAACTCTCCTGGGAGTTTATATGACTCCACAGAGTGTTAAATTAACACTGAAGCAGTGTTAAAGTTAATGAGATAACTAAGTGATTAATTGAGTGATGATTGACCAACATTGAAGACATCTGATGTTAACAAGTAGAATCACTGAAGGTGAAAAATCACAATTTTAAGTCACCATTATAGCGATCAGTGTTTGCTTCAGTTGGGCAGTTAGCCCTTACATTTTTTACTTAAGATTTTGTTTGGCTGTTGTAACAGCGTTATAACTGCGAGATGAACAAAGAGAAAAGATGATCTGATGGTGTTGGTTATGTTTTAACAAAATCATCAGTTGACCTGAATCACTGAACTAATTTAGAGCCTAATCTCTGACTTAAATGTATATTGTTGATTACAGCATCACAGTGATTCTACAGCGTAAGATCTAGAATTTTTGATACAATTCAAATGCTTTCTTTAAAATTGTTCTGATAAAAAAAATCTTTCTTTTAGGCACTCACAGACATCAAGAATCAGTGTATAAATCTCAACAATGGTGACAAACAGAATATTCAATTAGGAAAAGGAAATTATTAAGACAATTCAGATCATAATTTATTCATACTGCAATGCATGATGGGAGCCATGAATGAGTTTTGATTGGTGGAGCCCATAATGCACTTCAACATGCATTATTATTGTCACCATTGGTGAGATTCACAGGCTGATTATTGATGTCAGTGTGTCTAAATAAAATTATTTTTCAAACTCTTTTGATCAGAACAAATTTTACGAAATATTTTGGATTATATTGAAAGTGCTGAAAAACGTTTGCTATAGAATTATAGTGTTGCTGTAATCAATAAGGTAAACCTAACGCTCTAAATGAGTTTTTTCTATTCTGGTCAAACGATGATTATGTCAAACCATAACCAACACCACCTGATCACCTTTTCTCTTAGTTCATCTGGCAGTTGTAACTCGGTTACAACAGCCAAAGTAAATCTAATGTTAATAGTTTAAGGGTCAAGAGGCCAACTAAAGCAAGCAATGATCACCATAATGATGACTTCGAAAATTAGATTTTTTCCTTCAGTGATTCTGCTTGTTAACATCAGGTGTCTTCAATGATGGTCAATCATCATTCAATTAATCACTTAATTAGCTCATTAACTTTAACACTCTTGAGTGTTAATTTAACACTCATATTTTAACACTTTAACACTCTTGAGTCTGGAGCCAAATAAACTCCCAGGAGAGTTAATTTAACACGGGTGTTTTTGCTGTGTATGTATTGTGAAAAGCGCTACACAAATACATTTGAATTGAATTGAATTGTTGTGTAAACTGCCCTTAAATTAATAACAATGGATATGAATCAACACTGAACTTACTTAAACTGGGCAATGACTTTCTTCTAGAGCTGCAGCACAGCCAAAACAATCTTTGTTGCATTAATTTCCTGATACCATTATAAAGCTGCTTTGAAACAATCTGTATTGTAAAAAGCTCTATATGAATAAAGGTGACTTGACTTGGCAGTTTTGGAACATCAATATTTCTGTGATAGTACCATCATTTTTAGGTTTACCACAGCATCCGAATTGGTTTAAAGTCAGCCTAAAATAATTCACATTGTTCTTCCGGTAAATGCAAAGTGTCCCGATCCTGAGGCAGCAAAGCAGCCGTAAACTATGAAGCTCATTCCCCCGTCCTCCACATCTGGGAAGTGGCTTTGGTGTCGGTGTGAACTGCCCTTTTTTCCTTTCAACAAATTGTTGTGTATTTTTTCCAACAAGTTCTCAACAGAGAACATACTGTATGTACCTTACCATCGATTCATGAACACCCAGGTTTTTAGCAGCTTTGGTAGCCTTTTCCAGCTTTGTGCCTCTCTGTAATGCAGTTTTAAGGTCATGTGAAAGCTCTTGGGATAAAGGCGTGGTTCACACTGTCCAATCTTTCTTGAGAAGAACATGCTGAACGGACAATTTAATCATGCACAAACACATCAGTGATGAAGAAACATCAGTCATACATTATATTTACTCAGACTACAATGCTCTCTTCAATACACACATACACAGATTCTCTTTCTCTCTTTCTCTCTCTCTCCCTCTCTGAGAGGCTTGTCTCGGAACAGGTTAATATCTGTTCAGTGTCAGTTTGTTTGTCGGATTCAGATGTTCTCCACATGTGCACATCCACAGAATTATGAGCAGGATCCTATTGTACTGTACAATGGACTCCAACATGAAGGTAAGAATTAACCCTTTTAAAAGTACATGTTTTTTAAAATCATTTATATGTATTTTGTCCATTTTTGAAAAATCTACATGAACCAATGGATATTAATATTCTGTAGAACACAATTTGCAGTTTCTAAATATTTTCCACATAATTGTCTTATTTTGATGTCCACTATGCATGAATGAATCATGAAATGAAAGAGATATATTGATAGATTTAAGTTGCATTGTGGTATAAAGACATGAGCTTAAATCACAGATTTTGTCAGTGATTATTAACATTTTGATTATTTACGACTTAACTGCCATACAATTTTGGGAAAGAAACAAAACAAAAATGTTTATATACAGACAAATAAATAAAAACATGAGGTTTACCAATTACATAAATAGAAATTGGTTTTAATAATTTCACAAAACTGCTATCTTTTTGATAAAATAACCAGCTTTCAGCATAACATTTCTTGTATATGCCCTAAAGAGACACTAATAAAACTAATAACAAAATAAACACCTTAAATTGATATTATAAGCTTTGCACTGGCAGTAAAGTGACAGACACTTCCAGTCCTGGAGCTTTTGTGGTGAATTCTGCATTTCTCTGACTTTATTAGGGTTACTATTGAAGCTTGTTTCCGCCATGGAATAATAACAATAATAATAAAAAAATAATTGCGAACTTTTATCTCACAATTCTGAAATTTTTCCCCACAATTGCAAGTTTACATCTCGCAATTCTGAATATTTTCTCAAAATTTTCCCATTGTGAGTTATAAAGTCAGAATTGCGGGACATAAAGTAGCAACATTGTGAAAAAGAAAGTCCAAACTGCGAGATATAAACTCACAATTCTGACTTTTTTCTCGCATTTGTGAGTTTACATCTCACAATTCTTGACTTCTTTTTTTTTCAGAATTGTGAGACTCCCAATCACGAGTTATAAAGTCCATTTCTGAGGGGAAAAAATAATGAGATTACAATTACGACTTTTTATCTCACAGTTCCGACTTTATATCTCATAATTGCGAGTTTGAAAAATCAGAATTGTGAGATAAAGTTGTAATTAAATTTTTTACTTTTTATTCAGTGGCAGAAACAAACTTCCATAGATAAATGTACACGTGCCCCTGAAAAAAAGAAAGTTTTATGTGGGTGTTGATCGGACAGGGGCATTGATTGTTTAGCTGTTCAGCCTGTTTGAACACCAGGGATGATTATGACATAAAGGTCATTGCTCTTCTAGGTCAGTGTGCACTACATTGCTGTACAGAGCCACATAAAAAATAAATTTGACTGGAAGCATTGATCGTCCATGAACGGAATTATACAGCATTATACCAGCTTCAAGGTACAGTAATGTGATTGGAATTTTAGCCGTTATTGTTATTAAAAATGTAAAAAAAAAAGTAGTACCATCATATTCTTGATTAGTCCTTATTTATTCAGTAACATTAAAATAGTTAAATACTACTACTCCAAGATTGTTTTGTATAATTTAAAAATGGGTTATTTTACCCAAAATTTGTGTTGGCTATGTTTTTTTTAATCACATAATTAACCTATAGCAACATGCTAACACAATTTAAATTAATTATGAGTTGTCTGTGTGGAAATTGTGATGATGTTATAAATCTGTCTCTTACTGAATGAGGTTCCATTTCAGTTAGGATGATGATGCTTTAGACACTAACATCTACAGTTGAAACCAGATATTTACATACACTTCAGAAAAAAACACAAAAACTTTTATTTCTTTACTGTCATACATTTAGTCAGAGTAAACTTTTTCTGTTTTAGATCAATAAATATTAACATATTTTTTGCATTTGTTAAATGTCAGAATTGAGCGAGGGATAATTTTTATGTATTTTTTTTTATCACTTTTATCAAAGTCAGAAGTATGCACTAAGTTTATTGTGTCTTTAAACAAAAAGAAAACTCCAGATGATTCCATTCTGACCTTAAGAAGCATCTGATAGGTTAATTGATTCCATTTGAGTTAATTGGTGGCACACCTCTGGATGCATATAAAGGCACACCTCAAACACAGAGCCTCTTTCTTTGACATCATGGGGAAATCAAGAGAAATCAACCAAGACATCAGGAAAAGAATTGTGGACCTCCACAAGTGTGGCTCATCCTTAGGTGCAATTTCCAGATGCCTAAAGGTCCCACGATCATCTGTTCAGACAATAATATGCAAGTATAAAAAACATGTTAATGTACAACCATCACACCGCTCAGGAAGGAGACAGATTCTGAGTCCCAGAGAGTAAAGTTTTTGGGTGCGAAATGTGCGAATCAATTAGTGATGGGAAGTTCGGATCATTTTACTGACTCTCTTGTTCGATCTCGTTCATCAAAATGAACAAATCTTTTTTCGAGTCGTTTCGTTCATTAAGTGGCTTAAAATGTTATACATTTAACAGGGAGAACGAGAAACTGCTGTGCTGACGCTAGCCTTCTACTGTCTGAGCCCCTGCTGGAGAGAACGAGAAGCTGCTGTGCTGACGCTAGCCTCCTGCTGTCTGGGCCTCTGCTGGAGAGAACGAGAAGCTGCTGTGCTGACGCTAGCCTCCTGCTGTCTGATCCTCTGCTGGAGAGAACGAGGAACGGCTGTGGTGACGCTGTCCTTCTGCTGTCTGAGCCTCTGCTGGAGAGAACGAGAAACTGCTGCGTTGACGCTGTCCTTCTGCTGTCTGAGCCTCTGCTGGAGAGAACGAGAAACTGCTGCGCTGACCCTAGCCTCCTGCTGTCTGAGCCCCTGCTGGAGAGAACGAGAAACTGCTGCACTGACACTAGCCTCCTGCTGTCTGGGCCTCTGCTGGAGAGAACGAGAAACTGCTGTGCTGACGCTAGCCCTCTACTGTCTGAGCCCCTGCTGGAGAGAACGAGAAACTGCTGTGCTGACGCTAGCCTTCTACTGTCTGAGCCCCTGCTGGAGAGAACGAGAAACTGCTGTGCTGACGCTAGCCTCCTGCTGTCTGGGCCTCTGCTGGAGAGAACGAGAAGCTGCTGTGCTGACGCTAGCCTCCTGCTGTCTGGGCCTCTGCTGGAGAGAACGAGAAACTGCTGTGCTGACGCTAGCCTTCTACTGTCTGAGCCCCTGCTGGAGAGAACGAGAAGCTGCTGTGCTGACACTAGCCTCCTGCTGTCTGGGCCTCTGCTGGAGAGAACGAGAAGCTGCTGTGCTGACGCTAGCCTCCTGCTGTCTGGGCCTCTGCTGGAGAGAACGAGAAACTGCTGCGCTGACGCTAGCCTCCTGCTGTCTGAGCCCCTGCTGGAGGGAACGAGAAGCTGCTGCGCTGACGCTTGCCTTCTGCTGTCTGAGCCTCTGCTGGAGAGAATGAGAAGCTGCTGTGCTGACGCTAGCCTCCTGCTGTCTGAGCCCCTGCTGGAGAGAACGAGAAACTGCTGTGCTGACGCTAGCCTCCTGCTGTCTGGGCCTCTGCTGGAGAGAACGAGAAACTGCTGTGCTGACGCTTGCCTCCTGCTGTCTGAGCCTCTGCTAGAGAGAACGAGAAACTCCTGCGCTGACGCTATCCTTCTGCTGTCTGAGCCTCTGCTGGAGAGAACGAGAAACTGCTGCGTTGACGCTATCCCCCTGCCTGTGACAAACATCTGAAGACATTAGCCAGGAAGTTAAAGCTTGGGTGAAAATGGGTCTACCAAATGGACAATGACCCCAAGCATACCTCCAAATTAGTTACAAAGTGGCTTAAGGACAACAAAGTCAAGGTATTGGAGTGGCCATCACAAAGCCCTGATCTCAATCCCCCAAAAAATGTGTGGGCGGCACTGAAAAGGCGAGTGCGAGCAAGAAGGCCTACAAACCTGACCCAGTTACACCAGTTCTGTCCAGAGAAGTGGGCCAAAATTCCAGCAAACTATTGTAGAAAGCTTGTGGAAGGATACCCAAAACGTTTGGCCCAAGTGAAACAGTTTCGGGGCAATTCTACCAAATACTAAGGAAGTGTATGTATACTTCTGACTTTGATGAAAGTGATAAAAAAAAATACATAAAAATTATCCATTGCTCGATTCTGACATTTAACAAATGCAAAAAACATGTTAATATTTATTGATCTAAAACAGAAAAAGTTTACTCTGATTTAATGTATGACAGTAAAGAAATAAAAGTTTTTGTGTTTTTTTCTGAAGTGTATGTATATATCTGGTTTCTGCTGTCTCAGTTGTTCTTACTAACACTTTTTAGTTAACTATATTAATGTCTTAACTTAATAGTAAAAATTGTGTAATCTGTACTATTCACATTCTATTCACGCACTATTCATCCCAAGTTCAGATTAATTGATTTGAGTGTCATTTTGTCAAGGAACAAAATAGGTTTTGAGGCGGGGCAATTCTTAATTTACTTTTTACTAATTTCCTCCACTTCTGCAGTTATTTTTCTCTAGTTGAATTCACTCAATTCCCAAAATCATCTTGAATTGTCAACACAGCTGAGAAATTTGAGAGAACATCACATAAGCTGACTTCATAAATTGATGTTGATTTTCCTAAAATGTTTCCGATTGATCCCTTTGGTTGGGCACTTGGAACTTCATTGATAGTATTGTAATTCTCTTGATGCGGCAATGCAACAAGAAATCACAGTTTTTTTATTTCAAATGAAGGAAAATAATAAATAGGTTGCTTTTAAAAGGTGACCTAACTTCTAACTAAACACTAACTAGTCTATTTCATGTCAAATAAGGATGTTCTCTTTCATAGGTTCACTCAACGCTGCGGAAAGCGCAGTGGGATATCCTCTGGATGTGCCGATTGCCTGAAGCCCTATAGAATCACGCCAATTCATTGGCTGATGGCGCTCGCGTAAAGCTGGCTCCGCCCCGACGCTCTTACGTCGTAGCATGATGAACGCGCGCGCGCCATCCTCTCCTCAGATTTCTCTGCCTTCACGAAGCGGTCACATCTTGCCCTTCGTTCGGTTTTTCTGAGCCCGAATTCTTCAAATTCAACTTCAGCTCTCGTCTCGACACTTCAGCGACTGGTATAAGTGGAACTCTGTTCTCCTTACAGTGAAGTGTCATGGATTATCGACGCTGCTCTCCGCCATGCGTTCGTTTTATCTCGAACGACGACCCTCACAGTAAGTGTGTAAAATGTATGGGTTTTTCGCATGCGCGTGAGGGTGTATTAGGATTGTCAAAATGTAAATTTTGTGACAATCTCCTTCTCAAAACCCTCCGCTCTAGACTCGCGGTTTTTGAAAAGGAGTCATTTGTTCCCCCCCGTTGCCCTCCCGAGACTGCTGAGGCCTCTCGTGGATCCGCGGCCTGGGGCTCGGATGTTGAGCTTGAGGATATTGAGTACGAGCTGACGGGCCTCGCCCTTTCTCTCCCTCCCTCTCCCGAGCATGCGGCGCGGTTGAATTCGCGCATGATTATTTATGCCCCAGCCCGGGAGATAAATAAATTAAAATAAATTTCTTTCGGTCTGGATGACGTGATTTACACTGCAGCCTCCTGCTTTGGCTGATGACGTTATCCCGCCTAGCGGCCAGGACGCGCGGCCTACTCCGGCCTACACTGAGCTTATTGACGTGCTGTTGCGCGCTACAGAGAAGCTCTCTATTGACTGGCCTGATGAGCCCCGCGAGTCTCAATCGTCCAGACTCGACGAGAGGTTCCTACGTGGCCCTAATTCTAGGCCAGAGCGAAGAAAGCTGCCCTTTTTCAGCGATCTGCATCACGAGATCTCCAGATCCTGGAAGCAGCCTTTCTCCGCACGCCTAACTAATGCGGCAGCCGCTGACTTCACCAACCTTGTGGGTTTTGTGGAGCAGGGTTATTCCGCTATTCCAGCGGTCGAGGACACGCTGGTGCAGGCGCGTTCCCTTCTTCCTTCCAAGGCTTGTAGGACTACTTCCTCCCTTATTGGGAAGTCTTACATGGCGGCTGGTCAAGCAGGCATGGCCCTGCATACCATGGCCATCCTTCAAGCCTACCAAGCGGACGTCTTGAAGGACATGGATGAAGGAGAGGGACTGACGCCCGAAGCTGTCAAAGAGCTTCGCAAAGCCACAGATCTGGCCCTAAGAGCCACCAAACACACTGCTCGGGCTGTAGGTCGCTCTATGGCGGGCTCGGTTGCTGCAGAGCGCCGCCTCTGGTTGAATCTCACGGAGATCCGAGACAAGGATAAGAGTTTCCTCCTGGATCTCCCACTCAGGTCTTTTCGGAGAGGCGGTCAACACAGTGGTTGAGAAGTTCTGCGCCGCTAAGTCTCAGTCGGCAGCGTTCAGGCAGTTTATGCCCAGGAGGGTCAGAGGGCCAAGAGACTCCAACCCTCCCCCTTCTCAAACCCGAGAACGCTCTACTCATAGGGCTGAATTCCCTACTAGCAGGAGTGACCCGGCTCACCACCCACCAACTACGGTCTGGGGAGCCCGAGGTCGTCCATTTCCCTGCCAGCGCCCTCACAAGCGCCTTCAGCTGAAGCGGTCCAACAAATCGGCCGCTCCAGCCTCCTCGAGCCGTTCCTGACCCGCAGGTCAGAAGGAGGAGAGCCTCACCAGATCTATGAGGTTGGGACAGACCGCGCAAGCGTTTCTACCCTCCTCCAGCCGACTCTCCTCATCCAACCCTGTCACCTTCGCCACCCAGCGTGTTTCGAAGTGCAGGTCCTGTTTCACTCTCTTTACCCAGTCTGGCGCAGGAGGAAGGAGACGCGTCTTGCTTTCTCCCCTCGCTCCCGGTGCACGTTACACCCGCCAATCGCTTCCTCGGAGGCACAGTTCGTTTTCCTCTAGAGCAGGCGGACCCAGTTACTTCTATCCAGGTGGTGGTACCCCCCAGTACGTGTCAGGACGCCAAGCGCTCTCCTCCACGGTCAACCGTGCCTCCCCATGGGAACCAGCGCGACACCCTACCTCAGGTATGTCCCTTGCACTGCAACACTCCTCTCCCTCTATCACATTTCGTTCAAGAATGGGAGCGTTTACCAGGGGTATCGTCTTGGATCCTTCGCACAGTTCGGCTCGGCTACACGCTTCAGTTTTGTCGCAACCCCCCCTGCTTCAACGGGATCTTTCCTACTGTAGTCGACAGCGCCGCTCAGGCTTCTGTACTACAGCAGGAGATTACATCCCTTCTGCTGAAGGGGGCGATAGAAGAGATTCTACAGCTGTTACTTCCTGGTCCCAAAGAAGGGAGGCGGCCTGTGGCCGATACTAGATCTTCGCCGGTTGAATTTCTCTCTTTACAAAGGAAAATTCAAAATGTTGACTCTGAAGGCCATCATATCTCATATCCGGCTGGGGGACTGGTTCGTGACAGTAGACCTCAAGGATGCTTATTTCCACATCCAGGTCGTACGGCGACACAGGAAGTTCCTCAGGTTCGCCTTTGGAGAAAAAGCGTACCAGTACAGGGCCCTCCCATTTGGCCTCGCTCTAGCGCCAAGGGCGTTCACAAAGTGTATGGATGCTGCTCTGGCCCCGCTGCGGCTCCAGGGCATCCATATACTCAACTACCTGGACGATTGGCTCCTTTTAGCCCACTCCAGAGAGTTGGTGACTCACCACAGGGACATTGTCCTCCGTCATATTCAGTCTCTCGGTTTGAGGTTGAATAAGGAGATGAGCGTTCTTACTCCAGCTCAGAACACGGTTTTCTGGGGGGTACGCATGGACTCTTATGCAGGCCCGTTTGGCTCTTGCACGGATTTCCAGTCTGGTGACATGTCTGTCCCGCTTTGTACTAGACCAGCATGTTTCCGTGAGCACCTGCCGCAGACTTCTGGGCCTTATGGCCGTGGCCTCCCCTGTGCTACCTCGGGGGCTACTCCACATGAGACCTTTTCTGTGGTGGATGAAGCTCTCAGGGGCTCGGCCCACGGGGCCAGCCCTTCGCCTATTGAAGGTGTCGCGCAGTTGCTTTCACGCCCTGTCAATCTGGCGGGACCCCCTCTTCCTTGAGAAAGGAGTCGGTATGGGTGCGGTATTCCGTCGCCAGATGGTTACGACGGATGCCTCTCTGACCGGCTGGGGAGTGGTTTTCGAGGGCAGGCCAGCGTGTGGGGTCGAGACCCTCTCGTGGCACATAAACAGCTTGGAGCTGAGGGCTGTCTTCCTGGCTCTTTGCCACTTTCTCCCTTTCCTCGAAGGACACCATGTCATTGTCAGAACGGACAATATGGCAGTAGTGTCCCATGTAAACAGACAGGGGGGTTCACGATCGCACACCCTAGACAGGCATGCGCGTCACCTTCTCCTGTGGTCCCAGGACAAGTTCCTCTCTCTGAGAGCAGTTCATGTCCCAGGGATTCTGAACCTCGCAGCAGATTTTCTGTCGAGGCAGAAGCTCAGGTCTGGGGAATGGATGTTGAATCTCCAGACGGTGGCCCTGATCTGGGAGGTGTTCGGGAAAGCGGAAGTGGACCTCTTTGCATCTCAGCAGTGGTCCCAATGCCCGCTTTGGTTCTCTCTGAGCCCTCCAGCTCTGTTGGGGATAGATGCGTTCGCCCACCCTTGGCCGATGCAGAAACTCTATGCCTTCCCGCCTATCAAGCTGATCAAGGCGGTTCTGTCCAGAGTGAGGGAGAGCGGAGTCCGCCTCCTTCTGGTAGCCCCATTCTGGCCGTCCCAGCCATGGTATTCGGAGCTGATCCCTCTGTTGGAATCCTCCCCCTGGGAGATCCCGGTCAGGGAGGACCTGCTTTCCCAGCTTCAGGGCAGGATATGGCATCCTCGCCCCGACATTTGGAAGCTGTACGTTTGGCCTATCAGAGGCCGTTAGCTTTAAGCTTTGATCTCCCAACCGACGTTCAGGAGACCATTGCGAATGCTAGAGCCCCTTCGACTAGGAGGCTATATTCCTCAGAGTGGAGGGTGTTCGAGGCATGGTGCTTAGCACATGATAGGAACCCAGTTAGATGCCCAGTAGGCTCAGTGCTGGAATTCCTGCAGGAAAAGTTTGCTCCCGGAGCGGCCACTACCACTCTCAGAGTATATGTCGCAGCTATAGCCGCTCATAGAGAATCAGATGAGGAATGGGGAAACTGAGGTTAGTTTCAACCTTCATGCGTAGGATAAGGCGCCTGAAACCGGCTCGCCACCCTAGTGTTCCCTCGTGGGACCTGTCAGTCGTCCTGGAGGTTTTGACAGAGGCTCCGTTCGAGCCCTTGGAGTCAGCCCCTGAGCGGATTCTGACTCTTAAGGTTGCTCTTTTGTTAGCTTTATCTTCACTAAAGCGGATGGGGGATTTGCAGGCTCTCTCTATTAGTGAGTCATGTTTGGACTTCGCTCCTGGCCTGGTTAGGGTTACCTTGAGGCCAAGGTCGGGGTATGTACCCAAGGTTCTTTCCACGGCGTTCCGCTCTCAGGTTGTTAACCTTAACGCTTTCCACCCTCCTCCTTTTGCCTCTGAGGAAGAAAGGAAACTTAACTTGCTCTGCCCAGTCCGTTCTTTGAAGTTGTATGTAGATCGCTCAGGCGGTTGGAGGAAATCAAACCAGCTCTTGGTATGTTTTGGTGCTGGCCGCCGCGGGCTTGCAGCATCAACGCAGAGGATTTCCCACTGGGTAACGGACGCTATTTCGCTGGCTTACGAGGTGCGTGGTTTGCCTTGACCTCTTAGCATCAGAGCACATTCCACGAGAAGTGTGGCTTCCTCTCAAGCTCTCTTTAGAGGGGCCCTCTTGGAAGACCCTCTAAAGCCCTCTTGGAATTTGTGTGGCGGCAGGTTGGTCCTCTCCGCACACCTTTGTGAGATTCTATAATTTAGATCTTGACATGACTCCAGGTTCCCAGGTTCTGTCTGCTTGAACCTATCATGGTTGTTATTATTATTTGGTCTGGTACCAGTTATGGCAGCGCTTAGCTTGGCGAGTTTGGTATTTCGTTCCCACTGCGCTTTCCGCAGCGTTGAATGAACCTATAAAAGAGAACGTCTCTGGTTACTTACGTAACCTATGTTCTCTAAATAGGGAACGAGACGCTGCGTTTGCTGCCAAGCTCCTCGCACTGCCGACAGTTTTTCTTTTCGGCAAGAAATCTGAGGAGAGGATGCCGCGCGCGCGTTCATCATGCTACGGTGTAAGAGCGTCGGGGCGGAGCCAGCTTTGCGCGAGCGCCATCAGCCAATGAATTGGCGTGATTCTGTAAGGCTTCAGGCAATCGGCACATCCAGAGGATATCCCACTGTGCTTTCCGCAGCGTTGAGTGAACCTATTCAGAGAACATAGGTTACGTAAGTAACCAGAGACGTTTTACATTTTTATTGCTAACACTTATGTTATAAACTTTTAATTGGATTGATATACTCTATATGTGACCAGTTACGGAAACTAGGGACACAAGTCGTTCTGGAGCATTTTGAGTTATTCACAGATTCTGAAAGTGTGGTCTCCAAGCTTTCCAACGATGTGTAACACATGGAAATCTGATAATATTTGGAGAAGTTGTAGCCATTTGAAGTTAGGCACTCAAAAAAACTAAAAGTGGAGAAAACCGCCTCGAAAGATGTGCAGTTCTCACCTCTCTCTGCTGCTGGGAGTGACAATAGGGCTCATTTACATCTAATTTAGATAAGCCATACCCCCTGTAAAGCTCCCCCTGTGCTTTACAGCTTTTTTTTCTTTCCTGAGCTAGCTAATAACAATAGGTAGGTATGGGAAGGTCTAAACAGACTAAACATGAGATAACATGTACGTGTTCTTAGAATTAAAACAAAACGACAAACTTTAATGTTTAATGCAAACTCACCCCCAGGACCGGCGAATGCACTTCTGCCGCTCTAGGCGAAAAACAATTGTGCTGCCCCTCTATTTGCAACGTTTACCAGCAACAACACACAAAGACCAATATGCCATATACATATAACGCAAAACCAGCAACAACACACAAAGACCAATAAGCCATAGGCCTACATATAACGCAAATAGTGCGCAACGTGCGTGTGCCCAAAATGTCAACAATATTAAAGTTTATGCAGGAGGTAAATGCCTGCTGGCATTTTTATTTAAGCAGTCATGACAGGAATTTTCCAAACAATCATATTTCCTCCTCAGATTACTGTTGCAAATCTCTTTACACCACTTTCTTATGTGCGTATACACACACAAATGAAATGTCCGCAAGCACATTATATCATCAGCAGGTTCAGCATCTTACATAACGACTAAGGAGCAAATAAAGCTTAACTTACGTTTCAGAAACGCGCACGGCAGGCCTTCATCGCAGCAAAGGTCTTAACTGCATCCTCTATTTCGATTCTCTGTGCCAGTTCATGTTCTATGGAGATTGTTGCCAGTCCATTAAGTCTGTTCCCTGTTCACAAAACGTTCCCCATTCAAAGCAATCGGGACGTCACATATGAAACAGTTAGCCACCGCTGTCAGCGAGCCGAGCCGCCGTATTCAAGCACCGAGGGCGCGCGCGCCGCGCCCATACCTCCGGTTCAGTTTCCCGAGCCCACAAAGTGCGGCGAAAACATTTTCGGTGTAACTGCCACGGTTCAGCTCGTCTGCGACAATCTTTGCGGCATCGATCTTCATTGAATTTTGATATCAGACAGAGCCGGCCAGAGTGCTGCATAATAAGTAGCCACGCTGTTGGGGGGCGGGCGCAAAAGCGCCGGCGGCTATTCAGTATGGAAATACACACAGACAATGACACGCCCCTACTGCATGCTAGAATCTCCGAAAAACAAGCCGATTTCAACCTCAAAATGTACGCTTTTAAATATACCAATACTGTTATCTCAAACATGGAGAGGCTTCTTCATGATCTCAACTAACAGATTCTGCAAAAAAGCGGAAATCACCAATTTTGGAAAAAAACGCTTCTTTCTCATTTTGCTCGCAAGTTGTGCTGCCGACTTGTGTCCCTGGTTTCCGTGACGGGTCACATATTTGTGACAATATCTTGCAGTTGACCATGCTTGAGTCTCACACAGACTTCAACATGCAGCATGCAAAACACAACAATGGCAATGCGCTATACTTAATCAAAAGTAATTTGAAAGAAATTGATCTACAGTTCT
Organism: Rhinichthys klamathensis goyatoka; assembly: GCF_029890125.1. Lineage (NCBI taxonomy): Eukaryota > Metazoa > Chordata > Actinopteri > Cypriniformes > Leuciscidae > Rhinichthys > Rhinichthys klamathensis. The sequence goes on along the minus strand of NW_026606608.1, from coordinate 2,311,357 downwards.
ATAGTACAGTGGAGTACTATCTACAGTCCTTTTTTAGTTACTAGAACTCTTGTATAACTAAGAATTTGTCAGTACAACATACTATTCCTATTTCACGTTACTTAGTTTTTTAAGACAATCAGTTTGCATGCTTTTTTAAGTAAATCTAAAGTAATTCGATTTTACAGTGCAATAAAGCAGCTGCCTGTGTAGGGTGTCAACAACAAGGCAGTATCCTTGGTTTTGGAACAAAGACATTATGTGTTGTTCGTATTAGGATTATCACTGATAACAATATATTATATATACAACAGTAAATAACTTGTTTTAAATACTGTAGCTCATTTACCATTATACTGTTTTATATACTGTAGCTCATTTACCATTATACTGTTTTCTCCAGGAAGTATGTCACACCTAATGGAATTGGGAATCTGAGAGAAATATATAATGGATCCCTGGACAATTTCATTCTCACCCAGTTACTTCCCCCGTAATCTGTCTGGATTCCCCATGTATGATGGCATTTTGCTCGACAACATATCCGAAGAAGGCCTGAGAAATGAGACCGACCAGAGCTTGACCAAAACTAATACAGTCGTCATCACCTTCATGTATTTTGTGGTATGTGCTATTGGTCTTTGTGGAAATGCTCTGGTCATCTATGTCATCCTGCGCTATGCCAAGATGAAGACGGTTACAAATATCTACATCCTGAACTTGGCAGTGGCAGATGTTCTGTTCATGCTAGGTTTGCCCTTCATCGCTATCCAGTTAGCACTGGTGCACTGGCCATTTGGGGGAGCTCTGTGCCGCGTGGTCATGACTGTAGATTCTCTCAATCAGTTCACCAGTATTTTCTGTCTGATGGTGATGAGCATTGATCGATACCTGGCTGTGGTGCACCCCATAAAGTCAACCAAATGGAGGAAGCCCCATGTCGCAAAAGCCATCAACCTGGCTGTGTGGGTTGTGTCGCTCATCGTCAACCTTCCAATTGTAATCTACAGTGGACTGATCACCAAACCTGATGGCTGCTTCTGCACTATTGTGTGGCCAGAGCCGCAGGAGGCCTACTACACCGCCTTCATGTTCTACACCTTCTTCCTGGGTTTCTTCCTACCTCTAGTGGTCATAAGTCTATGCTATTTGTTAATTATCATCAAGGTAAAGTCTTCAGGAATCAGGGTGTGCTCTAGCAAACGAAAGCGCTCTGAAAAGAAGGTGACGCGAATGGTGTCCGTTGTGGTCGCCGTCTTCGTGTTCTGCTGGCTGCCTTTCTACATCTTCAACGTGACATCAGTTACAGGCACCATTAGCACTACGCCTTTTATAAGGAGCATGTTTGCTTTTGTCGTGGTGCTGGGATACGCCAATAGCTGTGCCAACCCGATATTATACGCGTTCCTGTCAGAGAACTTCAAAAAAAGTTTCCAGAATGTTCTGTGCTTGAAAAAAGCAGTTGGTTTGGATGATGTTGAATGCACTGACAGCAAACAGAACAAGTCACAAATAACGAATGATCCAAAAGAAACTAAAAACGCACTGCTAAATGGAGAAACGCAAACCAAGGGTCAGAAAAAACAAGGGTCACTACTCAGCAAACTATGAACTGTTTGCCACAGCACACATGGAATACACAAAGAGAGTAAGAGGAAACAAAGCAAATATGATTTCCATTTAAAAGCCCAGTGATGGCTTAGTTTCCTAAATTTACTAAATAAAATGGGATAACTTACCTGTTTTTGGTTACCATCCAATATTTTCATTGGTTAACACCTTTAAAATGCATTGGTGATAATTGTTACTCTGAAGCTGTTATTTATAAACTATATTTATGGAGTTCTTAAGCAAACCATGGTCGTAAGAACAGGAGGACTAAGGAGTTCTACAGTGTCATTGTATTAGAAGAGAAAAATATATTTAGTACTTAGTCATCTTTCATTTATCTTTTATCTATGGAGACAAAATCAAATATAGTGTCAGTAGCAAACAACAACAAAAGCATATATTATTCATTGCACTGTAAAATATGCCTTGTGGGAGTTTTAAATTTTTTTTTTTTAACTCTACTCATATACTATGAAGAATTTGGAAAGTATAGCCCACAAGATGCTGCTAGACTTTATATAACTGCATTGTACTGTAAGATGTATCACTCTATTGTTGCATTGTAAACATGTAAATATTATTTTCAAGAGTTCGACATCTAACTATTCTGACTGCTATTCATTTAGCCAAAAATAGTGCCAATGGTCTTTCTCATAATTTTTAATTCTGCCATGTCATCTAATGGGAATCAGTTTGATCACTAAATACTCAAACTGTGCAAGGATTCTGGTCTCTATCCCAATGAACCAACACACTTTAAAGCTCAGACAGTCATCTAGAGAGATCTCAGAGATTTTCCACATTTTAATAGAACGTCTATTTGAAAATGGCTAGAACGTTTGTCTTTACTGTATGTTCCTTCTGAGATCAGGCAGGGACACATGTATCATGATCGTGGATGAACTCATTCATTCAGACGTGTTGAATTCAGTACTTTAAAACATATCTTGCCTTCTTGCTGACTAGTATTGATTGTTTACACTTTGAATGATGGCACACATAGCAACATGTCTAACAAATATTTGGTTATAACCTTTACCATTGCAAAAGGCTTTATTCGAGTCAGCACTTCCACCCTCTCTGGTCTTAGTGCAATATTCTCACATGTCTTTCACTTTTAGAAATTCTCCTCTCCATTTTCATAATTGCCTGTTGTCTAATAAATCATAATTCTTAATAGAAAGTGTATCTCTGAGCATGATGTATTTTGATTTGTAAACAGCATTCATTGCTCGGAGATTTATATTTTTTGGCACTGTCTGTGTTCTTTAAAGCTGCAGTCCGTAGCTTTTTTGGGTTAAAAATGATCCAAAATACATATTTGAGAAAATACATAACCAGCCAGTGTTCAAAACTATCTGCTTGCCTTAGCTCGATTCAAAGCGGTAAGCTTGTAATAATGTTTTTAATTCCAGTGGTACTGGTGGATTTCCGCGGGAGATTCGAGCATGTCTTTGCGTCATTACATCACATCTGTACACATAAAGGAGGAGTCTCGGCTAGTAGGCTATATTGCCTGTGAGGATGTTGGAGGTGGAGATTTATAGCCTTTTCTCACAGCACTTGATATAATTAAACTTATCAATTTGATGGCAGATCCAGAAAGGTTCAAACGACAATCACCAGTGACAACAGATTCACCCGCTGTAAAATGCAAAAGACTTCGTTCGGACTTCGGAGTGGCTACAGAAAAAAAGAGACAGCAACCGGACCCATGCGAAAACAAGGATACATATCGTTTACATATGTATAACAGACATTACATGCAGTCACGCAATGCTTGCTTACATTGTTAATATTAACAATTTGAGAACAAAGTATAATTTGCACGGTTTTGCATGATATGATAACTTATAAGCGATTGTTAGATTTAATCAGCGCGATTTACTGCAATGTCAGAACCAGAACAAAAGTGGGGATGTTTCTTACTAGTTCAGATGACATTTTCCGGTAGAAATTCTTATGTTGGTCATACTTCCTAAAAGAATAATCTGTGATTGTGAATGCCAGTATCCACACCGGCGCGGTGACTGACAGCCTCACACTCTCCTCAAACATTGTGTTCATCCGCGCTGTGCCGTGTCGAGGGTGTTGAAGTACAACTCACGTAAAGTTGATAATTCCGCGAATGACTGCAATTGCAGATTTCGAACAGAGATGGCGACAAAGAGGAAAAACGCCGGACTGCAGCTTTCTTTAAACAAGTGGTCATTTGGTCACTCATTAAAATAAAACTACTGAGCTAATTTGCCCTCATTATGCCACTGTGTTAACGATGTTTCAAAGTTATGATACTGTGAAATATTATAGATTATAATATTTTGGTTACTCGTTAAAATAAAATAAAACTACTGAGCTAATTTGCCCTCATTATGCCATTGTATTAAAGATGTTTCAAAGTTATGATACTGTGAAATATTATAGAATATACATATTTATTATCTATCCTCTTGCATGAGGGTGCACACTCAGAAATAAAGGTACAGAAAAGTAAAAAAAAAGGTACAAATGCTCGTCGCTGGGGCAGTGCCCCCAAGGGGAACAAACTTGTACCATATTAATGGGTACAAAGAAGTACCCCTTCGGTTTGTGTACAAAAATTGGCTTAGCAGAGGCTGTTTCTTTATTTTGTACACAGGAAAAACTCCAGTGTTAAATATGGCTCCAGACTCAAGAGTGTTAAAGTTAATGAGCTCATTAAGTGATTGATTGAGTGATGATTGACCATTATTGAAGACACATGAAAGAGAAAATCTATTTTTTTAAGACACCGTTATAGTGATCAGTGTTTGCTTTAGTTGGACCTTAAACTGTTAACATTAGATTTAGTTTGTCTGTTGTATCTGAGTAATAACTGCCAGATGAAGAAAGAGAAAAGTTGATCTGTTGGTTATGTTTTGACATAATCATAATTTGACCTGAATCACTGAACTCATTTAGAGTCTAATCTCTGACTTAAATGTATATTGTTGATTCCAGCATCACTGTGATTCTACAGCATAAGATCCAGAAATTTCCAGAAGGATTTCTAAAAAGTTGTTCTGATAAAACAAAATCTTCCTTTTAGGCACACACAGACGTCAATAATCGGAGTATGAATCTCAACATGGGTGACAAACAGAATATTCAATTAGGAAAAGGAATTTACTAAGTCAATTCAGATAATAATTTATTCATACCGCAATGCATGATGGGAGCCATGAATGAGTTTTGATTGGTGGCAACCAGAATGCACTGCAACATGCTTTATTATTGTCACCATTGTTGAAAATCACAGGCTGATTATTGATGTCAATGTGTCTAAATAAAGACATTTTCAAAGTCATTTAATCAGAACTTTAAAAAATATATTTTAGATTATATTGAATATGCTAAAAACCATTTGCTGTAGAACCAAAGACTACTGTAATCAACAAGGTAAAAACTCTCTAAATGAGATTTGTGATTCAGATCAAATTATGATTATGTCAAAACATCAACCATCAGATCAACAATTCTCTTTGTTCATCTGGCAGTTATAACTCAGATACAACAGCCGAACAAAATTTAAAGTAATCAGTTTAAAAGTCAAGAGCCGAACTAAAGCAAACACTGAACACCATAACGGTGTCTTAAAAAATGAGATTTTCTCCTTCAGTGATTCTGCTTGTTAACATCAGGTGTCTTCAATAATTGTCAATCATCACTCAATGATTCACTTTATTAGCTCATTAACTTTAACACACTTGAACACAGGAGAGTTCATTTAACACTGGAGTTTTTGCTTTGTACCTTTTATTTCACCGTTGACGGTTCGTTTGTTTAAATATCACAACACATATTAACGGGAACCTCTAGTTAACTGTCTTCTCGGAATTAAACTCCTCAAGTTGGCCGATCGTCACACACACACACGGCCACAGCGCAGCAGGCAGAGGTGGGGGAGAGAGAAATACCCGTTTCTCTTCGGCAGAGTTGTTTACAAATCATGACAAAGGCTCTATCAGTCTTAGAAAAGACACACATAAGCTCAGAGGATTGTGTACCCTGTCACTTGAAAAGTACTTCTTAGTACCCTTACATGAAGTGTACCCTTTGACTTGAATAAGGTACTTTTTTGTACCATACAGGATGTGTACCCGACAGGTACTTTTTAGTACCCCATGGGAACACAATAGGACCTTAAACGGTACATTTGTGAATGTTGTACCTTAAAGTACTTAATTGTACCCTCACTGTACCTTTATTTCTGAGAGTGTGTGATTGAGCTGGACAGACATCAAGCGTCACCTGGTGGAGAGCGCCATCATCTGGTGATGCACCAAAATACAGCTGGAAGAGTCACGCTTACTCATGTTAAGAATGCCAATCAACCCTAAATGAGAAAGAAATTATGTTTCACACAAATAAATTGAGCCTATTTTAGAACTTTTTTTAAGGACCCATAATGAATGTATTAACTAACATTAACTTAATGTAAAGATATTAAAAATCTATTTGTAAATGTTGAAATTAACATTAAGTAAGATTAATAAATGATTTAGAAGTCAAAAATAATAACCCAAATAATAAACTTTAAATTGTAAAGTCCACTTGTACTGTCACACTGTAACAAATTTCTGTAGTTTTCACAGCATTATTACTGTAAAATGAGCAAATGTTTATTGTAGAACCTGTATACAGCATGTTGCTGTAGATCTGCAAAGCATCATGGTCAATTTTCAATGGTGGGTAAATTCTACACTAAAAATATTTTTTTCTGTGAATCACAATACAGCAATTTTTTGCAGGATTTTTTTCAGCCGTTGAAAGCTACGAGATTACACACATTCATCGGAATTTTTACTTCAGAAAGGTAACTTTGCTCATTAATTTTCACAGTTTACTCTTGTAAAGTTACCTGTTTGTTAGATTATATATATATATATATATATATATATATATATATATATATATATATATTTTTTTTTTCAAGGCTTGCATCTTAGAACCTATTTCAAGGTTTGTGTTCTCGAGCCACCAGGCACTTGTGCGAATGAGCGGCCGGAGCGCATTAAGGGTTTTCTGTTAGAACTGTGTCGTGTAAGTGCCCCTTAGTTAATAACTAATGATCTTTACAATGGAAGCGAATCGATCAAACCTAACTTTAGCTAGACAATAACTTTACTCTAGAGCTGCTGTGAAGCTAAAACAATCTGTTACTTTAATTTCCTATTATCACTGTAAAGCTGCTTTGAAACAGTCCATATTGTTAAAAGCGCTTGTTCAGCTGGACTCTACACAGGACATAACCTCTCAGAATCAGTGCTCAGTAATCTTAAGGTATGTTACTAAGACTGTGCAAGAGAGGATTGTTGCTTTAGTGAGGTGTCAGGCATCCACTGGCCAATACTTTGTGAACCTGCTATTAGTGGTCTTAGAGCGGCTGAAACTAGACAAGGAAATGTGTATAGGGAATGCAACAGATGGGGCGTCCAATATGCAGGGCCAGTACAAAAGTTTTTCAGCACTGATGACCTTCAAGTCTCCCACACATGTGCATGTGGTGCTATGATATGTTCTTAACAACCTTTTATAAAGATGAGAAACTTGTTTACCAACAGGGAGGCGTTTTTCTGAAATTGTGATAAAATATTTATACCATTTGGGATTTTGCCAATTCTTTCTTTTTCCTCATGGTTTGTAATGTAATGCCTAATTTGCAAATATCTATAAAAATCACTTGAGGGAAGATCGAATTGTTCTTGAAGTTGTGTAAAAGACTTTAAGTGTGCTTCTTCAAAGAGCTGATTAAAAATAAAGAGGCCTTTAACTGCCCATCTCCTAAAACCATGGTCACACATTGAAGGTGGAAAATCTACATTACCCACTATGGGCATAGCTCGAGAAATTGTTCCAACATCCTTAAGCATTTTCTTTACTTCTGCCCATACCTTTATTGTATGTTTTATCCATTCATTTTCAATTTTCATTTTATTGACATGTTTTAGATCTATAAAGGGTAGGGCAGATAGTTGTGCACCCTTTGCTTCCCCTTGCTCTATTTGAGTCCACTTTGCTTCCTCATCTCCCCTGATCCAAGTCACTATTGCTGCTAGTTGAGCTGCCCAGTAATACAATTTTATATTTGGCAAAGCCAAACCTCCTTTATTTTTAGCCAAATGAAGTGTTTTAAGTTTAATTCTGGGTCTTTTGTGTTGCCATATAAATTGAGAAATTAATTTGTTTAACATATTAAAAGTGGAAATTGGAACTCTTATGGGCAACGACTGGAATAGAAATAGGAAACGTGGGAGCAGGTTCATCCTTACGGTCTCAACTCTTCCAAACAGAGATAAAGGAAGAACTTCCCAACAAACTAGATCACTTCTTATTTGATTAATTAACTTATTATAGTTCGCCTCAAAAATTCTTGTAGTTTCAGGTGTGATAATAATCCCCAAGTACCTAAATCCTTGTTTAGACCAGTGAAATGACACCATCTCATTTAGTTGTTTAGGCCATACTCCTGATATCATCATTGCCTCTGATTTATTTTGATTAATTTTGTATCCAGAAATGTCTCCATAATCTTTTAGACATTGCATTAGTCGAGGTATTGAAGTAAGGGGATGTTTTATAAAGAGCAGGATATCGTCAGCAAAAAGGGAAATTTTATTAACTTTCCCGCCACCATCCACAACCTAGAGGCTAGAGGCTCGATACTGAGAGCAAAGAGAATGGGTGAGAGAGAATCACCCTGTCTTACGCCTCTCTCTATATCAAAAAAGTCAGAGCAATGTCCGTTAACTCTAATTTTTGATTTGGGATTCTTATACAACAGCCGAAACCAAAAGGTAAATTTTTCACTGAAGCCCATCTCAGTTAATGTTTGTTCTAAAAATTGCCAATCTACCCGGTCAAATGCTTTTCAGCATCTAAGCTGAGAAGCATTGACGTTTGAGTATCCTTTGCCATGAGTGACTGCAGGTTTAATACTCTCCTTATATTATTTGTCCCTTGGCGACCTGAAATGAAGCCTGTCTGATCTGGTTTTACTAATTTCCTAATGTATTTTTGTACTCTAGTTGCTAAAATAGATGTTAATATTTTATAATCCACACACAAGAGGCTAATAGGTCGATAACTAGAACCCTGCAATGGATCTTTTCCTTCCTTATGCAGGACTGTGATGATAGCCTCAGACCATGGCTCTGGAGGGTTCCCTGAATTTAACACATAATTATATAACTTACATAATACCGGAGTGAGGTCATCAACAAACGTCTCGGTTACAGATGTAACCCTTGTTCCCTGAGTAGGGAACGGAGACATTGCGTCGGATGACGGAGAATGGGGGTTTCGGCAGAAAGCCTATCATCTTCGAGTATTATAAAACGAGCCAATGGCGATGAAATGCCATGGGTCTGCAGAATTTGCATAGCGTATTTCCGCCCCACCGCGTGGGTATATAAGTAGAGATACCGGCAAAGGCAGATCATGTCTTCGCTGAGGAGCCGAGACTGAACTCAGGCTTCTACCCAGCGGTACAGCGGAAGTGGCAGGGAGACGTAACGTCTCTACTCAGGGAACGAGGGTTACATCCGTAACCGAGACGTTCCCTTTTGTAGTCACTCCGAGTTACGTCGGAAGACGGAGAATGGGGGTCCCCGTGAAATCACGCCACCTTCACAGCTGTCTTCCAGTGCCCTGCAAAAGTCTGACCTCGCTGTCGTGATATAGGCACGGACGAAGGAGTCCTACTAAACACAGGAATACCAAGGTACACTGGGAAGCATATCTCAGGGGAAATATGCCGCAGCACGCCTACCCGTAGGGAGGACTTAAGAATACACATATGGCCCGAGGGGGGATTCATATGGAGGAACACTGGAGTGACCAGCCCGTGGGGTGGCAACTTTCAACTCCAGGAGTGGCAAGGTGGCTTGCCAAGGGAAAGACACATGCTCAAAAAGGCTTATAGTGGAAATACACATGTGGGGGTTTCTCAGGGGAGGAACCATGCACACGGAGGCACCTAGCCGACGCACAGGCAATAGACACTGGTGCCAGCATCAACAGTGCTGGAGGAACTCAGGGCTTCAGAGAGGAAGGCTCACCTGAGGAAATATCGCACGTATCCAGTCCGTGGAGTGGAATGGCGAGCAAGCGAAGACACCTGAGCGGGTCCAGTACTAGCTGACTGAAGCGAGTACACGAGAGGACACAGGCTCCACTCGGAGATTATAAAATCTGGCGAATGTGTTGGGTGTCGCCCAGCCTGCAGCTCTGCAGATGTCTGCCAGCGAGGCGCCATGCGCTAGAGCCTAAGAGGAAGCCACACTCCGGGTGGAGTGCGCTGTCACAGCAAGGGGGCACGGTCGGCCTTGCTGTTGGTAAGCCAAAGCAATGGCGTCCACTATCCAGTGAGACAACCTCTGCTTTTAGAGAGCCTTTCCCTTCAGTCTCCCACCATAACAGACAAAGAGCTGGTCTGAGGTCCTGAAACACTGCGTCCTGTCTACGTAAGCACGGAGAGCGCGTAATGGACAGAGCAGTGCCAAGGCTGGGTCTGCCTCCTCCCGGGGCAGCGCTTGCAGGTTCACCTGGTCCCGGAAGGGAGTGGTGGGAACCTTGGGCACATATCCAGGCCGGGGTCTCAGGATCATGTGAGAGTGACCCGGCCCGAACTCCAGGCTCGCTTCGTCAACGGAGAATGCGTGCAGGTCCCCTACCCTCTTGATGGAGGCCAATGCAACCAGGAGCGCTGTCTTCATTGACAGGAACTTAAGCTCAACCGATTGCAGAGGCTCAAATGGAGCCCTCTGCAGGGCATTTAACACCACTGAGAGGTCCCAAGAGGGAACGAGAGGAGGGCGAGGAGGATTCAGTCTCCTCACTCCTCTCAGGAACCTGACGATCAGGTCGTGCTTCCCCAGAGACTTACCTTCAACTGCTTCGTGATATGCGGCGATAGCGGCCACATACACCTTCAGGGTGGAGGGAGACAGCCTTCGCTCCAATCCGTCTTGCAGGAAGGAAAGCACGACACTGATCGGGCATCAACCTGGGGTCTTTTCGGTGAAAAGAGCACCAGTTGACGAAGAGGTTCCACCTCAACGCATAGGCATGTCTCGTAGACAATGCTCTAGCGGAAGTGATGGTAGCCGCCACCGCAGATGGCAGGGTACTTAAACCTGCCTCGTCCCGTCCAGGAGCCACACGTGGAGGTTCGAAAGATCGGGACGAGGGTGCCATAGGGTGCCCCGTCTCTGAGAAAGGAGGTCCTTCCTCAGAGGAATTGGCCAAGGAGGTGCTGGTATCAGGTATCAGTTCGGAGAACCAGGTCCGGGTGGGCCAGTACGGCGCAACCAAAATGACCTGCTCCTCGTCCTCCTTGATCTTGCACAGGGTCCGTGCAAGAAGGCTCACTGGGGGAAACGCATATAAGCGGAAGCCCCGCGGCCAGCTGTGCGCCAGTGCGTCCGTGCCGAGCGTGCCCTCGGTCAGGGAGTAATACAGGGCGTGGTGGGATGAGTCGTGGGAGGCAAACAGGTCTACCTGTGCGTCCCCGAACTGGTCCCAAATCAGCTGGACCGACTGAGGATGGAGTCGCTATTCGCCGGAGATGGGCCAAAACCGTGACAGCTCGTCGGCTGCAGAGTTCCGATCTCCCGGAATGTAAATAGCACGAAGGGACCTCAGGTGCTTCTGACTCCATAAGAGGAGGTGGCGTGCGAGTTGCGACATATGGCGGGAGCGTAGACCACCTTGACGGTTGATGTACGCTACTGTCGCGATATTGTCTGAACAGACGTCGTAGAGGTCAGTGACGGCAGACAGCTCAAGGATGAGCCCTGAATCAGCCCTACCCTCGTGCATGTCACTGAACACCCAGAAGGATGGCAATAACACGCAGTGAGGTGGCAGCCTGCCCCGCAGCTCTATAGGTCCCCGCCACCGGAGTAGACAAGAAACTACAGGCATTGGAGGGGTGCTTAGGGTCACCACGCCAGGTGGAGGCGCTGTGGGGACACATAAGTGTTGCCACAGAACACTCCACAGGGGGAACCCCAGTGTACTCGTTTTATAATACTCGAAGATGATAGGCTTTCTGGCGAAACCCCCATTCTCCGTCATCCGACGTAACTCGGAGTGACTACGAAAGGGAACACTTTATAATATTCTCCTGCAAACCCGTCTATTCCTGGAGTTTTGTTATTTTTTTATTTAATAATTGTTTCTTTCACCTCCTTTTCTCTAATTGGCTCTACTAACGCAGAGGCTTCATCCGCCGTCAGCTTGTCTAATTTAAGATTTTTAAAGAAATCATGCATTTTTTCTTCTTTCAATTCCTGAAGTTGACCCTTATATAATTGTTCATAATATTTGGCAAAGGTATTTGCTACTGCTTTTGGACTAGTTTCGATATTGTTGGAATGAGGTTGTTTAATTTTAGGAATTGTTCGACTAGCTTGTGCTTTCTGTAGTTGAAATGATACTAACCTACTAGCCTTGTTTCCCAATTCATAGTATTTTCTATCGATAAACCTAAGGGCACCCTCTGCCCTATAGGTCAGAATCTCATCTAGCTTGGCTCTATTCTCTTTAAGTTTATTAAATACTTCTTGTTTTCCACTTCATTTATGTTCATTTTCCAATCTCTTGATTTCAGTTTCTAATTCTACTTGTTTTTTAAGTCTGTCTGTCTTTAACTTTGATCCTATAGATATTATTTTCCCCCTTATTGTGGGTTTTCTGCATCCCATAAAACAGCAGGTGATACCATTCCATTGTCGTTCAAAGCTAAATATTCCATTATTGCTGACCTTATTTCCTCTCTTATATTTACATCTGTCAATAATGAAACATTAATTCTCCAATACTTCATACACGGCTCCAATCCCAAATCAAGTGTCATTTGTACTGGGCTATGATCTGAAATGGTTATTGGCTCAAAAACACAGTTTTTAACTCTGTATGTGTCTTTTTTGGACACCAAAAAATGATACAACCATGAGTAGCTTCCATGCACTTGTGACATAAAGGTGAAGTCTCTCTCTTTTGGATGAATGTAGCGCCAAGCATCTATCAACCCTAATTCCTTCATCATATTCATTAGACTTTTCGACATTCTGCTTTGAGGTTTTGAAGATGATGGTAATTTATCTATTCTGTTATTCAGTACGCAATTTAAGTCCCCTATGACCATAACATACACTGTCAGAAAAAGGGGTACAGTAGGAGTCCATTTTTGTCCCCCAAGGTACAATCTACACTAATGTACCCCATAGGGCTTATTATTGGACCTCAAGGTACATATATGTACCTTTTTGAGGGCCAAAAAGTTACATATATGTTCCCAAGCATTAAAAGGTACATATATGTACCCTTTCTTTTAAAGGTTAAAGTAAGCAAAAACTCCAGTGTTAAATTAACTCTCCTGTGTTCAAGTGTGTTAAAGTTAATGAGCTAATTAAGTGATTCATTGAGTGATGATTGACCATTATTGAAGACACCTAATGTTAACAAGCAGAATCACTGAAGGAGAAAATCTATTTTTTTAAGACACCATTATGGTTATCAGTGTTTGGGCTCTTGACTCTTAAACTGTTGACATTAGATTTTGTTTGGCTGTTGTATCTGAGTTATAACTGCCAGATGAACAAAGAGAAAAGTTGATCAGATTTTGTTGGTTAAGTTTTGACACAATCATAATTTGATCTGAATCACAAATCTAATTTAGAGAGTTATGTCTACCTTGTTGATTACAGCAGACTGTGATTCTACAGTAAATGGTTTTCAACGGTTTCAATATAATCCAAAATATTTCTTAAAAGTTGTTCCGATCAGAAGACTTTGAAATTGTATTATTTAGACACACTGACATCAATAATTAGCCTGTGAATCTCAACAATGGTGACAATAATAAAGCATGTTGCAGTGCATTCTGGGTGCCACCAATCAAAACTCATTCATGGCTCCCATCATGCATTGCGGTATGAATAAATTATTATCTGAACTGTCTTAGCAATTTCCTTTCCCTAATGGCATATTCTGTTTGTCACCATTGTTGAGATTCATACGCTGATTCTGGATGTCTGTGTGTGCCTAAAAAAAGATTTTGTTTTATCAGAACAACTTTTTAGAAATCTTTTAGATTATTTAGAAAATTCTGAATCTTATGATGTGGAATCACAGTGATGCTGTAATCAACAATATACATTTAAGTCAGAGATTAGACTCTAATGAGTTCAGTGATTCAGGACAAATTGTGATTGATAACATAATCAACACCACCTGATCAACTGTTCTCTTTGTTCATATGGCAGTTATAATTCAGATACAACAGCCAAACAAAATCTAATGTTAACAGTTTAAGAGTCAAGAGCCCAACTAAAGCAAACACTGATCACCATAACGGTGTCTTAAAAAATATATTTTCTCCTTCAGGTGTCTTCAATAATGGTCAATCATCACTCAATGAATCACTTAATGAGCTCATTAACCCTCTGGGGTCTAAGGGGTTTTTGGGGTCCTTGAGATGTTTTGACATGCCCTGACATTTGTGCTTTTTTCAGTTGCTTATAAACATATTAATGGCACAGGTGTAATTACACTCTATTTAGCACAAACAGGGCTACCATAATATGTGAGCAACATGTATGCACATATTTGTATTTTTGAGAGAATATTGTTTATGCATGGTTATTGAAAAAACTAAAAATGTAAGTTTCTGAAATAAGGCCACAAAACACATTTTGATTATTTCTTCACAAGACTTTGGAAAATTGTATCACATAGCCTAGAATATTTGCTCCAAAACTATGTGAAAATCATCCTGACTACTCATTCAGATAAGTCAATAAAGTATTTTACATTTTTAGTGACGTGTTTTGTGTCAGAAAGCTTTATGCGAAGGGATATGATCTCTCATTAATATGTATGCATTTTACACCAGAGAAAGACAAAGACCCTCCCATAATGGCCCTATTAGGTGTGCTATCAGGCCATATCATTATGAGGAGCCTTGCACAAAGAATGAGGAGATTTAAAAAAGAATGGCTTTTAGATTGTTTGGATTTATTTACAACACAACATAATCCAAAGATACACAACAAAGGACAAAAAAGCACATTAGTAAACACACTGATCTAAAGACAGAGGCTTGAACAGTCACACAACTTTGTGCCATTCCTGAAACATAGTAGCTACATACCTGTCATTTCCAAGGTGTTTGATTTTTCATTTTACCATGTTCATGTACAGAGACTGTTGAATGTTGAAGTCAGCAGGACTCATCAATGGCATCTCGTCCCTGTAAAATAAAATAAAAATAAAAAAAAATAAACACCTTTGAACATACTGATATCAAGAGAAACTATATGGCTGCACGACTTCGGGCATGCATTGTAGATTTTTCTGGTTAAAATTGCGATTTAATTATATATACACACACACACACACACACACACACACACACACACACACACACACACACAGTGCTTAGAGAATAAGTGAACACACCCATGCTAAAGTTGACTACCCTTCACAATATAGACATGGTTTTATTTCAGTTAGCCTAACTGAACATTTATACATAAATAATATATTGTATTTAGACAGTATCACATATTTTACCAGAGGCTGAAATATATTTCACTAAATCATTATATAACCTAAGCAGTTATTCGCAAACAAAATAAATTACGCATAAGGCAGTATTATAGCATGATAATCAGTGTCATAAACTAATCTCAAAACTGAGTGAAATGTATGTAGTAGGCTAATATCACATTTAAAAAAATTTACACGAGCGTATAGGCCTACGTATAGGGATATTGTGACTGTGAGGTAATCTTTCCTATGTCAAAAGCTAGCCAAAACTAGGCAAAATATAGTCTGAAAATTCATTTGAGCTCTATAATCAGAAAAGGAATTATATAACACTAAACAACTTACTCCGAGCTTGTATCCTCAGCGGGGTCAATTCGTTCTTCAAAATGCAGCCGTTGGTCGTCCGAGTTTCAAATTCCTCTGAGGAAAAGGTGAATCCTTCCCCGCTGTCCAGAATCATCTGAAGGAGTAGAGTGCCATTCTCAAAACGCAATGAACTATCAGTGAATCTGATGGAGAAACTTCGTGTTTTTATGCCATTGATCGGTGGGCGTGTGCTATGCATAACGTTAGATCACCTATTTACCATGTGAAAAGCTCTGGGGGCGTGTGAGAACGAAAAAACTGTACCTCTCCTTGGTTTCAAACGGATTACATAAACTGGAAATATTTCTTTTTTTTAATAAATTACTTCATTTAAAAGAAGAGAATACAAGCTTTAAAAAGACACGTCTCATATCTCTGTGACAAGTATTGACTTAGTTACAGTTCATTTTTCGGACGCGTTTCAGAATGGACTTCACTGACAGAGAGAACGCAGAACGCGCATCATGTTTATTTTTCTTTATTTGGCGAAAAGCACAACACTTTGTTTTTATTGTGAGGTTCCACAAACAAAATACAAACTTAAAGGTATTATAGGTAGGAATTTTATAAAAAAACTTTTTTCCAAATTTGTTTAAACTTTCTGTATATACTCTATATATAATTTCTCAAATCAAATGGGTACGCGCAAGTGGGCAGGTCCTGTGTGGCAAAAGGGTGGTTGCCATGGTTGCGAGAGAGTGACAGTTGCCTAAGCCAATCCTTTGTTTCGTCCCAGAAGGAAATAATGAGCTGTGTTTAGTGCAGATTAAACGGTCTAGAGTCACTCGATTTGTATACTCTTTTTATCAGAGTACTTACATTTTAATTATGCATTGATATATACAGAAAGTTTAAACAAATTTGGAAAAAAGTTTTTTATAGAATTCCTACCTACAATACCTTTAACAGGATCGAATGATGTATAACACTTATATGTAAGATCAAAATCAACAGAGTAATTTGAGTCTCTTTTGCACTGATAAGGAAAAAAGTGAGCTGGTATCGCCGGCGATACCGGTGACCCCAGAGAGTTAAATTTAGCACTCTTGAATGTTAATTTAACGCTCATATTTTACCATTTTAACACTCTTGAGTCTGGAGCCATATTTAACACTGTAGTTTTAACTGTCTACAATATCAAGAGACAGACGCTGCTAAGCCATCTTTTTTTCTTTTTTCTTTTAAAGTTGTTGTTTAAAGGTTTTAATGATACCTTAATTATTTAAGGTAGATTTTAACTTATCACTATATTTTAGTAGCCTTGAAATAACCTTGAAATAAAGTAAATAAAAGTTTTGGCACAAGGGTACAAATATGTACCCTATGGCAAGGGTACAGCCCCAGTGACAAGCCATCCCAGCAAACACGTGTATGTGGGGCCCACATGGGTTACACATGGGCTACGTGGGTACAGAGTGGACATGGGCTCAAAATGGGCATCTTATCTGGGGCCCACTTGGGTCAACTAAGTAGGTCCAACATGGGCAAACCCAGGTGGGCTCCCCATATGGGACCTAGTTGGTTCACTAATGGGAAATTGAGTACATGGGTTGAAAATGGGCTACAAGGGGACTAATTCAGTTTACCAAGACAAGTGCAAAAAGTCAATCCCCAAGATTGATTACACTGCACCTTTGAAAAAGAAAGTATTGTTATTTTGTCACTTTAACATGTGACTTTAATCTATTAAAAATCTTTAAATGCCAACACAATTGCAATTGTACCCAATTTTTGCAAATTAAAAGGACCAAGAAACTTCGGATACAGAAAAAAAAAAAAAAAAAAAAAAAAAAAAGACTTGAAAGTGTACAAATCTTTGGCAGGATGGATCTCGCGAGATTTCATTCAGCAATTCCCATCCCCCACTCCACGCCCTGAACCGCGCGGGCGCCATAGCACTCTCACTCATTCTGCTGTAATTTTCGGGAGGAGATTCTTGCTGTATTCAAGGTAAGAACTACAATCTTTTAAAAACTGAAATGTTAATTAAAATACATTGTTTTCAAAACATAATGTTAACCAAAAGCTTATTGTCACGTTAGAATTTCAGTTAGAATTTCGAGTTCCCTCAGATCGCGCCATTTTCCCTTATTTCTGGCGCTCTGCACGCTATTATAGCAAGTAATATTCTTAGTTTCTTATAATTGTTAAAGGTCAACTCTCCCAAAAAATGCAACCTAGGGCCTTTTTGTGAATCTACCCGAGGCAAACCTTTGTTTAAAAGCATAATTATGATGGAAACGCCAGTATTAAGATTGACCGTATTTTAGCTGTTGTTGTTTCCGGCCGCCGGTTTCTTGTCAGTCAAAAATAGAGGGGTTTCACGACGCGTCATCAATCCGGAAGTCGGCCATTTTGGAGGCACAGAACGTGAATAATGCCACTGAACTGAATGGACTCGCAAATTTGGCTGATTATTGCTGCTGAAAAATGGTCGAGTTTTTGTCTGTACCAATCGGTCACATCGGGAAAAAACATGTCGAGTGCTATAGACTGTCAAAAGTTAAAGAGAAGAGTGCAAAAAACTGATGAAAGAAGGCGTTTGTGGTTGAGAGAGGTACAGCATCAGACACATGTAAATGAAGAGTTGACTATGGCTAAAATGTCGACGCAGTTAATGTTAACTATGGCTACATTCACACTGTCAGTCCAAATCCGATTATCTTTGTATCAAATTGGAATCGGATCTAAAATGATGTCCACACTGTTCAGATCCGACGTGTGTGTCCATGCATGTTATTTGGTAATATGGCAATGACTTTGCGTTGATGGAGGGGTTGCATTTGCAATATAATGTTAGATGTTGTCTTTTTTAAATGTTACAACATGGAAATGTGTAGCCGCCGCGCTGGACTACTGCGGCAGAACTGTAGGAGGCTGGTATATAACGTTAGCTACTGCTTTTTTCCCACGCTCGTCTGCGCCGGTTTCAGAAATAATATTTTTCTGCTCGTCCGGCACTTTGCAACAACACAGCATTGTTTCGGCAGTGACTTTCAGCATGTTTCCTATAAATTACGTTTGCATTTTAAGACATACCACGCGAAATCCGAGCGTTCAGACTGAGGCTGATGTCCTGATATGTGATTTGAATAGGATTTCAAACCACATATGGATGTAACTTGAAACGAATTTCATGTGCTTTTTTGGACTGACAATCTGAACGTATCTTATTTCGGGATAATAAATAGATGGAAGAATTGCAGTAATGTTACGTGCTAGAGAAGCTAACTCGTTCGGATCTTTAGCAGCTACCACATAATGTGACCACATAAAACATATTAACTTTAGTTTGTCAAAATGTTTCGCTCTGTCCTGCTTCCCAAGTCCTTCTCTATATGATTTCGCACCTACCACGTGTTTTTTCCGTGGTTTATTAGTGTAACAATGTGTTCAGTAGTACATGAACAGTGCAATCCATGCTGTTGTTTACATCCGAGTGCCTCCATAATGGCCGCGCATCCGGGTTACCGCCCAGAACGTGACGTTGGTGAAACCCCTCTATAGTCGAAAAAATACTATTTGAACTGTGTATTATAACAAGTTGATTGGAGTTGAGACTCCAGCATAAAAATTGTACCACTGTTTTACAATATAAATCCCACAATGGCAGCAGTTTCTTAATTTTTATAAGATGTGCACATTAAACACCCAAAATGAAAGCACGACATATTAATATTTCGAATTTAATTAACGTTACCCGACAAGCCTGTTTAATCAGTCTGCTACCGTCTATATTGTGATCACAGAACAGCGTCATACAGCGACCATTTTAGCTTTTATTCTAAAAGTGTGCACATTCAATAAAATATTTAGGCTACATTCTTGATGTTTAATTTTAAATAAATCTTTAATAAATGTCTATTTTGTCACAGAACAACTAGTTTTCACTGAATTATGATACCTGAGAAGCTTTAACACCATCTCGGCAACCCTTTGGATTCCTGTGCTATTTTTTCCTTTCTTTATTTAGTGCTAATTCAAAAACAACTGCACAAAAGATACCCAATATAGTTACACTTTAGAATACTGTTTCAAATAATTAGTAATTCCTTTTGATGGATTTGGTAACACACATGTACAGTATTTTAAACGTTTACAGGGGTAAGTCGTGATTTTATTGCCTTCTGAATCCATAATGTCAGTGTATTGTATTGTATGTATTGTGTATCTATCTAGTGTATGACTCGATACACAATACACACAATAGATTACTACTTCTGATGTAAAATAGCCATCGATTAACCTATGGCTGCACGATTTGGGAGGAAATGTAATTGTGATTATTCAGGTTAATTTTTTTGTGTTGTCTCCCCCATAATGATAATCTTGTTTTTCCTTAGGTTGGCATGGTGGACTCACTCTCGCTGTTATCCAAGGTAAATTATCAACACTATCACCCCTTAAATGTGTTTTATTTAACTAAATACATCATAATCAGCTAAAAAGCATGCGCAGGTCACTTTACTTCCTGAACAAGTGCGTAGCCGAGTCCGTGTTGCTTTCACATTCACGCGAACCGCAGCACGGATCAAGTGCAACCGAACTCAGAGCGCCTCCTCCAGGCAGTCTCGGGTTCGGTACCCCAGTGCGCACCCGGGTCCGTATGACAGCGTTCACATTAGCGATTTTTCATGCAAACAGTGCTCCGTTCCGAACTAAACTGCCAGTGTGAAAGCACCCTAGACTTTTCAAGTAAGCCAACTGAAGTAGCCTACTGTACACGTTAGCGCCTATTTGTTTACGCTAGGAATTCGCAGGCTAAGTGACTGAGGGTGCTTTCACACTGGCAGTTTAGTTCGATAACTAACTAACGTTAGCCCAGTGCATAACAACAATAGTTGATTGCTGAACAGAAATCGTGTCAGATGTGGAGTGAAAAATGTCAAGGTGGAGATAACTGCTTTGCTGCAAGGGCTCAAATATGGAATTTAATCTCACTCTAATGCTCTTTTATGTATTTTTCAGGAGGCTTGAAAAAAAATGCCCTTACAAACCAAATTGCCAGAAGAGACGCAGAAAAGGCAGTGTCAAAGTGGCTAATCGGTGCCAGGGACAGGGGAAGAAAGCATACTGCGAGGGCACACGGTGGAGAGCCAGATGGGTAAAAGTCTTAAGATATGCTTGTTTTTATATGGAAATACAAACTTTAAAAAGACAAGAATGATTGTAGCCAAAATATTTTGAATCAGGGGTTTTCAAACTTGTCCTGGGAACCCTCAGCACTGCACACCCACTTCAGATCTAGCAGTTTCTACTAATGAGCTAATGTGATGAATCAGGTGTATTAGATGTGGGAGACATACAAAGTCTGCATCCGAAAACTTAGGCAGCTGACTCATTGCCTTGCTGCCTTATCAGGCAATGTCTTAGCAGGCAGCGTTTACACACTAAGGTGCCTCACAAAACTGATTTTAGACAGACTTATGAGGCAGCATAATGGTTTAACAACAAAGTGAACATTTAATGACTTGAATATTGAAATTACTTCAAAAGAGGTAAAAATGGGTCAAAATGTACATTTTGTGCATTCAATATGTGCAGATGGTGTTCCAGGACAGGTTTGCAAACCCCCTTATCTTGATAAACTTGATGTGGGGCACCAAAAGGCTAACCTGACACATCTGTTTGAACTGTGAAAAGGAATTAAAAAAAGTGGCATAATGGTTGATTCATTCATTTATTTTCTCTTTTCAAAGGACCGTTGGGAGAGCGACGACAGAGGAGTGAGAAGCTGTTTTGGAAATTGTCAGGAGCTTTAACTTTTTTTATAGTTAACATTTTGATACTTGTGTTTTATAAAGTTGTAAATGTGCAATGTTCTAATAGTCATGTTAAAATTGTTATTATAACTTGCTTAATAAAGTAAAGCATGAACTACTGCTTCTGTTCATTGAATACCTTTAACATTTTAGTGTAGTTTAGTGGATTACATGTAATGTTTGTATTTAGGGGTTTACTGTAAAATAAGGTAACCCAAACAAACAAATATAGTAGCCCATATATATACCTGTTGTGGCCCATAAGAGCCCTAGATAAGACCTATCTGGGTCCCATCATCAACCCATGTGGGCAGACTCCTGTAGGCCCTAAATGGGAGCTACCTAGGTTACCCATATGGGCCCGATATGGAGCCCATCAAGATCCCATCATCAACCCATCTGGGCTAACCCATGTGGGGCCTCCATGGAAACTGAGGACAAAATTACCTGGGTCCCAGTTGGGTAGCCCAGGTGGGCCCCAGATATCAGCCCAAGTACAACCCCTTTGGGCCCCACATGGGTGTGTTGGCTGGGATTGTACCCCTAAAGGTACAATTATGTACTTTATTTTCTGAGAGTGTAGCAACCCTCTGTATCCTGGAAAACCTTTTCACAATGAAAGTACACAGACCTACTAAATAGTATAGCTACCCCTCTCTTTTTACGTTTCCCATAAGAGCTACTGTAAACCTGATCCACCCATTCTCTTTTTAATTTTTGGTGTTCTGTTTCTGTGAGGCGAGTTTCTTGAAGTAAGGCTATAGAGCACTGCATTTTCTTCAACTGTCCCAGTATTTTTTTTTCTTTTAATTGGGTTGTTTATTCCTTTTATGTTGTAGGTAGTTACATTAAGTAATGCCATCATTGTATTTATACTGATTCATGTAACACTGCCCAAACCTCTCATAAGCATCTGTTTGACAAAAACAAATAAACTAATTTAACTCTAAATGTACAAAGTTAAACAAAAAGAAATTTGCAACCTGCCTCAGATAAAACATGAACATAGAACAGAACTTCCACATTTCCAGTCAGACACAGAGAGTAAACCATGTCTAACCCCCGGTGATAATGGGACAGAGATTAGTGACCTAATCCCTCTCTGAAGAAAAGCACCCAATGTGCAAAAATGACCAGTATTACACTAGCATGTAAGAAAGGTCTTAGTGAGTGAGAACAACTCATGTAGACATCAAGAGTCCGTCAGACCTTTTTCCTTTTTCTTTTTTTTAACCCTTTGCAGAGGTGGGTAGTAACGAATTACATTTACTTCGTTACATTTACTTGAGTATTTTTTTGGAAAATTTTTACTTTTAAGAGTAGATTTAATTGTGGGTACTTTTACTTTAACTCGAGTACATTTCTAATGAAAAAACTGTACTTTTACTTCATTACGTTGGGCGACGTTCCTCTCGTTACTTTATTTTAATGCAATATGTTGTTAAAAGCGTTATTCTAAGCGCGCTCTCTCTCTTTTTTCTGGGCATGAGCGATGCTCAATTCACAAATGAATCAATCTTTTGAGTCGATTCTGTTCAAAGACTTCATCAAACAAGTTGAGCAGATCTGTCTAAATCGGTTCGCGAATCAGTTTGAATGATCTGTTCAGTTTCCTGCACGCACTGAATTGTCTCGTCTCGCAAAGTTTTCTCATTTCTTGTATCAAGGACATTTCACCCTCACATGCTACATGCTCCTCGCGGCTAGTAGCATCTAATCTAGCGCTGGTTGTACTCTGTGGTTTATTGTCGGATTCTTTCAAATGTACTGGTTTTCCTTGTGCTCTCGTTTTCGATGTGGTAGTCATCTTGTTCACGGGCTATTTTCCACTCTGAAAGGTTTATATATCTGCAGTTGTCACTATTTTCTAACTTTTTTCTGACGGAGCCTTCCCAGCTAACAAAAATAAGTTGTCAGAACGTTTTACTAACCTTCCCATTAGGTTAGGAAAACATTATTTCGGAATGTTTTTTAAACATTGAAAACAGCCAGTTTTTTTAATGTATCAAGAACGTTTTTTCTTGGTTAATGTGAACGTTAAATGAACATTCCATTCACTCATTTTGAAAATGTTATTAAAACGTTATTTCTGAACGTTTTTTAAACGTTGGAAACGTCCAGTTTTTTTAATGTATCAAGAACGTTTTTTCTTGGTTAATGTGAACGTTAAAAGAACATTCCATTCACTCATTTTGAAAATGTTATTAAAACGTTATTTCTGGCCTTTTTTTTTAAATGTTGGAAACGTCCAGTTTTTTTAATGTATCAAGAACGTTTTTTCTTGGTTAATGTGAACGTTAAAGCTGCTGTCCGTAGCTTTTTTTGGGTTAAAAATTATCCAAAATATATATTTGATAAAATACATAACCAGCCAGTGTTCAAAACTATCTGCTTGCCTTAGCTCGATGCAAAACGGTAAGCTTGTAATAATGTTTTTAATTTTAGTGGTACTGGTGGATTTCCGCGGGAGATTCGAGCATGTCTTTGCGTCATTACGTCACATCTGTACACATAAAGAAGGAGTCTCGGCTAGTATAAGCTATATTGCGTGTGAGGATGTTGGAGGTAGAGATTTATAGCCTTTTCTCACAGCACTTGATATAATTAAACTTATCAATTTGATGGCGGATCCAGAAAGGTTCAAACGACGATTATCATCAGTGACAACTAGAGACTCACCCGCTGTAACATGCAAAAGACTTCGTTCGGACTTCGGAGTGGCTACAGAAAAAAAGAGACTGCAACCGGCCCATGCGAAAACAAGGATAATATCGGAAGGACATTACATGATGTAGTCACGCAATGCTTGCTGACGTTGTTAACATTAACAATTAGAGAACATAGTATAGCTACTTTGCACGGTTTTGCGTGAAATGATAACTTATAAGCAATTGTTAGATTTAATCAGTGCGATTTACTGCAATGTCAGAACCAGAACAAAAGTGAATGTTTCTTCACACTTCACACTCTCCTCAAACATTGTGTTCATCCGCGCTGTGCCGTGTCGAGGGTGTTGAACTACAACCCACGTAAAGTTGATAATTCCGCGAATGACTGCAATTGCAGATTTCGAACAGAGATGGCGACAAAGAGGAAAAATGCCGGACTGCAGCTTTAAAGGAACATTCCATTCACTCATTTTGGAATGTTTTTTGGATGTTCACATCACTCTGATGTGGTTGGCCCATCCATCACCAGGCTTACACACAGATACTCGAGTATCACTATTTCACCTATGCTGCATGGGTTTGAACTGTGGTGGAAACTGTTGTAGCTTACCTGAAGGAAAGGACAGAGAACCTGCTAACTCCTGGTTCAGCCGGGACTCGAACCGGGGACCTTCTTGCTCCGAGGTGATACTGCAACCCACTGAGCTGCTGTGCTGCGCTATTTCAATTTTTATTACAGCTTAATATTATTATTAAATGGTCTGGATTTCAAAGTGACAGGATTTTTAAGTACCAAAACCTGTTGACACATTTGTCCAGATTGTTTATATTTTTCTAGAGTATAACGTTTCTAAGTGAATTAAATATTTGAATTACAAAAACAACAGAAAAGTCTTTACCTCAAGATTCACATTTTACTGTGTAGTACACAACATTTTGTACGAGTCTCTGGGTAGTACACAGTCCAAACAATGGAATCATAAAGAGGAAAAATTACATTTTCTATACCAAAAACACAACCACACCACAAGGGAAAAAAGAACACAAACTCAAACATACAACTAGACAAGTCAAATCTAACAAGACATGTGGAAAACAACACAATAGAAACCCAGCAGGGAGCATTCCCATAATTTTAACTAATGTTATGTAAATGTTAGTAAAAAACTTTGAAATAATGTTTCTGGAACGTTCTTATAATGTTTAGAGTTAAAATACGTTATATTCTCGTAAAGTTGACTGATGTTCTCATAATGTAGAGTGAAAACGTTCTTATAACAATGTTCATGGAACGTTCTTGCGATGTTCTCATAATGTTGAGTGAAAACGTTCTTATAACAACGTTCACGGAACATTCTTATGATGTTCTCATAATGTTGAGTGAAAACGTTCTTATAACAATGTTCACGGAACGTTCTTGTGATGTTCTCATAATGTTGAGTGAAAACGTTCTTATAACAATGTTCACGGAACGTTCTTGTGATGTTCTCATAATGTTGAGTGAAAACGTTCTTATAACAATGTTCACGGAACGTTCTTGTGATGTTCTCATAATGTTGAGTGAAAACGTTCTTATAACAATGTTCATGGAACGTTCTTGTGATGTTCTCATAATGTTGAGTGAAAACGTTCTTATAACAATGTTCACGGAACGTTCTTGTGATGTTCTCATAATGTTGAGTGAAAACGTTCTTATAACAACGTTTATGGAACGTTCTTGTGATGTTCTCATAATGTTGAGTGAAAACGTTCTTATAACAACGTTCACGGAACGTTCTTGTGATGTTCTCATAATGTTGAGTGAAAACATTTTTATAACAACGTTCATGGAACGTTCTTGCGATGTTGAGTGAAAACGTTCTTATAACAACGTTCACGGAACGTCCTCGGGATGTTATTTTTTTTTCACTGATGTTCTCATAATATTGAGTGAAAATGTTCTTATAAGAACGTTTATGGAACGTCCTTGTGATGTTATTTTTACTTGACTGATGTTCTCATACTATTGAGAGACAACATTCTCAGAAAAATTTGTTCTTTGAATGTTTTCTAACATTCCCATTAAGTTATGAAAACGTTATTTCTGAATGTTTTATGAACGTTCCAAACAACCATTTTTTTGTTTGTTTTTTGTTTAAAGTATTAAAGTTTTCTCATTTTGGAAATGTTATAAAACATAATTTAATAATCTTTTCTAAACGTTCAAAACATCCAATTTTTTAAAAATGTTTTAAGAACGTTTTGTCTAAACATTTACACAACTTTTAAAGGAGAACTCCGGCGCAAAATGAACCTTTGCTCTAATTACACATTGTTACCTAGTCAACCGTTATCTGAGATTTGTTTTCATGATTATCGAATGTAAATAGTTTTATTTCTAAAAACAGTTTAGCCTATAAAGCTAGTATAACGCTAGTATATTGGGCATAGTGTAATGACAAATAAAAATCGCTTGTTAAAGTCCCTGTAAAGTCAAAAATAAGTATGTGTTTTGAGTTTGTCACACCACAGAAAAATGTGTTATTAGTCACCCAGCCAAATTTGAATGATAAAAAACGCCAGCAAGTACATAAAATAAGCTATCAAAATCTTGAAAAAATGAGCAGTATTCTCTGCTCTCAAACGCTGGGGGCGTGTCCGCTGGCTGCGCTGAAACCACGCCCACTCACGGGAAAGCTGCCGACTCGCCACACTGAATCATAGACTGAACTCTACAGCCGGAATGGATGCTCGCACGGTGGGCACGCACTGCCGATGATGGCACCAGTTGTCGGCGCGACGGGAGGATGATGGCCGAGACGGGAGTCGGTTCGGCCCCATTCACCAGTAACAGCGGATTATCAGTGAATCCCAGTTGTCTCTGACGAAAGTTTATAAAACTATCCAGTGTAAAATGATCACTTACAGAGGCGGGTGTTGGCGGTGATCCTTCCTCAGCTCTCCATCAAGGTTGGCTCTTCACAAAATGAATCCACTTCTTGATGTAATCGTTTTTCGGAAATTTAAAAAAGGACACCGATCTGTTTTGTACGTGATCCGGTGATCGCATTCAGGTAGTACGCATTTCCGTGACGATGGCATAGCTAGCTAGCACGCCAAACTGATATGAAGTGAATGTGCTCTATATTGTTAGGGGAGCGGCCAGCCTCAGTGGCCTCAGTGCGTCATCAAGTAGGGGCGTGTCCAGGAGCTCAGGGGCTCCAGTGCGTCATCGAGCCCTGTTTTAGCCCCGCCCAGAAAATCCGGAAAATAGCAATGGTGAAAAACTGTTTAACGGTCTAACTCCACAATTCAGTAATTCACAGTTCACAGTCTTTGTAATATGTTTTAGCAATACATTTCTAACATTTATAATGTGTTTAGAATTTTTTTTTGAAATTGCCTTTACAGGGACTTTAATACCAATAACAAGGCTGAAAATAGCCCCACACTAACACGGTAGCATAATGAGGGTCCCTACCTTCAAACCGAAGCATTGAGAACTTTGTCAGTGTCCAGACAGTTTAATAAGAAGATATTTTAAACATACAGTCAACTTCGCGTATACAGGCAGAAGCCATCCTTGAAATACAGCCTTTACCAGTTGATCTACGAACGCCGATCAAAGTGCGCTGGTGAGATGTGAACGAGCTATAAGTTGTGATAAGGTGAGCGCGAACAGCAGGCTTGGATCGGCGTTCGTAGATTGGGCCCCCCGGCCGCGCGCGCGCACTCTCATGTCTTCAAACAACACGAACGCTGTTTTGCTCTCTCTCCCTCGCCCATATTAATCCAAATCAATTGACACGATAGTAAAAGATAGTAAAAGGTCGGAAGACCGCAGTTTCACGTGGAGCATTTGGAGATTTTTAGAGATTAGAGACTCTAGGCCTACACTCAATGAACAACATCTCAACACTAAATTATAAAGGCCTGTCTCATATAGACGCCTGTCTCAAATACAAGCCAGTGCAGTTCGACGATTTGGGAAAATAAAAGCCCGGGCTATTATTTGAAGTTTTACGGTACCTTCCTCTCAGCTATCACAGCCAGGGCCGTAGCTAGAGGATTCGGGGCCCCCTGAAAAAATATTGATGTGGGCCCCCACCACCCATACTGTACAATAGATGAACATGGAGGCCCACATATAACAGAAGATGGTGATGTTGTTGTAAAACCTTTATTTTAAAAGTTAAATGTTTATATAAAAATTACAACTAATAAAAACTAACAAAAAGCAAGAAATTGTTAAATAATAATAAAACCAATTTTTAAAAAGTAATATTTTTTTTCCCCCCATCAGTCTGTTATAATTCATAAATCAAAAAGTAAACATTTAGAAATTGACAAGAATGCAGTCTAATTAAAAAAATAAAACCATATTGCCTTATTTTTTAATAAAGATAATATGGAACTGGTAATATTATCAAATAAAGCGAATACATTTATTCATCCAAGTGCAGTGTGTTGTATTCGTGTTTTCTCTACACAGCAAAACCCCCAGTGTTAAATTAACACTGCTTCAGTGTTTATATGAGTCCACACTCAGAGTGTTAATTTAACACTGAAGCAGTGTTAAAGTTAATGAGATAATTAAGTGAATAATTGAGTGAAGATTAAGCATCATTGAAGACACCTGATGAAAACAAGCAGAATCACTAAAGGAGAAAACCGTAATTTTAACAAGTCACCATTATGGTGATCAGTGTTTGCTTTAGTTTGGCTCTTGACCCTTAACTCTCTGGGGTCGGCGGTCTCGCCGGCGATACCAGCTCACTTTTTTCCTTATCAGTGCAAAAGAGACTCAAATTACTCTGTTAATTTTGATCTTACATATAAGTGTTGTCAAATTACTCTGTTAATTTTGATCTTACATATAAGTGTTGTACATCATTCGATCCTGTTAAGTTTGTATTTTTTTTTGTGGAACCAAAGTAAAACAAACAAAATAAAAACAAAGTGTTGTGCTTTTCGCCTAATAAAGAAAAATAAACATGATGCGCGTTCTGCGTTCTCTCTGTCAGTGAAGTCCATTCTGAAACGCGTCCGAAAAATCATCTGTAACTCTGCAAATACTCAGTCAAACAGGTATACAGGCACACAGGCATGAAGCCTGAATTATCTTCTTTTAAATGAAGTAATTTATATAAAAAAAATTTTTTTCTCATTTTATGTAATCTGTACGAAAAGAGAGAGATGATAGTCGTTCTCGTCTCAGCTCATTAAAGTTAATTTGACCACGCCCACGGAGCGCGCGCTCTATTCAAACACAAATGCTCTGAGGCGATCCACACCCACATCAGCTGGATAACCCACCGAAAGAGACTCAGATTTACGACACTGTGAGGAATAATAGTACTATCTTAATAATAATCCTGGAAAAAATTACCTCAGAAGTAGGCTACAGGTAGTTTCATTTGGAGGAGCAACGGATCCAGCCGAGGAAATAGGTACATTCTTTATTTTCAAGTGCTTTGTGCTAATCGCGATATGGAATAGTGTCTGTAAACAAAAAGACTGTTTGAATCGCGTTTTTGTGTGTGAATGAATGAACAGCTTTTACCTAACTATATTCCAATACTGAGATGAGTAAAAATCGACTGAAATATGTTGAAATAAAATATTTTTGTATAAGCAACGTATTAAACTGCAAATTAACATTTTATATGTCCTAATCATAAAAACGATATGTTACATATGAAAGACAAGATGTCGTTTTTACTGTAAAATACTGCCACATCAAATAAGCTTGTTTGCTAAGATGTTATTATAGTGTTTGTTCGATTGTAAGCTATATTCAAACTAATTAATCCGCAACTGTGAAATATGTATGATAAAATGTATACTTTAGTATATAATACAAAGAAAGATTACATTTGAAATATAGTTAAAATTTTAATTGTTGTTGTAATTGTAACCTTTTTATTAAAATAGCAAAAATATATGTAGGATACATATAAATAAATCTTAGGTAAATCTTAAAAGCTCAATATAAGCCTCCTCTTTAAATTATTTGTATTGTGTTTTATTAGTGACACATTTGGGATACATTCCCAAACTTTCTGTAAAAACAGTATGATAATTAACTGCACAATTACTAGAAATTTTTACATTTGATATTATACAATTTGCAAGCACAATTTGAAAAATAAATAAATAATTGGAACTGTGAACCAATTTTGTATTATATAGGCATATATATATTAGGGATGCACCGAATCCAGATTTGTGGGGTTCGGCCGAATACCGAATCCACTGGTTAAGATTCTGCCGAATCCGAAACCGAATACCGAATCCTACTCTCATCCTCAGTCCATTAACACAGTAAACACATTAATGAAGTAAACAAAGTGGATTTTTCATTTTATTTTATTACTGTAAATAATAAACACTAGCCTACTTTTACTTTTATATCTGTAAAAAAAAAAAAGAAAAAAAAAGAATAAGCAACATTATGCATTTTAACAGCGGCGATGTTGTGTAGCCTATTGTTTCCTTGCCACCATGAGACAAATCGGCATTGCAAATTGAACATGTAACTCGACTTGAATTGCCTTCTTTTGACTGAAAGTACTGCCAAACAACACTTTTTCTGCTCACGAGTTCCATTTTCACTTTCTCACAGCCTACTGCATTCGAACGGT
This sequence comes from Rhinichthys klamathensis goyatoka, assembly GCF_029890125.1. Taxonomy (NCBI): domain Eukaryota; kingdom Metazoa; phylum Chordata; class Actinopteri; order Cypriniformes; family Leuciscidae; genus Rhinichthys; species Rhinichthys klamathensis. Next base: position 2,280,772 of record NW_026606608.1, on the reverse strand, counting down.
GCACCTACTGTAACGGGTGGAAATAAGGTGTGGCCCCTTTAAGAACTGCGCTCTCCCTGTTAAACTGTCTGCACTGCAGTCCGTATTGTATGTGCCGTGCGCCTCGAAGAACATGCCCATGTATGCGGGTTATTTCTGTTTGATGCTCATTTTTTACCTTATTTTGTTAAGTAACGCTGTGGATGGTAGAACGTGTGACAGACAGTTACACAAGTTCGATTGTGGAATAAAGTGCTAGTTGTGAGATGCCAATCGCCTCCGTGAGTCTGTCTGTCCTCTGCAATAACTTCAGCTGTGAGCTATCCCTATTTTTCTTCCTGACACAACGCGTTACACTACAGGCTTGTTCGACTTGAACCTGAGCGCTGCGCAGACAGATCAGTTTATGACATCAAAGTACCGCGAGAGCAATTCAAAAGCATAAGTAGCCGTCTGCTGTCTATTCGTTCACGTGGTACTTTAATGTCATTCACTGATCGGTGACTTCGACGTAGCGCGCGTAGTGCAAGCCTAGGGTTCGGTTCGGTGGAAAAAAATTCTGAGGTTCGGCAGAAACCGAACCCCGTTAAAAAGCCTAATATTCGGCCGAATCCGAATCCGAATCCTGGATTCGGTGCATCCCTAATATATATATATATATATTGTCATTGCATTCTTGGGGCTCAGTGACACACCTGAATGAAAGGGTCATTAGTATGCAGCCCCATTATGCGCTCATTATGCGGGCCCATTGTCTTCTCAGGTGTGAATCACAGCAGGTCACACCCCTGCGCATATTGCCTTTCCAAACAAAAAGTGTCATTTTTAAATTTAAACCAATCTATTGTTTTATGTGAATGATAAGGCAGGATGATTTTCAGATCATTTTGAAGAAAAAACTCTAGGCGACAACATCCATTAGTCAAAAGTCTTGTGGACAGATATTTAGTATGTGTTTTGTGGCCTTATTTCAGAAACTTTAAGTTTTAGTTTTTTTCAATAACCACGCATAAACAATATTCTCTCAAAAATACAAAAATGTACATACATGTTGATAACACATTATGGTAGCCCTGTGTGTGCTAAATAGAGTGTAATTACACCTTTGCCAGTAATATGTTTATAAGCAACTGAAAAAAGCACAAATGTCAGAGTATGTCAAAACATCTCAAGGACCCCAAAAACACCTTGGACCCCAGAGGGTTAAATCATTAACTTTAGATTTTGTCTGGCTGCTGTACGTGAGTTATAACAGCCAGATGAACATATAGACAAGGTGATCTGATGGTGTTGGTTGTGTTTTAACATAATCATTATTTCACAATCATTTGACCTGAATCACTGAACTCATATATAGGCCAATTTCTGAGTTAGGTTTACTTTATTAATTATAGCAGCACTGTCCTTGTATGGCATCATATTTTTAGCCTTTTCAATGAAACCAAATGATAAAAAAATAAAAAAACGTCAAAAAATTTTTATGTTGGCACACACAGACATCAAGAATTAGCGTATGAATCTCAGCAATGGTGACAAACAGATCACTTCTGAACATAAGCTCATTATTTATTCATGCAGCAATGCATGATTGGAGCCATGAATGAGTTTTGATTGGTGGCACCCAGAATGCACTGCAACATGCTTTATAATTGTCACCATTGTTGAGATTCACAGGCTGATTCTTGATGTCTGTGTGTCTAAAAATTATAACAAATAAATAAAAAAGAATGTTTTTTTTGTATATGAGACGTGTATAAAAATTTCTTTGGATTACTTTGTAAAAGTTTAAAACACTATGCTGTGCAAGAATAGTGGTGCTATGATTGATAAAGTAAACCTAATTTGGGCTCTATATGAGTTGAGTAATTCAGGTCAAATGATTGTGAAATAATGATTATGTTAAAACACAACCAACACCATCAGATCACCTTTTCTATATGTTCATCTGGCTGTTATAACTCACGTACAGCAGACAATCAAACATCTAAAGTTAATGATTTAAGGGTCAAGAGCCCAACTAAAGAAAACACTGATCACCATAATGGTGACTTAAATTTCCGGTTTTCTCCTTCAGTGATTCTGCTTGTTTTCATCAGGTGTCTTCAATGATGCTCAATCATCACTCAATTATTCACTTAATTATCTCATTAACTTTACCACTGCTTCAGTGTTTATATGAGTCCACACTCAGAGTGTTAATTTAACACTGGGGATTTTGCTGTGTATGTTTTAAATATCATCAGCCGGCAGGTCAGATGCATAATGCAATGCGTCGTGACTCGTGTAATTTTTTTAAAACTCTATTTACATAGTGTAAAAAGACAGGAATTTAGACCACGTAATCATTCGGTCGATTGTGGCGCGCACCGATAATAAAAAATGACTGTACACGGCAGACTGTAGACGGAAGTTTTCTAATTCCCAGCGAAATAACAATATATTACAGGTCTTTAAGAACGTCTTGATCGACTGGGATACAACCACTCTCCTTGCCTCCCTCTCCGTCTTTTCCTGGCATTTCTGGTACCTGATTTTTGTTTTCTTTTCCCCGACATTTTTCAGTCAGTCAGTCAGTCTCCTGCTCTTCCACCAAGTTCATCGTTAACTTCAGGCTGCCGCCTCAACTCTGATTGATTCTGTTCACGAGCTGGGGTGGGACTTACAATTTTATTGGGTCCATCTGATGTTTGTCACTGACTCTGACTGAATAATTAATAAATACTTTAGGTCGGACTAAACCATTTTTATGGAGGTAAGAGAAGCAGATATTTGGAAAAATATTTACCCAAATTCCACGTTTTTGTGGTTTTCATTTAAATCTCAGGCATACAACTAATATAAATATTAGAATTATTCATACAACAGGGGCCTAAATAGTATAACTGCTGGATTTTGTGGGGCCCCCTGGGCAGCGGGGGCCCCTGTAATTGTCACCACCTTTCACCCCACTAGCGACGGCCCTGATCACAGCTGACATGATGGTGTGTCTGCAGTCTGTGGAGAGTGGTTTTGGCCTTGTGTAGATATTTATGAATTTCTTAAACCGTTTTAGATTGAACATTTTCTTTGTTACTGTTGCTTGTGTAATAGCAAATTTTCTATTAAACAATCATCAAAGCGTAAGAGACAGTCTGAGAATTAAAAATGATTTATTTCTTGCAAGAAAGGTTCAGTTGCCCCACAGAGGTAGTCAATGTACAGTCTGCGAAGCAAGTGAGACGAAGCATCAGAGGGGGAGAGTAGTTTTATACAGCTTATCTCAAGGTCTGTTCGTCTACCATAGATGGGCTAAAGTTCAGTTCTCTCTAGTCAGGAAATAGTAATAATAACCTGAACATTAGGGTTTGGTCATGCTCTTTCTCTTACTACAAAACCGGCCTGTACCCTGACCTTTGGGGTCAAAGTCCACCCGTCTCTCCCCGTCCGCTCATCTCACCTGCTCGCCTCAATCAGCCGTAGCAGCACTTATTGGTTTGGAAGAGATGGGAATAATTCTGCCATAACAGTCCCCACTTTTTATCATTCACTGATAATTAATCAATCAAACACTTCAAACAATAATAGTAAATAAATGAACCAAGTTTCAAGTTTACATCACACTTATACCTTCATTTCTGATTTCCGTATAACTATGACTCAGTCATCTCATCATACACAAGAAATAGTTTATAGCTTAGTAGGAAATACAATATCAATAAAACACTTGATTACATCATGAAAAACACAGAAAGAAAAATCCTTCAATTTCATTCCCTGTCCTTGTACGCCATCTCGTGACACGGATGACCGCTGCTTGTAACCTTCTTTAAATCTTTTGCCCTTAATCTTTCTCAGAAAATAAACAAATAGAAGAAAAACAAACAGAACATACATTTAACACATATCTCACTGTAGCTCCCGCTAACTGTATCGTCGCATAATTTTGTTCATCCTTGGGATAGACTGTCATTTTTTACCAATTGAACAGACAGCAGGTTCTCACCTGTCTCTGTAATCATATTCACCCATGAATAACAAAATTATCAGAATAACACACACAATCCTAACTCCTATCATTAAGCCTTTTCTATTAATCCACGCCCATCTCCATATTTTATTTACAAATCTAACCAGAGAAGTCTTATAATTTTATCCATTCCTCTAACCAAATTAGTTTTTTCAAAATTAACTCTAATATCTCTAATACACACATCAATCAATAGATTTTCTACATTTACAATCAAATCAATACCTAGTTTGATCCAATCAAACAAAATCATCACAAAAACAGATTCTTCTGTTAAACTTAAACCATCAGTTGGCAGTTGGTTCCTCCAGGTGTGTTGATCATCTCGTTCGCCCCATGGACTAGCACGTCCTTGAAATCCCTCACTTTGTTCTCTATTGGATGGTTGAGGCCTGTTGGTGTTGTCTAAGGTGAGAGGCTTGGACCCAGGTGTCACTCTCCAACCATTTTCTGATCCTTATAAGGTTTTCCCTTAAATTACGACCGCACCCCCACTGGAGGGAACCATTTCTTGCCTGCTTTCACCTGTGAATGGAGACCTTAAGTATTTTGTTAGTGACCGCTTGACAGCCGCTCGTCCCCTTTGGTGTGACCTGTGGAATCAACAATCTGAAACATTATCTCTGGATAATTTCTTGCTCACTTAATAGCACTCGTGGTCCTTTTACCCTGAAAAACACTCAACCCACTTTGCTCATGTCCACAACACAATATTTATACATTTGGAACAGAATTGGTTCTGTTTGATCCAATCCATCCTGACATTCTGTAAAAGGAAAATTTAAGTTATGCGCAGCGCAGGTGTGGCCTTGTTTCTTTCTGCCACAATAACAATCCAGGCCAGGATAGTTAGTCAAATTCATCCATAACCATTATTTTATAGGGGACATTCTGCCCTGCATCAAAAGTCTGCATGCTCTGTAAAGAAAAACAAATGTCGAGGTTATTTTCAGATAGTCAAATACACGTAGTTTCTTTTGTCTGCTGTGCTGCCGCGGCCTTCGCTGCTGCATCTGCCCTGGTGTTTCCTGTTGAAACAGTCCTGCAAATACACTTACAGACAGCAATTTTGTTAGGGAGAAGAATGGCTTCTTGCCAGGCTTTTACCCAATTAAACCTAGTGTCCTCCTAACATATATTGTCCCTTAGTAATCCATATTTTGTCAATTGTTACCATCCCCCTTTTGATGCATTAATCAACTCATGCATCAATTTAAACTAATTTGATTTGCCATCAACACCAACCCAAACGGCGTCCTTCAGCCAAATTTTGCCCAGACATCTTTCTCTGTCTCTGAAACAAAATATTACATTCGTCACTTAAAGCCACAATCTCATCTTCTTATCGAAGTATTTGAAAGGCAACGGCCCTCAGTCTCACAGCGTATCCTGCTTTTCAGGCCTGTTGTTTGGTCTCTCAAGTCAGTCATCTACAAACATTTCCAAAGTCATAAATTTTCCCTATCAGGTCAGGTCGTGCTGTACAGACTTGGTCAATGTCAGTCAATCATTTTCCCCCTTTGTTCACAATAATCATAAATGTGAGGGGCTCTCTTGATAATTTCATGTTGACTTAGCCAATATGTCACTTTGTTGTTTCCCTCAAATCTACAACATTTTCATTTATCTCAGCCCATGCCAGATGGTGATCTACAACTACACAATTCCAATTTACTTAAACTGATCTTCAAATCTACATTATATATGACAAAAGTATTACTACCAGACAGAGCTTGATGGCCAATCAACTTAAAGCTTGTCCCATGTTCTGTATTGTCTTTTCATCAGAATTATCAGCTTCTTTAAAATTTGTCATTTGCCTTAACCCATCTGTAATGATAAACTCATTCCAGAGGTTAATGACGCAATATACACACCATTCAGGCGGAATATTAGTGCCCCAAACTAATACATACAAGACATAAGGTGCTGTCACCATCACACGCACTCATACTAGACACACATATGTTAACTGCTCATTCTCAATGTTCACTTTTCTTTATATTATTGCTAAAAGATTTAAATTTTAAATAAGATTTTAAACTTCCCATTTTCCTGTAGCTTCTACCTAATTTTACATGGTCTCTTAACCAGTTTCAAAGCATGCCTGTTCATTATTCATTAGAATTTAACGAGGTCAGCTGGGTTGTTTTGTTTCATTATCATTATTTTGCTTCAGCTTGCTCTAGCAGGCCGATGACAGAAAGACAGACACAGTTACCATCCCTTCCTCCAACTCAGGCAGTCTCTCTCACTATAAACAAATAATTTTTCCACCAGCCTCCTAAGGCTGTAACTTAGACAAAATTTGTATTCATTACCTTTGACCATTCACCTTTGTCATCCAGACTTTCCTTAAATCAAAAGCTGTCTTCATCTTTAGCCACCACCATGTCTAACGACCTTCAAGAGTTAAAACTATGTCATAGACCTATTAGTTCAAAATCAACACTATGATTTTCCTTGCCCATAAGGCAACCAGTACATAAAAAGTTTTGCTACTGTCTCCACAACAACTAATGGGAATCACTCAATGGCCTCAGCTGGCTCCTGAACGCCCACTCCCGTTAGCCCTTTATCAATAACCTCCATCAGGGTGTTTTCCCCTGGCATAGTTGCAGACACTTGTCACAATGAAAAACAAGCCATACAACTAATGCGGTTTCTGGTGAGTGGTATATGGAGGAGCTTTGTTTCTGAGGCAGACTGCAGTAACTCGTCACCGCTTCATCTCCCCTTAACGGTATAAGGACGCTGCTGGCCTCACAGCTCCTACTCAACTCTCATACCTGTCTCACATAACACACCTCCATTCAGGAGATGCCCAATGACTTTACGTGACCCCTCTGCCTTAGGTTGCCCCCTGTCTGGCCAAAGAAGGTCTTACCCGTCATAGAGATGGTCACTCGTGCCCACTGGTGACCGCTCTTTCCCATCACACAATCAGTTCTCTTCAACAGAACTCAGCTGTTTTCTGGAGCTTAGGAAAGGCACGTTCAAGAGTCACCAGAGCCATTCCGATTGCCTAATAGTGTTCACACAGGGAGACAGGTTAATAACAGCAGTATTTAATCACTTAAATCCATTAACCATCTTAAAAGCAGAAACGTAGCTGCTTAGATTATACTCAGTGAATTTAGATCACAACCGTACATTCAGTGTACTTCATCTGTAGCCGGAGCCATCGGTCCTGAATGGTGGAGACTAAATGAGACAAAGAAGTTACTGGTCCTAAAATAAGCTAATCAAAATGTCATCTCTATCTGTATTATTATTTTAAATACTTCTTTAAAGTCATTCAGTTTTATTTTTAAAACAAATTGCTCTCTAAATGGTTTCTTTTAACATCTCTGTGTCTATGATTCTTCAACTGAAACACTGTGCTTTACTTATTATCACAGATAACAGCTTTTAGCTGACTCATTGAATGAGAGAGGCTCTGAGACTCTATTGGATGGTACACTGCTCTCTTATATACTTCTAACATCAAACTTTTATCTACCATCTTTTAACTCTATCCCAGCTTAAGGCATCTTTGCCAGAAATTACATATGGTTTCAAATAAACATATTATTTATATTTGTCTTTTGCCCACCTCAGGGAATTTAGACATTACAAATTTCCACTCAGATTGAGTCTCTGTCGCACTGGCAGTTTCAGGCACAGCACACATCAGATTTTAGATAAGCGAACTGTTTCATTACAGCCCATAACAAACTTATCTTTTGAAAGCAAAACATCAGCTTCTAGTTCTTTCATGGTCAACTTTTCAAGCTGTTTGTTTAATCAGATGCCTTTCAACACATTTTACATTTAGCAACTGTTAATTCAGTAGCCTACTGCTTCTGCTTATTTGTTCTTACATAAAAATAATTATTCTAGTTCTCAATAACGTTTCACATTTCTCAATCTCAATTTTAGTTGTCAAGTTCTCAATTACCATAACTTAATATCTGACTTCAAAAGTTTTTTTCTAGGAGTTTATCAGTCTCCATCCTTTGCAGTTATTATAAATCATCTTTGAGATCTGTCTCTCTATATTACCTGAACCCTTTTAAAAATGTTTAATTAAAACACAATCATCCTTCTAGTTACCTTTACTGTATTTTGCAACTCACATTTGTTGGGGTCATTTATTTTGCATCAACCTGTATTCAATTCACTTATAAAAATTACTATTATAGATCTTTTCTTCAAAAGGATTCACTTTAAGACTCCAATCTTTTGACCTTGTTTTTATCTCTTATTTCTCAGACGAAAAATGTTAATGCCGTCATTTAAACACTGATCTACTTTCAAACCCACATTATTATCAGAAATGTGTCACGTGTTAAATGGTCCTGCTGACCACAATCAAGACACTCTCTGTCATCTGGTTGGTTCGTGTGTCAGCCTCAACTTCAGCATCAGACACCTTGCAGTTTGATCACTGTGAGCTTCCAAAGGGCTTCAACTTACTGCACGCCCTTGAAGCAGTGTGTGTCCCATTCAGGAATGTAAACAGAGCCACTGATAAGCAGTTCTCTGTATTCTTTTTACAGTCCACCAATGGCGGATTTAATCACAATAGCCAAATCATAATCTTCATCATTATTATTGGCAGAACATTATACATTATTGATTTCCAGAATCTTTGGACATAGCTGTCTTTACACCTTACTAATTTGGTATTATCATCAACAACACTAATTACAGAACAAGTACATATCTAAAATCCGGAAGCCGGGCTGAATAAGCAAACACTGTTGCTGTACTCCCAGCATAGCTGGACCCTCAGTCACTCCTCAGATATTAAATACAGACATTGTCTACAATCATAAATACCAGGATATGCATTCGTTTTTTATAAAACTATAATTTCCAATTCCTTTCATAATAAACGAAGATGGATGGTAAATCCATTCCTTTCACTACCCCATTATAGACCCTTTAGGTTCAAAACACAATGATTGTCAAACTAAAACTAAACATAATTTCAATCTTTATTTTACCATTAAAAATATAGAATCGTTCCCCATTCTGCTTAAAACATTCTTCATATCATGTTAATCCCTGTCAATCATACAATGCCTTATTTTACTCTAAAACTGACTTTTCATATCATTTAAACAGTTAATTTGACTTCCATAAATTCTGTCAGACATTTTATTTTCATCACATATAGTTTTCTACTATATTTCTTCTCAATCGTTCCCTACATGCCAGTTCCTTCATTATCCTCTCCTTTCTTTTCTCAAACATGCCAGTTCCTTCATTATCTAACCAGTACATGATTGTTTGCACAATCCCCACACACACATGTCTCACACACCAACCTTTTTGTTTTTTCACTTCCCTCTTCCACCAAGTCTCACTTACAGTTCCCTCTATTTTACACAGACAGCCTTATTGCTTCTTGCTACTTCAATCCTTGTCATATAAATTTAAGTTCTATAGACATCTAATGTCATGCATCCATTTACTGGATGAAGAAGTAAAAAACATTATTTCTCCTGGCAGTTCGACATTTTATCTTCAAGCCAACAATCCATTATCTGTTCACATTTTTTACACACATGTTGAACCCAGCCACAACAACCTTTTGTCCCGCTGCCCTGTTCCACTGATTCTCGCACACTCTTAGTCTAGTTGTGTTCAGTGCTCCCTCCCTGGGGAAATCATGGTGTTTTATCAAATATTTTATGTCTTTCATGCCCTTTTTCCCGTAGCGCTTTCTTATTTGGCAATACACCGGTGTACACAGCTTCTTGCTGTTGGATGTCCCCATGACGGCTGTCTCAAATTATCACCTCGGCCTGTGACTTTACGATATGCGCATATACTGATTTTTCACCCAAAATCAGACGGGTCGTAGTTAATCTTGCTTACAATGTCCGTCCACCCCCCCCCCCCCCCCCCCCCCCCCCTTATTCCTCGTACCACAGCTCTGGTTTTAATTTAAAAGTACAGCCATCATAGTACACCCATGAAAAATATTTTCGAATTCCCCAAAGAAAATATTATACTGTCTCTTACCAGAGATGTTCTTTTCGCCTGAGTTCTTTTCTGAGGTTCTCCCCTGAAGTTCTCTGGGCCTGAGGAAGCGGTCGGCTCTCTCTCTTAATTCTTGCGAGGTTAGACTGGCGCCTATGCGCCAGGGCGTTCTCTCCACCGTCCGCTATCAGGTCCAGAATCCCTTCACGGAGAAGAACTCATTCCACTTTTTCTGACACCAACTGTAATAGCAAATTTTCTATTAAACAATCATCAAAGCGTAAGAGACAGTCTGAGAATTAAAAATGATTTATTTCTTGCAAGAAAGGTTCAGTTGCCCCACAGAGGTAGTCAATGTACAGTCTGCGAAGCAAGTGAGACGAAGCATCAGAGGGGGAGAGTAGTTTTATACAGCTTATCTCAAGGTCTGTTCGTCTACCATAGATGGGCTAAAGTTCAGTTCTCTTTAGTCAGGAAATAGTAATAATAACCTGAACTTTAGGGTTTGGTCATGCTCTTTCTCTTACTACAAAACCGGCCTGTACCCTGACCTTTGGGGTCAAAGTCCACCCGTCTCTCCCCGTCCGCTCATCTCACCTGCTCGCCTCAATCAGCCGTAGCAGCACTTATTGGTTTGGAAGAGATGGGAATAATTCTGTCATAACACTTGTCTATTAAATATGGCAATGTTATAATAATAAAATAATGTGTAATTTGGGCCGTTCAACCATTTTTGGGTTTTACATTTTGTAGTTTAATGATATAGACTTAATGTTCAATGTGATATTCTCAATACAAATCTTATCCAAAAACTCAATGTTGTTTATTTGAATTGATTAAATTACATCTTCTGGTAAAAAAAAATATAATAGTTAGAAAAATCAACTAAAAAGCATAAAAAACAACAACATGCAACTTTTTTAATTCTCAGCTAGCAAATTTTCAACATATTAAACTGTACTCAAAAAAATGTCCATGCCAATGGACTCAGAGGGTTGTAGAGGATTAATATGTTCTCCCAGCTGCTCTACTTGCTCAGGAGTTAGAGGGCTGTCAAACCGTGGAACATTCACCACAGTGTGTGGATCCAAAATATACCCATTGTCCTCCCAGTCAATGTAAGGAATGTTCATCTCCTGAAATATCACTGAACTCATATAGAGCCCAAATTCCAAATTCATATAGAGTAAAATTTACTTTATTAATTATATCAGCTCTGTCTTTGTACAGCATAATATTTTTTTACTTTTACAACATAAACCAAATCATTTTTTCAAGTTGTTCACATATACATTTTTTTTACACAGACATCAAGAATCAGCCTGTGAATCTCAACAATGGTGGCAATTAAAAAGCATGTTGCAGTGCATTATGGGTGCCACCAATCAAAACTCATTCATGGCTCCCATCATGCATTGCTGCATGAATAAATAATGAGCTTATGGTCAGGGAATATCTGTTTGTTACCATTGCTGAGATTCATTCGCTAATTCTTGATGTCTGTGTTGTGCCTACCTGAAATACATTTTAAGAAGGTTTATTCTTTTTTGTAATTGATTTGATCCTTTGGATTTCATTGAAAAAGCTATAAAGGGTACTCTCAACAACAACAGCACTGCTTTAATCCATAAGGTAAACTTAACTCAGAAATTATGCTCTATACCAGTGATTCCCAACCCCCAGACCCGGGCCTTAAAGGGATACTCCACTTTTTTTGGAAATAGGCTCATTTTACAACTCCCCCAGAGTTAAACTGTTGAGTTTTACCGTTTTTGAATCCATTCAGCCAATCTCCGGTTCTGGCGGTACCACTTTTAGCATAGCTTAGCATACATCATTGAAGTGGACAAGACCATTAGCATTTCTAAAAAAAAATGACCAAAGAGTTTCGATATTTTCCCTATTTAAAACTTGACTCTTCTGTAGTTACATCGTGCACTAAGACCGACGGAAAATGTAAAGTTGTGATTTTCTAGGCTGATATGGCTAGGAACTATACTCTCATTCCTGCGTAATAATCAAGAAACTTCACTGCCGTACCATGAGTGCAGCAGGCGTAATGATATGACGCAGCGCCTGGAAATAGTTCCGTTGTGTTGACGGAAGGTGGCCTATTTCCAGGCGCTGCGTCATATCATTACGCCTGCTGCACTCATGGTACGGCAGTGAAGTTTCTTGATTATTACGCAGGAATGAGAGTATAGTTCCTAGCCATATCAGCCTAGAAAATCACAACTTTACATTTTCCGGCGGTCTTAGTGCACGATGTAACTACAGAAGAGTCAAGTTTTAAATAGGAAAAATATCGAAACACTTTGGTCATTTTTTTTTTAGAAATGCTAATGGTCTTGTCCACTTCAATGATGTATGCTAAGCTATACTAAAAGTGGTACCGCCAGAACCGGAGATCGGCTGAATGGATTCAAAAACGGTAAAACTCAACAGTTTAACTCTGGGGGAGTTGTAAAATGAGCCTATTTCCAAAAAAAGTGGAGTATCCCTTTAATATTCCCAGAATACGTATTTTTTTTAATTTTTTTTTATAATAATAACTGTCTTTTTTAAATGCTTTTTAACATGGCATGTTATTCAATCCAAAACATAAACAATAAATAGATTAAAATAAATAAATAGATTAAAATGTGTTTCTTTGAGCGCCTTGTGATTGCTTAGCAACGCGTCGTATCTGAACGGACTGCAAAAAAAGCGCGGTGCATCTGCCTGAAGTGACAGAGAAGTATGTGGAGAGATGAGCGGGCCTCAGCAAACTTCAATGGCTAATTTCATTGCGGACAGTTCCGGTAAAAGGAAAGGCGATGACCGACTTGAAAATAGCGAGAGAGAAAAAAAAGTCAATCTTCAATCGTAAATACGATACCTCAGGCTCATACATTAGGTATGGATTTACAACAACAGGCGATTCCGTGGCGCCAAATCTGTTGTGTGTTATTTGTGGTGAAAAACTCTGCAATGGAGCAATGAAGCAGTCAAAACTTCAGCGGCACTGACTTAACCACTAAACACCCAACTCTCAAAGACAAAACGGAGGAGTTTTTCGAAAAAAAGAAACGTGAGTTGGACGCTCAGCGGCAAGTTTTGATATCCTCAACATCAGTAAACGTAAGCTGGTTTTCGTTCATATTTGTGAAGCAGACCTTTTTAAATTTCGTTTTATTGTATCCTGGAATTTGTGTGCATTGTTTTGGATGCATATATGTTTTTTATGGATGCCCAGGAAGAACAACTTTTCTTGTGCACAGCTACAAATATAGTAATATCAATAAGCAGTTCATGCTCACATTAAAATAGTTTTGTTCTCATTGGTCTGGTCTGGTATTTTTTGTTAAAGGTTAAAGCTTAATCTCTAATTTTATACTTTTAAAAATTATTGGCTGAAATCACTGAGTGTTTGCTATTGTATTCTGAAACTGTCTGACTGTTGAAACTGGCTCTTATGTTCATACAATTAGCCTTTGTTGTCACCTGTTGGTGAGTGAAAACACTAAGTTGCTGTTGAAGTGATTGTCTTTAATGGTTCTGGAGAGATTTGACAGGTGAAATGGACTGGTATTTTCATACAATTTGCCATTACTGCCACCTGCTAGTGAATGCTGTGTGAGTTGCTTTTGAAGTAGACCTAATTGTAAGAGAGAAAAGGGAAACATTTTGTGAACCGATCTGAAAGTCTAAAAAGATTGGTATATTCATACAAGTAGCCTTTGTTGCCACCTAGTTCATTATATGCAAATAAATTATAGGCTGTTACTGTTTTACACCGTGATATGTTCCGAATCCAAACGATGCATCTTAAAATTGAGGCATTAAAATTGACAACTGGTCCTTGGAATTATTTTTATGAATATGCTGGTCCCTGGCACAAAAAAGGTTGGGAACCCCTGCTCTATACAATATACACTCACCTAAAGGATTATTAGGAACACCTGTTCAATTTCTCATTAATGCAATTATCTAATCAACCAATCACATGACAGTTGCTTCAATGCATTTAGGGGTGTGGTCCTGGTCAAGACAACCTCCTGAACTCCAAACTGAATGTCAGAATGGGAAAGAAAGGTGATTTAACCCTCTGGGGGCCAAGGTGTTTTTGGGGCCCTTGGGATGTTTTGACATGCACTGACATTTGTGCTTTTTTCAGTTATTTATAAACATGTTAATGGCAAAGGTGTAAATTCACCCTATATAGCACAAACGGGGCTACCATAATATGTGAGCAACATGTATATACATGTTTGTATTTTTAAGAGAATAATGTTTATCCGTGGTTATTGAAAAAACTAAAAATTAAAGTTTCTGAAATAAAGCCACAAAACACATACTAAATATGTGTCCACAAGACTTTTGACTAATGGAAGTTGTGGCCTAGAGTTTTTGCTTCAAAATGATCTGAAAATCATCCTGCCTAATCATTGACATAACACAATAGATTCTTTTAAATTGTGAAAAACATTTTTTGTTAGCCAAGGCAATATGCGAATGGGCGTGAACGGCCCAACCCCATTGTGAATAATTAGGTGGTTCTCACCTGAGAAGACAAAGACCCGCATAATAATGAGCCTTTCATTCAGGTGTGTCACACAAGAAAGAATGCAAGGACAATATATATATATATATATATATATATATATATATACATACATACACACACACACACACACACACACATATATATATATATATATATATATATATATATATATATATATATATATATATAATCAAAATATAAATGAAAGTCAAAAGCACCTGGAAACAAATCCTGTTCATAGGTTATATGGGCCATTCTACAGAATTGGTTCAAAGTTAGAGTTGGAAACATCTTGAAAAGAAAATTGTCTTTTTCCATAAATGTCTTAGTAGGCCAATACATTTTATCATACATATTTCAAAGTTAAGGATTCATTATTTTGATATAGCTTGCATTGGAACAAACACTATAACATCTTAGTTGATTAGTTTATTGACAAAACATACTATATATTTAACATATGAGCAGAAAATGCTAACAAAAGCGTATTTGATGTCTTATTTTAGAGTTAAAACTTTATAATCTATCCAAAACTAGTCACACACACACACACACACACACACAGAAACATGATTCAAATTTAAACAGTAGGCTATTTTTACGTTTACAGACACTAACGTTATTATATATCGCGATTAGAACAAAACACAAGAATAAAACACTTACAGCTCAGCTCGCTCCTCGAAGTGAAAATAAACCAGCACTAATTAATCTACATGGTTCATTACATTAATCTGTACATTAATCTGACTGAATATAGTGTGTTTACCGAGTTTATGTGGGCGTTTACACGTCACAATGTGTTGCTTCAGATCATTAGCGTTTGAATAGCGCACGCTCTCCGTGGGCGTGTCACATTAGCGGAATAATGAGCTGAGAGAACGATAATGAGAACGGCTGACACCTCTCTCTTTTTATATAGATTACATAAACAGAGAATATTTATTTTAGTTTTAAATTAGATAATTTAAAAATACAAACTTAAATGATAATAAACATATATTGCTCATGTCTGGGTGAATAGTATTCGCTGAGTTTTGTTTAAGTTTAGAGACGTGCTCCAGAAAAAAAGTTCACGGACACGGAGAGGCAGAACGCACACCCTGTTTATTTTCTTTATTTTACAGAAGCACAATATTTTATTTTGATTGTAGGTGGGCACATAAAAAAGTAGACATTTAACAGTTTATTTTTCATATTTCTTAACTCTGTATGACCAGAAATGAGGGAGTAGTTTAAGTCTATTTTTCTGCTGTGTGAAAAAAATCTGCCAAAACGCACCGGCGCGTTTGCCGTCCCCAGAGGGTTAAGCAATTTTGAGCGTGGCATGGTTGTTGGTGCCAGACGGGCCGGTCTGAGTATTTCACAATCTGCTCAGTTACTAGGATTTTCACGCACAACCATTTCTAGGGTTTACAAAGAATGGTGTGAAAAGGGAAAAACATCCAGTATGCGGCAGTCCTGTGGGCGAAAATGCCTTGTTGATGCTAGAGGTCAGAGGAGAATGGGCCGACTGATTCAAGCTAATAAAAATAATTCAATTCTTTTGCTTGCTAAGGCTTCAGCAGATGCCATTGGGGAACAGGCTTTAACCCCAAATAGGCGATATATTTTCCCTTCAAGGTGGAGTAACAGAACATCACTGGAACAGACCAATTCATCTGAAAAAAAGAGAAACATTTAACTAATATAAACTTCTACTCATGATTAATTTTCACACTTTTATCATATAGTGACCAGTGGTGCTGTAAATGCCTAAAAAGTTACATTTGCCAAGTAGGCATACGTGTAAGTGGCTTTATGTGGTGTGATAGAACTAAAAGACCCTAGGCATAGTTGTCTATAAAATGGATCGCTGGGCGCTACCACCTTGGAGAGAACTTGCTGGGACCCGAGGGGTCTTGAGCATTTGCATGAGGCTTTTGCTTGCTAAGGCTTCAGCAGATGCCATTGGGGAACAGGCTTTGACCCCAATAGGCGATATCTTTTCCCTTCAAGGTTGAGTAACAGAACATCACTGGATCAGACCAATTCATCTGAAAAAAGAGAATATTTGAACTAGTGTTGTCAAAATATTCGGTACTTCGGTACCAAGTCGGTACTAAAAAAATTTAAACGTCACGGTACCAAGTACTGGTGGTACCGAGTACCCGGTCAAACCCGGTTCTGGATCCGCATGCATGCACGAAGGGGGTGAAGTTGCGTCCTCTTCATGAAAGCGCTGAGACATGGCGACCGGCGGCACTGCTGATGTGGTGTCTGTGTATATTAAACTGCAAAAAGACTATTTAAATATTAACCCTGCATGTTCTGCTTGTCTCTGTGTGAATGAACGGCGCAGACGCACGGTTTCATTTAACGTTACCTTACACACACTCACACACACTGAAGCACGAGTGACGCTCGCGCTGTTTTCAGTCTCTGCTGCCTCACGATATGGTGACATGATTCATGATTCAATTCATCTCCGAGAGTCACTTCATTAGCATTTTACTGTTTCATTTGAGAAAAACTATCGTCATATCATACTTGCACAGAAACTTAAAGGTCTTCACGGCAACCCGTCAAAATAAAAGTTTGGTTTAACTTAAAGGGGTCATATAATGCCATTTTTGTACAAGCTAATATGATTCTTTAGGGTCTAAATTAAAAGTTTGTAATATACTTTAATTAAAAATTCTCATTAGTATTGTAAGAAAACACTTATTTTACCTGGTAAAAAAACAGCTCTGTTTTCAGCACGCCGTTTCAGTGTATATGACTTTAAATGATCATGAGCTTTGCTGACTCCGCCTCTCTGTGCTATGCGTACACCAGAGCCAGCTCTGGCGTACACCGTTTGTAACACAATAACACAATAACCATAACACGTTGTTCAGTATAAACGTGGGATTATGCATTATATTGAGAACGTCATACATAGAAAACATGCCGTAAAGTACCCTGAGTGTAAACCTTAGACACATTCATTGTGAAGCGTGCAGCTAGCTAGATACAAGGATTAATATAAATATTAATATAAAGTTTAATAAAACGTTACACTCACTTCAGTTCTTCTGGAGCAGCTGCAGGAACACGAATAGATGGTACCGATCCTTTCAGGAGCAGCTTCTTAGCAAAACCAGCTTTATACCTCCTCGTTTATAAAGCAGTCTGGTGTGTGAAATGATTCGCGCAAACATGAGAGCATTGACGTTGCTCGTGGGGAATATTCCCTTCGAAAACAAACACAGCCACTGCGTCTTCAGCGGTTCAGATTTAGGAACATTAAAATGACTGCTGTGTTCCTTATTACACCCAAGAACAGAACACCACAATCGCTTAGACGCCATTCTGCTCATAGACAGTGCTCCAGCATATCAACAATGACCGCGCCGGTCCGCACGGACTATGATTGACAGCTAGCTCACGAGCGAGGGCGGGTCTGTGTTGAAACGCTGCTGTCAATCAACAATCGCGGGAGGGGCGTGCGAGCTTGTGACGTCACAGGCTCGAACGGCTCGATTTGAGGCAGGGGGAAACATATAAGGAGATTCAAACAAAACCACTGGATGGATTTTTATCATTATATGATGTTTGTGTACAGACACTGCCAACACACATTTCAGTACAATCAACTTGTAAAAGTGCATGTACCATTATATGACCCCTTTAACCCTCTGGGGACGGATTGGGCGGTACCGCCCAAAATGGCATACTTTTACAAATGTGTAATTATCTTAAAAACTATTAATGATAGAGAGCTGCGGTCTTTTTTACCGTCTTCCTCAGATTCCGCTGAAAACAGTGATACCCGGCTTTGTAAATATACACACTTCCTTGTTGCGCAATACCACTATGTAAAAGGCCAATGAAATCGATGTTGTTTGGCAGATTCCGCGAACAACAACCAATTGAAAAATTGCCGATGGAGAAATATTTTTCTTACCCAATCAGAGGAAGGTTACCATGACCTTTCTAGCAAATCAGAGGACTCTGTAGCTTTGCAAGGGGTGGTACTATTTAGTTAGGGATATGACGCAAACAGCGTTGAATGGAGAGAATGAGAGAGAGCGAACGGAGGCTTACGGAGCGGATTATCAGAGATTTATATGAGAGAGAGAGAGAGAGAGAGAGAGAGAGAGAGAGAGAGAGAGAGAGAGAGAGAGAGAGAGACAGAACAATTATAATATATATATTTATATACACATACATACAATTATAGCATTATTTATTGTGTTAGCACTTTTATGATGGCAAGCAGTAAACGATTTACGGTGGAACAAGCTCTGGAACAATTACTGGAGAGTGACGAGGAGAAAGCATTGCTTAGAAAATTCTAAGCATTCCTAAGAAAAACGCCTGGGACTATTTGTAAATAAAGTTACATGTTTCATTGTTCTTTACACATTCTATTTAACAATTACACATGTCTGTCAAGCAAAGGCTTTGACAAATATATTTTTTGTTCAAAAACTGTTCACTATTTTTGTGTGATGTGTGATTTTCAGAAATAAATGAGAAAAATCTAATTTCCGTTTTTGAAATTCTCTAGTTTATAGTACATTTTTCACTCATACTTCCTTTATAAACACATTACATGCATGCTTATGTTATCTTAGGGTCTTCTGAATCCATAGATACCAAACACATAGTGATCCATCTCCATTACATATGGTTTATAAGCCCAAATGTAAAAATAGAGAAAACGGACCAAAAAAGACTTAGTCCCCAGAGGGTTAAAGAAATTGACAGAAATAATTACATTAGGCTACTGTACAATAGATTTAACTACGTCTCCATTAATTAAAAATACTACTACTAATAATAATGTGTGCATAGAAGGTTGCTTATTTTTCACTTGATTTTTTTATAAGCAATATTTCTTAATATTATCAATATTTCCGTTTAAACAACATGTAGCCTTCAATACGGAAGCCCTGATCCGCAACGTAAAAAAAAAAAAAAAATCTGTAAAAAATTTTTTTAAATCTAGCATTTCGAGATTAAAGTCGAAATATTTCGAGATTAAAGTCGAAATATTTCGAGATTAAAGTCGAAATATTTCGTGATTAAAGTCGAAATATTTCGAGAATAAAGTCGAAATATTTCGAGAATAAAGTCGAAATATTTCGAGAATAAAGTCGAAATATTTCGAGAATAAAGTCGAAATATTTCGAGAATAAAGTCGAAATATTTCGAGAATAAAGTCGAAACACTAGTAAAGAACTGCGCTCGTGAAGTCGAACTGCTTCTGACATGGATCTAAACATAATAGTAGCTTTTTACTTTTATCTGGGATTTCAGCAAAAGGAAATTCTACAGGTGCTAATCTACCAACATGGCATTACCATTTGTCTTAGGACTTTACAAAATATACTGCGCCGGAATAGACTTTACAGGCGAAAACACTTTTCAGACTGGATGGAGGTAGCCAACTTTATATCTGAGGAAATCGTGGGATCCGGCCAAATGATTGGATACAGAATGATGCACTTAAAATGTATCCAGAAAGGATTTACGGTGAAGAGGGAAACAGTAAGGTTACTTTTAAGTGTTCTTGACCCAGATGGCGTTGCCTATCGTCGAGCACGAAGACTCCGCCGGAGGAGGTACTACAATCCTGGTCCAAACTTCATGTGGTACGTTGACTCGTACGATAAGCTTAAACTGTACGGCCTCTGCATTAATGGATGTGTTGATGGATTCTCACATAATGTGATGTGGTTGAAAGTGTATTTCACCAATAATGACCCAAAAGTCATTGCAACATATTTTATTGAGACAGTAAAGAATAGAGATGGTTGTCCAAGAAGAATCCGTGCCGATAGTGGGACTCGAAAACGTTGCTATGGAGCAGATGCAGATCTTTCTTCGACGAGATGCTACTGATGAATTTGCTTTTCACCGGAGTTTCTTATACGGTTCAAGCAATCATAATCAAAGAATCGAAAGCTTTTGGAGCATTCTTCGGAAAGAGAATATTCAGTTTTGGATGAACTTTTTTTTAGGCTTTAAAAGAAGAAGACCATTTCAATGGGGACTTCCTTGACAAATCAATCGTGCAGTTTTGCTTTACAACACTTGTACAGGTAAGAAATCATATCTATCTATCTGTCTATCCACATATTTATTTGCTAAAATAGCTCAAATACTAGCAAGACTATAACAGGCCTATAGTAATAATGTAATACAGCGAGGACATTGTTGTAGAACATGCACTTTAATAGAATATATATATATATATATACACTCACCGGCCACTTTATTAGGTACACCTGTCCAACTGCTCGTTAACACTTAATTTCTAAGCAGCCAATCACATGGCGGCAACTCAGTGCATTTAGGCATGTAGACATGGTCAAGACATTCTCCTGCAGTTCAAACCGAGCATCAGTATGGGGAAGAAAGTTGATTTGAGTGACTTTGAACGTGGCATGATTGTTGGTGCCAGAAGGGCTGGTCTGAGTATTTCAGAAACTGCTAATCTACTGGGATTTTCACGCACAACCATCTCTAGGGTTTACAGAGAATGGATCTGAAAAAGAAAAAACATCCAGTGAGCGGCAGTTCTGTGGGCGGAAATGCCTTGTTGATGCCAGAGGTCAGAGGAGAATGGCCAGACTGGTTCGAGCTGATAGAAGGGCAACAGTGACTGAAATAACCACTCGTTACAACCGAGGTATGCAGCAAAGCATTTGTGAAGCCACAACACGCACAACCTTGAGGCGGATGGGCTACAACAGCAGAAGACTCCACCGGGTACCACTCATCTCCACTACAAATAGGAAAAAGAGGCTACAATTTGCAAGAGCTCACCAAAATTGAACAGTTGAAGACTGGAAAAATGTTGCCTGGTCTGATGAGTCTCGATTTCTGTTGAGACATTCAGATGTTAGAGTCAGAATTTGGCGTAAACAGAATGAGAACATGGAACCATCATGCCTTGTTACCACTGTGCAGGCTGGTGGTGGTGGTGTAATGGTGTGGGGGATGTTTTCCTGGCACACTTTAGGCCCCTTAGTGCCAATTGGGCATCGTTTAAATGCCACGGCCTACCTGAGCATTGTTTCTGACCATGTCCATCCCTTTATGGCCACCATGTACCCATCCTCTGATGGCTACTTCCACCATGTCACAAAGCTCTAATCATTTCAAATTGGTTTCTTGAACATGACAATGAGTTCACTGTACTAAAATGGCCTCCACAGTCACCAGATCTCAACCCAATAGAGCATCTTTGGGATGTGGTGGAACGGGAGATTCGCATCATGGATGTGCAGCCGACAAATCTGCGGCAACTGTGTGATGCCATCATGTCAATATGGACCAAACTCCCTGAGGAATGCTTCCAGCACCTTGTTGAATCTATGCCACGAAGAATTGAGGCAGTTCTGAAGGCAAAAGGGGGTCCAACCCGTTACTAGCATGGGGTACCTAATAAAGTGGCCGGTGAGTGTATATATATATATATATATATATATATATATATATTAAAAGCTGTCATTTTTAATGGAGGATTTGATGTGCCTTTGTCATTTAAGGATGAACCTGACAGATTTGTGCAGATGTGGAATGCGCACAGAATCAGAGCGCAACGGAACATTACGGCACCTCATGGGCGTCCATCCATAATGTATATGGCTCCTCATCTTTATGGATCAGACGACTATCTTTTCCAGTGCAATTCTTTGGATGTTCAGAACTGCCAGGAGGAGTGTCACATGCTGACGTACCCATGTGATGAGACAGTGTTTGAACTTTGTTGCCTGTTAATGGAGGAGCTTCATCTTCTTCCTCTAGAGGATGCTGAGGAAGGCAGAAACCTGTACATTATACTTAGACGGGAGATACTAAATTTGATGTAATACACACACACACATCCCTGTGACAAGCCTGCTTTTGTGTTCTGTCCACTTATGAAAGAAAAGGGATTCACTGCTCATCTGGACCCATACCATGCAGATGAACTGTACACACAGTTAAGAATTGAGATACTAGAGAATATGTAGAAAGAAAAACTTTTAATATTTGTTTAACAATGAAAATATAATTAAATTTGAGCCCAGATCAGACTGTATTACAAAACTGTTATGCAAATATATTGTATTATTTTTGAGCTGTAATAAACATAAAATTAAAATAAGTGTAATAAACTTTTTTTTATATATATATAAAACACAGTTGGGATGTATGCTTGAACAAACAGGAAATTACAGTACACCAGACCAGTAATTAACAGTTATCAAAATAAACTAGTATTGCACTAGTAGAGGCAATACTTGCAAAATACTTAAGGAACACACCGACTTTTTGGAACTTTAGCTTATTCATCGTATCCCCCAGAGTTAGATAAGTCCATACATACACTTTTCATCTCCGTGCGTGCCGTAACTCTATCTGACGCACCCACCGCTAGCCTAGCTTAGCACAAAGACTGGAAGTAAATGGCTTCAGCTAGCATACTGCTCCCAATAAGTGACAAAATAACGCCAACATTTTCCTATTTATATGTTGTGATTTGTATAGTCACAGAGTGTACAAATAACAAGGTCATATGAGACACAGGCATATTTTAACAGTATATATACTGGGAGTTATATTCTCATAAGGCGAAGCACTGCTACTTGGGCGGAGTGATTAGCGCAACACTCTGAGCTAACTCCCCTCACCACGGGGCTTCTCAGGTGCTGCCTATGGTTGCTGCGCGCAAATCACTCCGCCCAAGTAGTGCTTCGCCTTCTGAGAATATAGTTCCCCAGTATATATACCCGCCTGGACCCGATGACAATGCAGTGCTGAAGTGTCAACACGCGCGTGCGTGAGACCGGAGTTCTCGCGCGACACTGAATTTGTTATTAAAAATGATAGCCTACAAATTGTCTGTGCACTGATTTGTAGCGAAAATGAAAAAATAAAAAAACAGTTTATGCAGGAATGGTTGGGAAGACGAAGGGAGCAAGGACTGTGTTTTGCAAAGAGAGTTGGGGGTAAATAAATAATTTTGCAAATGTCCTGCTGTTGCTGCTGGTCATGCAAATGTTTGTGCTTTGTTTCTGTTTGATATAATTGTAAATATAGGCCTATCTATTAAAATACTGATATTCTGGTCTATAACTCCTCCTCCTCCTCCCTGTATCTCGCTCTCTCATTGGCTGTCGGTCATCGCCGATGTAGTTTTCAGTCAGAACACATTCACACAGCAGGGGCCCGTTTCAATAAGGAGGTTCAACCAACTCTGAGTTAAAACTTGAACTCTGAGTTGACTTACCCTGAGATGGGAAACTCTGAGTTTTCGGTTACAGAACAGCTGAAATGAGTAAGTTCAATCAACTCTAAGTTGACTGACTCTGAGTTAAGCGCGTGCACCACAACTATAAAAAGCCATTATCAATGGAGCGCAGATATTATGAGTCACCATGGTAACAGCGCCAGACAAAAAGAGGTCTGCATATTTCTCACCAGCAGTACGCAATTTTTTTTTTTTAAGTAACACGGCAGCAGCGGCGATCGAGAGAGTTAGTTTGGGAGAAAATAGTTGCTCGAATCAATGCGTAAGTTTACATTTTAATTACTGTTATACAGTGTTGGGTGTAATTACCAAGTAATCTAAATACTGTCATTTAGGTAAAGGGATTACTCTTAATTCTTCTGTAATATAAAGTAAAATATGATGTCATTGCATTAAATACCATAGACTATAGAACAATTCTGTTTAAAACAATAGTGGATTTAACATAACATTTTTAAAAGGTATATTTTTAATGTAACCTTCACTCTCTACACACTTTGGTCAATTCAAGAATAATTCATGCAATTGTTAATTTGAAAGCATTAAAAGTGCAGAACTTGTCTCTTTTTGTATTGTTCAAGTGGTTGAGGTTGATATGGGATTTAGAAAGTAATTAGTAGACCAATACTTTCTAGAGATAGTAATTATTACATTAATCTAATTACACTGTTGAAGATGTCATTTGTAGTTAGTAATTAATAATTATTTTTAGAGTAACTTACCCAACTGCTATAATATCAGAGGTGAAACTGGAAGAACAGTATGCTATTCAACCTAATTTTAATTTTCATGTAGCCTAGGTGCAATCCTGCAGGCATTAAAAGAACATGGCAGCAGCTGAAAATGAAATATAAAAACATAATTCAATCAGGTAAGGCTTGAGCATATCATGGATGTAGTAGACTTTACAAACATTTGACATATTAAATAACTAAATAGCATCCAGTGTTTAGCAGTGCAAAAGCATTTTTGACATAGGTCTAATTAACACAATTAAATGTTCATTCTCATTTGACTTCTACTCAGCCAACAGAAAGAAGGAAGAGGCTCACAAAGATGGAGATGGAGATGCAGAGGAGATGGAGATGCAGAGAAGATGGAGATGAAGATGCAGAGGAGATGGAGATGAAGATGCAGAGGAGATGGAGATGAAGATGCAGAGGAGATGGAGATGCAGAGGAGATGGAGATGAAGATGCAGAGGAGATGAAGATGGAGATGCAGAGAAGATGGAGATGAAGATGCAGAGGAGATGGAGATGAAGATGCAGAGGAGATGGAGATGCAGAGGAGATGGAGATGAAGATGCAGAGGAGATGAAGATGGAGATGCAGAGAAGATGGAGATGAAGATGCAGAGGAGATGAAGATGGAGATGCAGAGGAGATGGAGATGCAGAGGAGATGGAGATGCAGAGGAGATGGAGATGCAGAGGAGATGGAGATGAAGATGCAGAGGAGATGGAGATGGAGATGCAGAGGAGATGGAGATGCAGAGGAGATGGAGATGAAGATGCAGAGGAGATGAAGATGGAGATGCAGAGGAGATGGAGATGGAGATGCAGAGGAGATGGAGATGAAGATGCAGAGATGAAGATGCAGAGGAGATGGAGATGCAGAGGAGATGGAGATGCAGAGGAGATGGAGATGAAGATGCAGAGGAGATGGAGATGCAGAGGAGATGGAGATGAAGATGCAGAGGAGATGGAGATGAAGATGCAGAGGAGATGGAGATGCAGAGGAGATGGAGATGAAGATGCAGAGGAGATGGAGATGCAGAGGAGATGGAGATGAAGATGCAGAGGAGATGGAGATGCAGAGGAGATGGAGATGCAGAGGAGATGGAGATGAAGATGCAGAGGAGATGGAGATGGAGATGCAGAGGAGATGGAGATGCAGAGGAGATGGAGATGAAGATGCAGAGGAGATGAAGATGGAGATGCAGAGGAGATGGAGATGGAGATGCAGAGGAGATGGAGATGAAGATGCAGAGATGAAGATGGAGATGCAGAGGAGATGGAGATGAAGATGCAGAGGAGATGGAGATGCAGAGGAAATGGAGATGCAGAGGAGATGGAGATGAAGATGCAGAGGAGATGGAGATGGAGATGAAGATGCAGAGGAGATGGAGATGCAGAGGAGATGGAGATGAAGATGCAGAGGAGATGAAGATGGAGATGCAGATGCAGAGGAGATGGAGATGCAGAGGAGATGGAGATGAAGATGCAGAGGAGATGGAGATGCAGAGGAGATGAAGATGCAGAGGAGATGAAGATGCAGAGGAGATGGAGATGCAGAGGAGATGGAGATGCAGAGGAGATGGAGATGCAGAGGAGATGGAGATGCAGAGGAGATGGAGATGAAGATGCAGAGGAGATGGAGATGCAGAGGAGATGGAGATGGAGATGCAGATGGAGATGGAGATGCAGAGGAGATGGAGATGGAGATGGAGATGCAGAGGAGATGGAGATGCAGAGGAGATGGAGATGCAGAGGAGATGGAGATGCAGAGGAGATGGAGATGGAGATGCAGAGGAGATGGAGATGAAGATGCAGAGGAGATGAAGATGCAGAGGAGATGGAGATGCAGAGGAGATGGAGATGCAGAGGAGATGAAGATGGAGATGCAGAGGAGATGGAGATGCAGAGGAGATGGAAATGAAGATGCAGAGGAGATGGAGATGGAGATGCAGAGGAGATGGAGATGCAGAGGAGATGGAGATGAAGATGCAGAGGAGATGGAGATGCAGAGGAGA
The DNA here is from genome assembly GCF_029890125.1 of Rhinichthys klamathensis goyatoka. Classification (NCBI taxonomy): domain Eukaryota; kingdom Metazoa; phylum Chordata; class Actinopteri; order Cypriniformes; family Leuciscidae; genus Rhinichthys; species Rhinichthys klamathensis. Next base: position 2,254,246 of record NW_026606608.1, on the reverse strand, counting down.
TGGGGATGGAGATGCAGAGGAGATGGAGATGGAGATGCAGAGGAGATGGAGATGGAGATGCAGAGGAGATGGAGATGCAGAGGAGATGAAGATGCAGAGGAGATGAAGATGCAGAGGAGATGAAGATGCAGAGGAGATGGAGATGCAGAGGAGATGAAGATGGAGATGCAGAGGAGATGGAGATGAAGATGCAGAGGAGATGAAGATGCAGAGGAGATGAAGATGCAGAGGAGATGGAGATGCAGAGGAGATGAAGATGCAGAGGAGATGAAGATGCAGAGGAGATGAAGATGCAGAGGAGATGAAGATGCAGAGGAGATGAAGATGCAGAGGAGATGAAGATGCAGAGGAGATGAAGATGCAGAGGAGATGGAGATGCAGAGGAGATGAAGATGCAGAGGAGATGGAGATGCAGAGGAGATGAAGATGCAGAGGAGATGAAGATGGAGAGGAGATGGAGATGGCCCTGAGCCTGAATGCTAGAAGGCCAATGGCTGAGGGAATTCCTGGAGGGACTTCATCAGAGCCAGTCACTCCCCAAGATTCAAGTGCCTTCATAAAATGTATAAGAGGTCTACATATGTGTTATTTTTTATATAGGCTGTTTTTGATATTTCCATATATTTTACTTTGGGTTGGGTTTTTTGTTTCTCCCAACCGATTCTGATGGTAATATCTGTCTTTTGGAGCCTCATGTCCCAACAGAACCCCAGACAGTTGTAAGCCTACTCAATACACCAAAAATTATGACAAATAGTATTATAAAATGTCCTCAATCAAATGCTCATCTTCACAGGACGATGGGGATGAAGAAACAGTTTCTGCTGCCACAGAGAGGCCTACTAGGAAATGTTAATATTGTCTACACATCAAACAATCTACACATTCAAATTTCTTCACATTATTTATGTAGAGTAGCCTATAGAATCTAAGTTTAATTCTAAGTACAAACGGATATTCTTATCTCTCCCCCCGTCCCCAGAGTGTGGAAGAACAGCAGGAGGAAGGTCCATCAGCTTCTGGTGCACAGATAAACACAGTTCAGTGATTTTCAGTGAATGCCACAGTTTAATTCTGTAGAATGCGTTTAGAACTACATGATGTAACTCTAATCTACTGTATTTTCAGTTGCCAGTTAAGAAGTTATATTGACTTCATCTTGTTTAAAAAAAAAAAAAAAAAAAAAACAGCAATGAATAAATGTACCGAAAGAATGAATGAGGTGTTTAAACACCGCTTCCTCTTTAAAAAAGGGGAGGAGACCGAAATAAACTCTGGGTTTATGGAAGTAAACCTGCTTCCGACCAGGGGCCTATACCATGAAGCCGGTTTAGGTGGCTAGCCAGCTATGTTTCAGCTTAGTTTCCGCCAACCCTGGGTTTTAGGTACTATGAAAGTAGCTTGGCTTTAATCGGTGTTCGTTGCCATGGTATCTTACGCTGCACGGCTAGCCTGCTCCGGGGCAGGTTAAGTTCTGGATTCGAGATCTCAGACTGAAGTTTGACCAATCAGCTGTGAGCAAAGAAACATATAGGTGACGTAACTAATTCCCAGTGTTTGTTGCAATGGCTTTACATTTTCTTTCAAATCCTGTGGACATCTCAGCGCAAATTGTTAGACGAGCACATCGTAGAGAATGAGTTTTTAGCCGGACAAAATCCCCTTGCCTTTCCTGATGAAAGATACAGATTTTCGCGGAAGGAATATCTTATCTTTGCGAACTTCTTGAGCCGCACATAAATAATTTAACACGTCGAATTCATGTACTTACTGTACCATAAATGGTATTGCGTTGCGTTTTTTTTTGTTGCAAGTGGTAGCCTACATACTTGCACGATCGGTGATGCACAGAATCTAGGGGAAAACACGGTTTGTCGAACCATTCGCAAGGTGGTCCTCGCTCTGCTGGAGTACATTAATAGTTTAATAGTGTTCCCCAGACATTTATTGACCATGTCCATAAGAGAGGGTTTTTATAAAATTGCCGGTAAGATATATTGATAGGGTGACATCACGTTTTTTTTTCTTTCAAAAAGCAAATTTCACAAATGTACTATACAATACAGTAAATGTTAAGCATTATTTTAAATCTTTTTTTTATTTTATTCGGTTAATCTTATGATAGGATTCCTTATAGAGTCATTGGAGCAATAGCCTGCACACATGTTGCAATCTCCACTTCTCTAGGAGAACATGAGGCAGATTATGTTAATAGAAAGTCCTTTCACAGCCTTAATGTTCAGGTAGAGATTATGTGAACATGTGAAATTATTATTTTCTGTGAGATGAATCTTTAAATTAATAGTAAAATTAACAGTTAACAATCTACTTTCCGTGAGTATGTTGTGTCAGCACTTTGAGGAAAGCTAGTTAAATGTGGTACAGTACAAAACACTGTTAATTTGAATTGGGACAGCAAAACCTACACAATAACCCCCTATCATGACCCTCATGTGTCAGTAAAACCATAGTAAAAGTTAGAGATGATCTTTGGCATCCTAAAGGCACGTTTCAACTGTCTTCGGCGCTTAAGAGTCACCAGAGTGGGCATCACAGATAGTGTCTGCATGTGCCATTCTGCACAATATAGCCACCATAGAAAGGAGCCAGAACACCACAGAAAGCTTCTCCCCGATGAAACTGACCCGAACACACTTGACCACCCAGCTGGTGCAAATGTAGTTGCAATCACCATACAATATTACACTTAATAAAAGCACATTAAAACTGCAGATAGGTCTCAAACTGTTTTATTGGTTTTGTGGGATGGGGGGGAAGAGAGCAATAGAAAGTTGCATTAATAAATATTCATGCTAAAGTGTTACTTGGTTAAATAAGTTCACATACTGAGATCAGTTTAATCCAGCTGTTGCATTTATTTTTTAAATGTGGAGCCTCCTCAGCTCACAGTCAGGCTCCTTTAGTGTGCAATCTAGCTCTATAGGCTCCTTTTGTAAAGGGCCCTGACTGAGTCTGTTTCCACCTGAAAAATAATTCCACCACAAACATGATCATTACAAGTTTTCTGGAGGTTGATCAAATCACAAAAAGTGGCATGACTATCTACAAACATAGGACTGACTGTAATTTATGTCAATGGTTTAAAGCATTACCTTGTTCACATTCCTTCTGTAGCCCATTGAGGTAGAGGCTTCAGTTTCTGGGGCAGGTTGTGAAAAATCCTACAATAAAAGAGATGTGTAAGGGCCAGTCACTTAATTATGACATTCAAATGTGTGCCGTAATAAAAAGCCCAGTGCATTCACCTCAGCAACTGTCTCAGAACACACAGACAGAGTGTCTTCATCATTTGGTTCACCCTAATAAATAAAAGGCAAATATAAAGCATAACTGTTATAAAGCAGGCTATGTTCATGGTGTTCTGTCTGCTGCATATGACCTCTGTGTGGGAGACTGTGTGCATGTGTGCTGGCTTCAACAGGGACACTGTATTTCCCTCTACTGCAGAACAGAGTCAGCCAAATTTAACCCTTTTTAAAACATTAGTAATGCATTGCACACACATACCCAGTGTCACTTGCTTCGAGGAGCCAGCACCAGGGTCAGACTGTACAGCACTTGCAATGCCATCCATAATCGGCCGTCCCTTATTATTACTCAGCGCCAACTCCTCGGCCACAGTGTAATTTTGAGGAGGTGGCCCTCCCCCAGTTTTCCTGATTTCACATTTGTTTCTGTTTGCTGCAAACAAGTTTTTATGAATAAATGTTCACAAAAATAATAAAAGGTTGTGGTAAATACTCACCACTTTGAATTATATTTTTATATTTTGTCTTGATCTGCTGCCAAGAACGTTTGGAGTTGGGGTTGCATCTAAAAATACATGAATATCAATCTTTCTTAGGAATAGCCTATACATTCACATTTTACATACATCTACACACACGTATGTACAGTATGCATGCATGCATGTATATCAACACAAATACACACATGTTTATTTTAGCATTTAATACATTTTTAATATGATTACATCATTTTACATTAATTGTTTAACTTACGCATTAACGCAATCAGCAATCTTCCTCCAAGAATCTTCTCTTGGTTTGGCAGCAGATACAGTGTTACTGCGTGCTTGAAAAACATTTTTTTATTCTTCATATTTTTGAATAATTATCTCTTGCTCCTGCGCGGAAAAATATATAGCTCTCGCTCTATCCATTTCGAACGCGATTGGTTGTTCAGTGCCGACGTCACTCTTTTATGTGCACGCGCTCGTGGATTAATCATGAGTTAAGATCAAAGCCTGAGTTGACAGAGAAAGTTAATGAGCTGCGTCATGGTACCAATAAAGCCTGATTGCATCGGTTCGGTTTTGTCAACTCAAAACTAATCCTGTAACCCCGAGTTTGTTCAGCTAGCTTCATGGTACAGGCCCCAGGTAAGGTTCACAGAGTAAGTTACCATGGTAACTGACTCTGAGTATAAGTTACCTCTCTTTCAGAAACGGGCTTGACTTACCCTGCTTTCTCAGGTTTGACTTACCTCCCATTCTGAAACAGAAAACCCAGAGTTTCCCTCATTTCAGGGTTAACATACTCAGAGTTTTCACTTAACCTCCTTTCTGAAACAGGCCCCTGGATTGTGAATCGCCGACAGGTCCAGATATTTAGCATGCCAAATATCTCACGGGCGTCGGCGACTCGTCGGCGATTCTCTCAGATCGCGTCTTTGCTCATTCACACTGCGTGATTGTCACTCGCGTGAACGAGCACCGATTTGCCTGTGATTTCGGGCATTTGTCGGCGATTTCTCAAAACCTGTCGGCGAGCCAAAATCAGGGCTAAAATCGTGCAGTCTGAACTCGGCATAAGGTGTAGTAATCATGAAGACATTGATTAGCTTGTTCAGTTGAGTTTGATTAGGGTTGTAGGTAAACTCTGCAGGAAAGTGGATCTCGCGGGCCAGAGTTAAGGACCCCTGTCATAGAGTCTATCCTAACGAGCTTAGGATCTGAATCAGGTGTGTTAAATAAGGGAGACATACACAACATGCAGAGCAGATGAAGAATAAGTCGAGGCAGATTGGGGTGCAAGAGATTACATTAAAAGGGTTATTAAGCCAGGTGACTCGCACATTTTCTGTTTGTTTTATGGGTTGTTTTTTTCTGATCTATTTAAACACGTGGTTTGGTTTAACTGTTCCCTTGTTAATATTGGATCGGTGTGGGGACATAACTATATCCCAAGGTGATATAAGGGGGAGGGGCCAGGCTGTTGAGTTCGGGATAACAGCTAAAGGGGGGTGTCCATGGCAGGTTTTTGAGTTATTTATTTGTTTTTATATTTTTTATACTAACTCCTTATTTTTGAGGATTTCTTGGTTAACTTCCACATCGAATGATTACTTGAACTGTATATGGCTATTGCTATACTTTACAATCTGTCTTAAATTGAAACAAAATCTCACAGATCAAGAAGCTTAAATTTACCTCTTGGAATGTAAGGGGGATGATTAAAATAGTTAAACTTAAGCAAGTGATGACGAGGATTAAGCAACTTGAATCCTCTATAGTATTCCTTCAGGAAACTCATTTACTTAAAGAGGAGCTCCAAAAGGTACAAAGAAGATGGCCAGGTCAGGTCTTGGCTTCATGTTTTTCTTCCCATTCGAGGGGAGTTATGGTGTTGATCAGGGTTCGAATTATGATTTCATCTTTGTGGGGGTCTCTTTAAAGAAAGAAAAAAAAGTAACCCATGAGCAGGCGTGGTGTATGTGATAAATAAATAGCTAAATACTGCACTTCATTATTTTGAGTTCAACGTACGTTTCTTAATACAGGTGTAGAGAATATTTGGGTGGAGTTCGTTACCTCTAGGGGGGTCTGGGGGCATGCCCCCCCAGGAAGAAAATTTTGTACATTTTAAAGATAAATTCATTAATCTGGTGCACTTTGAGTCACCCGAATCCGCTGTTAAAAATAATCCAACCGCCCAAACATATGATATTCTTTGATTTAGATCTGCATCTGATCATGATTACAATTTTTCAAATTCTCAATGTTAAGCATGATAATATGGTAAAATATCACACTGAAGTAGGCTGATTTAAAATTAACATTTATTTAAATTAAAAGTTATTCTTTGGCCAAAATTACATTTCCTTAATATCCTTAACAGAGGCTTTTTACTCCCTTCAAAGTTAAATTGTCAATATTTCATTACATCACTGTTGGCAAACACTCTTATCAGAATAATTTTTTTACCTTTAAAATAGGGCATTTTTCCTTCTAATTTTATGTAGCCTATGCTCCATCTTTCTTTTAAAATATTCCTTAATTTGATCAATACATTAAATCAGAATAATAAGACAGTAGGCTGTTACCAATCAAATTAAATAATTTACATTGAAAAATTACAACTGTAGTAAATGCCCTGACATGTTTTCCTTGATTGATTTTCTCTAAAGAGAATTACGTTGTTGAAAACGAAAGTAAAAGAGTGACGCTCATTGCGTTTTACCATGATAAGAGTTCCGTGTCTTTATTAAAATCAACACATTATAATGATTTATCTTTCATCCATCCTCGATTAATTTGAATGTAGGCTAATTTTTTTTATTATTTGTCTCGCCCGACCCGCGCAGCACTATCGGCAAACTATACGGTTTGAGAATGGCCACAGGCCGAGTTTTGTTGAGAGCCGGAGGCGGCTGCCTCGTAATTCCATGCAGGAAAACCCTGAAAGGAGTTCGCTAAAATATTGGTGGGGGCCTACCTAGCGTCCCCCCAAATCATTTTTTTGCTAGTAGCTACTTTTGTGTATTTAAATGTCTGAAACCTAAAATAAACATTATGTGGTTGAAAACACTGAATAGTTGTGATATATTGTGTATATTGAGCGCATCTGTCTCTGGCTCAGCGCCAGCCAACGCGCGAAAGCACTTTTGAATTTAGCAGTTGATCACGTGATGCACTGACTGTTCTAATCACACCGGTGTGATCGTACGTGCGAAAGGGTTAACAAATATGCCTCGATTATTGAAGGAAAACGTGCTTTATTTGTAATTTAAAATGATGGTGCTGATGATTTTTAGAGCCCCCACAGGTGTAGGATTTTACTGCTTTCATGGGAGCTCATACTCTCTCTATGGGAGCTCAGCTCCCACTGGCTCCCACGTAATTCGAACCATGGTGTTGATCCATAAAGCCGTACCCTTCCAAGTAAATAAGAACATTACAGACAAGGCTGGTAGATATCTGATAGTGCAGGGAACTTATATGAGTAAAAATATTAATTTGGTTAATATTTATGCCCCAAATGAGGATAATCCTGCATTTTTTGAACATCTTTTCTTATTGATTGCCTCACTACCTGGAACAGTGATAGTAGCAGGTGATTTTAATTGCACACTTGATCCGGTGCTTGATCGCTCTTCAGGACTGGATAGCTCTCACTCTCAGGGTAGAAAGAAAATAAGACAAGCTATGAAAGATTTAAATCTATGTGACCCTTGGAGAACACTAAATCCTTTAAAAAGGGAATACTCATGTTTCTCTTCTTTATCTAAAACCTCCTCTCGTATAGATTATTTCTTAATTTCAGTTTCTTTATTGCCTAGTATAGAAAGTTGTATATAGGATAGTGCGGTTTTGTCGGATCATTCCCCCACCTCATTATTTTATTTAGACACTCAAACAACAAAAAGTTCCCCTAGATGGCGCTTGCAGACTAGATGGTTGCAAAACTCTGAATTCGTTAAATTTGTTGGTGAACAGATAGACCTGTATTTTACAATAAATACAGATCAAACCTCGGCGGCCATTAGATGGGAAGCCTTTAAGGCATTTATTAGAGGCCAAATGATTAGCTATACTAGATCCAAATTTAATAAAGATAGACAAAAACTGCTTGAGTTAGACACTGAAATCAGAGATTTAGAGGAAAAAATAAACCTAGATAAATCTGTGCGAATTAAGCAAAAATTATTAGCATTAAAAGCGGAATACGAGGAACTTTCAACACTAAAAGCTGAAAATAGTATATTAAGATTGAAACAAACTTTTTATGATCAGGGTGAGAAATCCAGTAAACTGCTGGCCTGGCAACTTAAGAAATTAACACCAGAAAGAGCTATTAATTAAATTATTAATGGGAAAGGAGAAATTACAACGGATCCGGCTGAGGTTAACTGTACATTTGTATCGTTTTACAAATCTCTGTATCAAACCGAATTTCCAATAAGTGCCTTTACTCAAAACAAATTTTTGGATGGGTTGGATATTCCCTCTATTTCCAAAAAGACAAAACTTGAGCTAGATAGGGAATTGGAATTAGAAGAGGTTTCTAATCCTATTCTTAAAATGAGGGGCGGTAAGGCGGCGGGTCCGGACGGACTCCCAATCGACATTTATAAGGAATTCAAAGATAAATTAATAGGCCCGTTACTGGATATGTATGTAGAAGCTTTTCAGCGAGGATCTCTTCCTCCCTCGTTGAGAAGTGCCCTGATCACTCTTATTTTGAAGCCAGGAAAGCCATCTGTAGAATGTGGGTCATTTAGACCAATCTCACTTTTGAATACAGATGCAAAAATTATTGCTAAAGCCTTGGGGATGAGACTTGAGAAGGTCCTGCCTCTGCTGGTGCACTCAGACCAGAATGGCTTTGTTAAGAATCGTCAAGGTTTCCACAATGTTAGGAGGGTACTCAATTTGGTACATGCCGGGAACAGTGCCCCTGATATGGCCATCCTGTCGCTCGATGCCGAAAAGGCATTCGACAGACTTGAATGGCCATATCTGTTGGAGGTTCTTGCGCGGTTTGGTTTTGGTGATAATTTCCGCAGATGGATGGAAATTTTATTAGTTGATTCTACGGCGGAGGTACTCACTAACAATCTTATCTCACAACCATTTAAATTAAGTCGAGGTTCCAGACAAGGCTCGCCCCTTTCGCCTCTACTCTTTGTATTATCCATGGAACCGCTTGCAATAGCAATTAGATCACACCCTATAATACGCGGTATTCATTCAGCAGTTTTAGAACACCGTATTGCCTTATATGCTGATGATACTATAGTGTTTCTATTAGAGCTTGAGAAATCGATACCTTCCCTTTTAAAGCTCATGGGCATGTTTGGTGTTTTTTTCTGGGTTTAAAGTAAATAAAGACAAGTCATCAATCATGTTTCTAAATGAGCAAGAGAGAATTAATCCAAAAATAGTACATCCTTTTGTTAACGCGGTTAATGGTTTTGATTACCTAGGAATTAAAATAACCCCCAAAATAGGCTCACTTAGTTCAGCCAACTATGAACCTTTAATGGCGAAGGTGTCTGAGGAGACGACTAGGTGGATGACCCTGCCCCTGTCTTTAATGGGAAGAATAAATGTGATTAAGATGAACGTATTACCGAGATTTTTATATGTCTTTCAATCGGTACCACTTGCCCCTCCTCCTACTTTTTTCCAAAAAGTGAGTAAGCTTCTTTCCAATTTTGTCTGGGGCAACAGGAAGCCTAGACTTCGATTGTCCCTTCTATACCTGCCCTATGACAGTTACTACAATTACCAAATTTATTGTGGTATTATTGGGCTGCTCAAATGAGGGCTGCAATGTTCTGGTTCTCTAGAGATACGAATTTGCCTTGGTTACAGGTTGAAATGTTGGCTGTAAAAGGCTTGACACTTGACAGCTTTTTACATTCAGCACCCCTTAAAGAACTAAAACAGACAATCCATTTGTGAAGAATACCATTATGGTCTGGTACGAAGTTCATACATTTCTTGGAGAGGCCCCATTGTTGTCTTGCTTCTCCCCGATTTGGGGGAATGAATATTTCACTCCAGCTAAAAATGATATGGGGTTTAAACTATGGTTGAATAAGGGAATAGTTAGATTGATGGATTTATATGAAGACAATATTTTAATGTCATTTGACAATCTGGTATCAAAGTTTCATATACCCCGGAAACATTTTTTTAAATACCTGCAGCTCAGAAGTTTTATTTTTTCAAAACTAAAGAATTCTGTGCAACTCCCTTCATTATCCACACTGGAAACCTTTTCCACACAAGACTGTTTCAGTAAAGGGCGAATTACCCAATTGTATAATATACTGATACAGAATCATAAAGAAAATTCTGAAAATAAAAGACGAGCATGGATGCAGGATTTAAATAAAGACATTTCATCAGATGAGTGGGGTACAATATGTTTAAAAGCACAAACTCAAACTATAAATACTCGTTTGAGACTGTTACAATATAATTGGATAATGAGAACTTATATCACACCTGTGAGATTAAATAAATTTAACCCTAGCATTCCTGACTTATGTTTTAAATGCAATAATTTCCAAGGCACATTTTTTCATTGTGTGTGGGAATGTGGTGAGGTACAAAAGTTTTGGAGCAAAGTGACTCAGTATGTATCTCAATTTACTACTACTCCTATCTCTTTGAGTCCGGTAATATGTGTATTGGGTGTCTATGGGGACAATTGCTCTCTGCCAGTCAAAGAGAAAAAACTGGTGGATTTGTGCCTACTACAAGCCAGGCGTTCAATTGCCCTTTGCTGGAAGAATACAAGTTGTCCTTCCCTTGGACTTTGGCTGAAAAACTTAATATCCAGTTTGGCCCTTGAGAAGCTTACATATGTGATCAAGGGGAAGTCTTCTGAATTTTATGAAATTTGGGAGATGTTCTTAAGATTTGTTAAAGAAGGAGATATTGAAAATGCTATAGATGTGTGAAGTTGTAGTATATAATGCTGAATGGGAGTGTGTGTGATATATAGCACTGTATGTTTAAGGAATTTTATTATTATTATTTTCTTTTATTTATTTATTTATTTTTATTTTTACTTTTTATGACTGCCAGGGTTATTGTGGAGGGGGAGGGATTTGAGTAAGTTATGTTTGTATTAAGTGTATGTTATGTTCTTATGTTAAATGTGTTGTAAAATTCAATAAAAATATGTCAGCAAAAAAAAAAAGGGTTATTAAGAGCAGTAAATGGGACGCAGAATAGAATATTGATGTCTTTTTTAAGGGAGGCGGGAGTTTTCAATAGGATTTAATTGATAAATAAAGTATTTTGTATATGTGAGTGTTTATTTGAAGGGAATTAAGGTTATGTAAGTGTAGGAAAGAGAATGGACAATGATGTTTTGTAATTATAGTATCTGATCCACACTCCGGAGTAGAGGTAATGCGCCAAAAAGCTGGATGCCAACCGCCGTAAAATTGGAAAGAAGAAGAAGAATATGCAGAGCAGTGGGTCGCGAGGACTGGAGTTGAGAACCACTGATGTACAGAGTCCTTTCTTATTACTTCCTATGATAAGCAAGCATACTACATCACAGAAAGTGCTGGGAATATTTAATTTCTCATCTTGTTTTATTTCAGACTGTAACGAGTGGAAATAAGGTGTGGCCCCTTTAAGAGCTGCGCTGTTGAACTGTCTGCAGTATTATGTGCCATGCGCCTCGAACACCCCATGTGTGCGGGTAATTTCTGTTTGATGCTACTTCTTTTATCTTATTTTGTTTATTAAGTAACGATGTGGACGGTAGAACGTGTGACAGACAGTTTTACGAGTTCGATTTGGGAATAAAGTGTGAGTTGTGAGATGCCAATCGCCTCCGTGAGTCTGTCTGGCCTCTGCAATAACTTCAGCCGTGAGCTATCCCTATTTTTCTTCCCGACACAACGCGTTACAAGACCTTAATAAACACATCAAACTTACAAAACATTGATGAGTCAAACAAGTTCTGTGGCTTTACTAGAGGAATATGCTACAACTTCAGTAAAAATGAATAAATGAAATATTTAAAAATAAAGTGTGCTCCTGTTTTACAGCTTTTCAATGATGTTCACGTCGCGTAATTACGTCACTTCATAACGTTCCCATGGCAACAGGGGGAAACGGCTGCTCTTGTGTGAAGCAAACGCAACATTTTCCAACTTTCTACTAAGATATATGTGACTTTTTTGCGACGAAAATGCCGGGATTATGAAATCATGCAAGCCCTGCATATTTTGCGCGGAAATCAGCAATTTATGCGGCGAAATTGCGGAGTATTTGAAAAAATGCGACCCCCGCATAAATATGCGGACTTTGGCTGATTATGCATTGAATTCAGCGATCGCATAATAGCGTTTTTCTGGAGGGACTGTCTACTTCTGCATCTTGACCGCACATTAGCAAATACAATGCTGGTCCAGTGCTTTAATGCCTGGTCCTCCATGAATCAGAGACCAGGCAGTCAGTTTCCCTGCAGTATAGTACCTGCCCTGCTCTAAAGATGACTGGTCATATATAAAAAAGAGGTTTCCTTCCTGTCCCTCAAAAACTCCTAAGGATGATCTGACCACCTTCTTCAAAAGCCTATAACAAATTAAAGAAATAGTTTTGATAGTAATAATCAAACAACGACATAAGTTATTTAACAATTCTCTTACACCTTGTACAGTCTTAAAGATTAAAAAACAACAGACATCAGAAATCTGTTTCATTTTAAATGCACAAAATAGGCATTTGATGGTGACAGAGAGGATTTACAATGCTATAGCCCGAGATATTCATAAATTCCTGGCCCTCTTTAAGCATAACAGTTTGGATTATGAAGAATTAAAACTTTATAATAAAATTCCATTTGTAACATTAACTAAGGTCAAATCAAGTCAAGTCACCTTCATTTATATAGCGCTTTTAACAATATAGATTGTTTCAAAGCAGCTTTACATTGATAATAGGAAATTAAAGTAACAGATTGTTTAGGCTTTACAGCAGCTCTAGAATAAAGTTATTTTCCAGCTAAAGTTAGTTTTGATTGATTCACTTCCGTCGCAACGATCATTAGTTATTAACTTAGGGGCCGTTTACACGACACCGTTCTAACAGAAAACACTTAATGCGATCCGGCCGCTCATTTACACAACAACAGTGCCTGGTGTCTCGAAAACGCAAACCATGAAATAAGTTCCAAGGTACAAGCCTTGAAAAATGTATAATACAGAATTTTGAAAAAATGACAAATTATCGCTTCCGCGTAGCCACGTGAACAGGAATTATCCCGGCAACGTTTTATCTGTACAGAGGTAAAGGGAAGGAGGCCTTCACAGGGGAGAGACTAGTGACACTTTAGGGCTGTGTTGTCGTCGTGTCCAGGTGCAGGTCCTTCATAGTGTCGATTTCAGTGAATAGGATTAAAAAAATCTTGCCGACTTCAGCTCTAAAGAAAAATCAAAGTTCATTTTGCAGCTCTCGTGGCCTTTCGTGTTGCTCCTTTTAAAAGGCCCAAAGGGAAATCAGCAACCTATGTAATCAATGAAACCACGCGAGAACAGCCACTTGGGAGGGCAGAGTCAACCATCCAATTCACCACGGGGAAAACCTCACATAAAACGTGAGTCGTCCCACTAATTTTCAATAAAGATCACCCTTACGTTTCCCTCAAATTTAAGAGTGTTGCAGAAAATAACCCTTAAAATGACATTTCTGTTCTGAACTAACCCTTTAAGTGTTGACATTAACACCAACCAAGGTTAATAAATGCTTTAGAAATATTGTTCATTTCAGCATTTATAAATTTTGTTGTGGATCTGCTAACATTTAATGCACTTTGTTATGCACAAGTGTTGTTTTTATTCCGTATCAATTTGAAACATAATCGGCTATCGGCCAGTGGGGTCAAACTTAGTTTTCCCCATCAGAAAATTGAATAGAATAAAAACATCTAATTTAAACTTAAGTGGACATAAAGGTCAACGTCTGACCAATGAGAACTCACCTGAAAAACTCTTGTGGGACCACCATGATCTTCAGCAAGCTCACCCACAAATTCAACCTGTGGTCGTCTGTGCCATGCAAAGTATGTTTTGCCAAGGGCAGTGAGGGCACTTTGGAGCACACGCTTTCTTCTAACCACCGCGGTTAAGGAAGTTTCCGAAGAAATGTGTTTATTTTTGAAGTTACTTAAAACCTCAGCTGGGTCATCCTCATCCTTAATAAAATAGAACAAGACAAATATCAGGTATAACATTTAAAATACTGTGTAGAGTCTTTCTGGTCAATTAGGGGAATATGTAATCAATAATTAATAATTATTCATACGGGTTTGAACCAGATAACCATACATTATTAAATATCCCAAAAAGGGATAATATGTTCCCTGCATCTGCATTCATATATGTACCTAGACAATTAACCACAAAGGATTATAATTAATTGCATATGTAGCCTACATTTTACAGACAGGTTAAAATTAGCTCAATTGTATATCAATACTTAAAGGTTCTCTAAGCCAGGGATTCCCAAAGTGTGGTGCGCGCACCCCCAGGGGTACGCGAGCTGTCACCAGGGGGTGCGCGAGAGGAAAAATGCAATGGCGGTCTGTTTTTTTAAATGGGATTTTTTCCTTACAATAAAAAAAAAAACATGAACTGTAAACATTTCCTTTGTAACCGCTTATATTTTAAATAAAAAAAAACTATTATTTGTTAGTTTTTAATAAAAACGAATAAGACAGCTGCTGTCTTCTTCTAAACACTGCTCTGCACACGTTATCAACTTCTAAATTCAAATGTGCTTTCGCGCGTTGGCTGGCGCTTAGCCAGTGCTGTCATAGCCTATATCACAACTATTGAGTGTTTTCAACCACATAATGTTTATTTTAAGTTTCAGACATTTAAATATACATAAGTACTAGCAAAACAATGATTTTGATTTTGCTGATATCTATGGATAAGGCAATAATAATCATTTTTATTATAAGATGACACGTTTTCTTCATATCAGATACACATTGTGTAGAACGTAGCTTCACATTTTACCCTATTCTTCTCCCAGTTCACCAGCCTCTTACGTTCATGTATTTCGTGAGAAGGGAAGAAACTGACGTGTTGTCAATCCAACAGATCCGATTCTTCTCTGAACTGTGGCACAAACTAACATGACGTCGCCCATCGCGCATACAGCTCAACTAACGCAATCGTTATGAAGGCGTTTAAACAACACAACGCGTCCACTTACACATATTTGACAATCGGAATATCAGTGTTTCATGCTATAGCTAATACATTTGTGAATATTTTTGATAAAAAAGGAAAAATGACATAAAAGCAGATCCTCATTCATTCAGCGCTGTGTTGTGGTTGCGCTGTGTCCCGTGACAAGCAATGACGCGTCACCATGGAATTGGAAACATTAAAGTGACTATTCTAAATAACGGTCGCATTGGTGTGAAAGGGTTAAAAGTGGAAGCTTGTGCGTAGCTTTGTTGCATTATATTGAAACTTTGTTGATGTTGTTATTGTCATGTGTTTTTTTTTTTTTTTTTTTTTTTTAAGTGGGGATTGGGGGTGCGCCAACCCGGTTGGGACATAGAAGGGGGTGCGCAAGGAAAAAAGTTTGGGAACCGCTGCTCTAAGCGATCCTGGGTGACGTCACTTCTTGTTGACGTTCGAACTATTGTCAAACAAAACGGAGGCTAGCTAGACCCTCCCTCCTCCTCATCTGCACACTAACCCCCCAAACCACACCCCCAAACCCTTCTTGTCGGTCATTGGCTGGAACAGTTTGTTATGTTTCGTGGAGCGGGTAAGCCCAGTTTGTTTTCGTTGCTGTTTGTGGAGCCTGGGCTGTCTACAGAGATCGCGTTTCTTTACAGTGTGTTCAGGGGACAGGCAGCCAGCGAATAGTGAGGAGATGTTTGCTGTATGTGACAAAAAATGTGTTGGCCTAAAAAACGCGTGACATCGCTTAGAGCACCTTTAATCAAAACGGATTATAATTAAATATTAATATATCAATTATGTCTATCATATATCTACTCTAAAGATAGCCCCTGTGGAATTAATTTGTGATCTAATAATCCGTTTGTCCAGCAAACTGATCATGCGATCTTTATCAATTCTCACACAGAAATCATCTTATGCCGAGTTCAGACTGCACGATTTTAGCCCCGATTTTGGCTCGCCGACAGGTTTTGAGAAATCGCTGACAAATGCCCGAAATCACAGGCAAATCGGTGCTCGTTCACGCGAGTGACAATCACGCAGTGTGAATGAGCAAAGACGCGATCTGAGAGAATCGCCGACAAGTCGCCGATGCCCGTGAGATATTTGGCATGCTAAATATCTGGACCTGTCGGCGATTCACAATCCTGCTGTGTGAACGTGTTCTGACTGAAAACTACATCGGCGATGACCGACAGCCAATGAGAGAGCAATATACAGGGAGGAGGAGTTATAGACCAGAATATCAGTATTTTAATAGATAGACTCCGGTCTCACGCACGCGTGATCTTCCGTTATTTCCTATCACTTCTCGCGTTTGTTTGGTTGTGAAACGTAGTTTGCGGACCAGGCAGAAGTTGTCGGCGATTCTTTCTTTTGTAAAGTCATGCAGTGTGAAACCTCCTGTCGCCGATCCATCGTGCAGTGTGAACACAGCAGCAACTGAATGTTACCCCAGATCAGGGACGTGCACAGGGGGGTTGCTCAGGTTGCCCGGGCAACTGCCCATATGCCCTTCTCGACTCAGGCTGCCCTTCCGAGAGAATTTTTTTTTTAATCATACAATGGATGTAGAATTTCATGTAGGCCTAGATAAAAAAATCCCCCCAAAAAATCGCAAAGCCTCATTCACTTCCATTCGGGCACCGAAAGTGAAAGTCAGTAACGGAAGGGCAAATTGTTTACGTGGCTGCAGCCACAGCGCTGCATGCGACCATAGACTGCACGCGAATTACTTAAGGCCCCGCCTCCATCTCGTGTCATAGCGTGTCAATTAATGTGTACAACATCCATGACAAAATTAAGCGAAACTATCCTTCTGGTCACGAAAAGAGGAAGAAGAAAAAAACATGAGAGTGAATTGCGGGAACAACAATCAGGTAAACTTGTGTTCTCTCCTCTCTAAGTTTGATGTCAACAAAGTTTGATGTTTTTCGGTCTTGCTAACCTAGCTGGGCAGACAGTGCAAAGTGCAACGGCGTTTGTTTACTGCAGCTCAAAAAACATAACCGCGTCGCGTGTGTTATCATGCGTTAATATGCGCGTGCACGAAATGAAACGCGCATTTTTCAAGCAGAAATATGTGGAGACCAGACATACTGTACAATACATGCACGTGAATGATGGCACTCCCAATCAAAGTACACATTATAAAACAAGACACTGATTATCTAGTCTCAGTGTAGTTAAAAATTCTAAACAACTGCTCTAATTATGCAAGATAGAAAGCAATGTATTGACAATTTGACATTGATTTATAGGCTATATTGAATTTAAAATGTTGATTAGCTGGACATACTGGTCAATATGGATGCACATCCCTCAGTAAATAATAACCATAAATCAAGAATTGCTTCAACATGCATAATAAAAAAAATAAAAAATCATACTGATGCCGAAAATACCCAAGCTGTAGAGTGAACCAAAGTTAATCCCAAAAGCCAAAGCTCAGGGTTATAATTTATTATTTTCTTCTTATTTATGTTTACATTAATATTCACTTGTTATGTTAACATTCTATAGAAAATAATCATTGATATTCATTGATAATCAATAAATATTGTTTGTTTGAACCTCATTCTGTTCTATATTGTTGTACTTATTCTTTGACTGTTTTGTTTAAAGGAGGGAGGATTGTATTGGGAGCACTGAAGTGTCAGGTGTGACTGTGTGGCAATGGCAAATGGTTTACATAGCTCACGACATCACGGGTCAGGTAGAGGCCCCTTAGCAGAATTTTGCTTAGGGCCCCAGGGGGAGGTCAGGATCGGCACTGGGTTTAGCAGTCGATTTGGTTCCCTACCGGAATTCCTGTTCCCTTTACGCAATCATACTACAAATCATGCGTAGTTGCCCGTAGCCTACCATCACAACTGAATACGAGCAAGAAGCACAACTGAATGTACGGGAAGCCAAAAGGTTAAAAAAGGATTGTATTTTTTCCCGAAATCTAAGCGTTTTTTTTTTTTATTACAAGCGAGTTTTTCCATTCAATCCTCTTTTTTCTCATGTGTCTCTTCTGTGTGTGTGTGGGGTGTGGGGTGTGTGGGGGGGGGGGGGGGGGGGTGGTGCCCTTTTTCAGGTCAGAGCAACTGCCCTTTTTCAGGTCAGAGCAACTGCCCTTTTTCAGGTCAGAGCAACTGCCCCTCAAAATTCCTGTGCACGTCCCTGTGTATATATATATACCCTTGGGGCTTACCCCCCTAAAATGAAAGTCCTAGTGACACCCCTGCTACAGATGCAAACAGATGGAGGATAGTAGGTTTAAAACAAACTCCATCTAATTGTGAATTTTGAAGGTTTTATTTGATGATGATGATACAGTCATGCGTGAAACAATTGTGTGAGTTTGAGGAAGATAAAATTAATTAACTTTTTTAATTAAATTTTTTTTAAAGTCAGAGTTGAGTTAATATATATACTTTTTTGTTTAAAAAAAGTTTTTTTTTTAAAAATACGTAATTATGAGAAGTGCCCTTTTTTTCACTTGAGCCCCTGCCCCTCAAAATGTCTGTGCACGTCCCTGCCCCAGATAGTCATGCAGTGTGAAAACAACAGTGACCCGATTATTTTGAAAATCGTGCAGTCTGAACTCGGCATTAGAGACTCGCAGGAAAGGCAATCGTTCTGGCCATTAAGATGACCTTCCTGTTTTACAAAGATAGCCTACTAGTTAAAGCAGTTTTATAATTTTAAAGCTCGTAGCTTTGGATCGTACATTAAAGGGACTTGTATATGAGCGACACAGATAGTCAATCAAATGGATATAATGTATTTCATAAAATGAAAGCTACATATACCTGGAATAAATGTATATACAGACAATAACAACGGACAAGACACTGAAAGTTAAAGTGAAAGAAACAGGGAGGGAGAGAGTGAGAGAGAGATCCCGAAGGAGAGTGGCAAATTACAGACCGTAAACCCTTGAGACAGAGAGACACCAAGATATCGAATCATAAACGCATTAAAGCTCGATAACACGAATATACTTGCATAAATGGTTCTCTTATGTTGCTGAACAAGACTGCGTGAGTGAGCGGCCTCGTGTCGTGTGTGTACCGTCGGAGCGTCGCGTGGTCTGCGGATGGTCCGGACCGCATTCTTTCAACCAAGGCTTAAAGGTAATTTACTCGTCTGTGGAAATTAACAAAGTAGAATACGAAAAGGAAAAACAATACTTAAACAAACAAAGAAAAGATCCCCGGAGAGGAGATCACGAAGAAGAGGAGTTACATGATGAAGCGCCACCCGAAGAAGGAAGAGAGAGAGCTGATCTTGAGGATCAGTGATTTTAAAGCGTGAAGATGTCACACCCTCTGGAGGTGTGTGAGACAATGGGAAACTGCCCCTTTGGAGGGAGTTTTATGACTCTTTGTCTCCTTGCCGGGCATTTGAATGTTCAATTTCATTGGGTGTTTACAAAAAGAATCTACAAGATTCTTATAATATTAATGCGTCATAAAGTTAGCAAAATGTAATGTAAATTAACAAATGGGGGACGAAGATTGGAGTTTATAGAGACTAAACATGCTACACATATGATTTTGGGTTAATCATAGTATGCAAGTCATGTCTCAACCCAAAATAGTTTAGAAGAGAGAATGAATACATAGGCCAAACCACATAAAAGGAAAATTAGACACATGTCAATACATTTATCACATGGTTATATATATATATATTAGTGCTGTCAAACGATTAAAATATTTAATCGCGATTAATCGCATTAATGTCATAGTTAACTCGCGATTAATCGCATTTAATCGCACCATCCATCCATCTTCATCCGCTTATCCGGGGTCGGGTCGCGGGGGCAGCAGTTCCAGCATGGGACCCCAAACTTCTCTTTCCCGAGCCACATTAACCAGCTCTGACTGGGGGATCCCGAGGCGTTCCCAGGCCAGTGTTGAGATATAATCTCTCCACCTAGTCCTGGGTCTTGCCCGAGGTCTCCTCCCAGTGGACGTGCCTGAAACACCTCCCTAGGGAGGCGTCCAGGAGGCATCCTTACCAGATGCCCAAACCACCTCAACTGGCTCCTTTCGACGCAAAGGAGCAGTGGCTCTACTCTGAGCTCCTCGCGGATGGCTGAGCTTCTCACCCTAATCGCACATTTTTATCTATTCTAAATGTCTCTTGATCTCTTTTTGTCCCATTATTTTTTCTCATTATAATGCACTTATCAACATGGAAAAGTGGATCGGCTTGCTTTGTGCAAATGTTTTTTATTGAAAACAATATTGGCATATACTGTTCAATTTCACACTAAAACATTATCACTTGGAGCAAATAATCTCTCTCACACAATGTAACACTGTCCATCAATAAAAGGGTGAAATAAATACTGACGAGGTCCTGATATTGATGAGGGGGCAGAGAATTCGCATCAGCTGTGTGTGTGTGTGTGCTGGCCATCATCAACTGGTATTTCAGACTGGGCGTGCTGCGATGATGATAGATCAGTTCACAACGACAAAACACACAGATCACTTTGGTCTCGTCAATGGAACCATTTGGCAACTTTTTAAAAGTAAACTTTCCAGTCAGAATTTTATTGGCATCCATTTCGGCGTCTCGCGCTCGTCATCCACTCAAAACTGGACGTTTTGAACGTTCCTATAACATTCAGAAATAACGTTTTTATAACTTAATGGGAACGTTATGAAAACGTTCTTATAACCTAAAATTGTTAGCTGGGGAAGAGGAGAGATTCGCGATTGCACTGAACACGTTTTAAGTGCAGGCACATATTCTCTGAGCGAGCCCAGAGAAAATTCTTACAAGAGCAGCGTGTATCTGAGAGCGCGCGCGACTCGAGCAGAGAGATTCGTGCTCGGCACATTATATTCCGCGCGCGAGCAGAGAGATTCGCGCTCGCGCATCCGGCTCGCAAGCCCAAACAAGTGTGTGCAAGCGTGCCTGTTGTTTTGTTTCCGGTCTAGCTAGATCAGCTTGCGCTTTCAAAACGTCCTCGCGCGCCGCAAGCCATTGAAATGAATGGTTTTCATAGCGCAGCGCCGCGCATGCCGTCCTGTTGCAAAAGCATGTGAAAAAAAAACTACAAAGTTTGCTAGGCCAAAAAGACCGTTAATCGCGCGATAAAAAAATTAACGCCGTTAAAATGGGTTTGCGTTAACGCCGTTAATAACGCGTTTAACTGACAGCCCTAATATATATATATATATATATATATATAAAATATATAGGATTAAAAGGGTTCATTTCTTTTTCTCAGCAAGAGTTAAGAAAGAGTCACACTCTCTGGAAATTCTGTTGGGTCGTAACATTCATCCGTCTTGTAACAGAACACCAGTGAACCAGTGTTGACTTCATTTGTGGGGGAAGTTTCATAGAGAGTCCGTGTATGTGTGTGTTTTTTGGAGTGAGCTTTCCTGGCCGCCTAGCCTGGCTCTGAGGAGATGATTTCTTTGAGGCTCGAACCCCTGGCAGTGTGTGTGTGTGTGTGTGGTGTACACAACGGAAAGGGGGAAGGTTTTGCGATGATAACGTCTGTGTGAAGCTGGCTCATCGCAGGTTTTATGTGTGTTTTTGTTTTAACTCACGTTCGCTATGAAAGTGTCAATGAATGCCATTAGGAACAGACTTTCTGGCGCTCGCTGGTGAATTACTAGACGCGAGTCAAATATTAAAGTTGCAGTCGGCAAGTCTGGCAGATTGAGTGGATTTAGAAAAATTTTGAATGTTTACAACTCTCATGCCCCTCCCCCACTATCAACGGATACCCTCCCACCGAGTTCGTGCTCGTCAGTGCGTGTGCACCAGGTTATCTGTGAACGCGCCCGTCTCATCAGCATCCATCAACACCATGGAGTATTTGGAGGTATGCTGTCCTGGCTAATCTACCGATAGATTGCAATTGCTAACGTAATTTATACTCTAAATGAGCTTACTTGATTTTCCGCCATCACTCTTCGTTACTACTACTGCGAACTTCAGTCGTGTGTATGTGATTGTAACGTGCGCGAGGGGTGGCGTGGGCACGACCTGTGATTGACAGTCAGATCTCACACCCCCCTGCGCTGATTGGACATGATGAACCGGGAGCGGTGGATTTTTGCAAAACAAATAACACGCTCCAGGTGGAGTTAGAAGCTCGTTTTTTTTCCCTAAAACCACTTTATTTATGTTGTTCTGTCAGATTATAGTGTCGATTTCACTGAATATGATCAAAAAAATGTTGCAGACGGCAGCTTTAAAAGCTTTTCACCTGTAAAATTGAATGAGTCCCAACTGACACAGTCCAGATACCCTACAACTGCCTGGTAGACAAAAGTGCATAATGACAATTCATTCACATGAGCTGGACTGTAAGGTCGGTTAGGAGATGATAGCATCTCTAAATCTTCCTCTGAATCGCTATCCAGCAATATGTCACTATAAGAAGTGAAAACAAATACATAAAAGCATATTGCAATACTACAAATACAATATATATACTGTGTATATATATATATATATATACACTGTATATATACATACACGTATATTCAGGTATATATATAAATTTTATTTTAAGAAAGGGTTCATTAGGTTGAGTATATATCTCTTGCATGCATAGGTAACCACACTAGGAAAGAAGGAAATAAGTTGTTAATTCGTTTTAGTTTAGACAGCATAAACAACAAACCCCAGTGGTGTATACAAACACCCTGTATTTGGTCCGGCCTCATGTGGTGTCTGAACTTGTACCTATAAATAAACAGTTACCATCACAACCACATAACTACAAAGCCAATATTAATTATTATTTGTTAAAATGAAACATCTACTTACATAAATATTTCACACTGTTTCTTTAAACTCTTTAGAATAATGCCACCATAATGCATTTTAATTTACACTCACACTTACATGTTGAAACATGTAGAATCATTTATTTCAGACGGAAAAGTTCCTTTAAATGCGTGACTTATGTTTGTGAGCCCAGATGTCTTACAAAAAAGGAACCGCAAGAATGCATTTATTTGCAGTATTGCTATTGACTACTTACTCATCTGCTTCAGTGTCAGAAACTGAAACTTCAGTGAGGTCCACTACAGTGCTGCAAATCCTAAATCAATAATTAAACTTGTTGCTATGGCAAAGAATAGTGTTTTGAGCATTCTGTGTCAGTTTCTCAACTTTGCTAAAACATACCCTGAACAACTGTTGACATGTTCTTCCAGTTTGTGAACGGCTACAAGTTTGTGACACAACCTGCACATCTCGGCAGCTTCCTCCTCCTTCATATGACAAATCATGTTTGCTTTGTTTTCACATTTTACAACATGAAGTGCAATTTCACAAGAAATGGTGTAACAGCCTACCTTTACTTCTGGCTCTTCTGGTTCTATGTAAAGAGCTTGCTGCAGTGGCACAATATAAGCCAAAGCCTTGTTGAGACTACTCTCACTTCGAAGGAGCTTCACACTGTAGCCAGAATTTGGCACTGGTATCTGTATCAATGCCCGGCTCCTTCCACATCTCATTATTTTAAAGCCTCCTGCCTGTCTCAGCAAAGGATAAGCACTGAACAGTTGTTCACAAAATTCAGTGTATGAAGAGCTTATTATTGGGGAAAGTGATTTTTTGTTTTCCCAGACCAACATGTTGCAACACACTGCACTCTTCTGTTAAAGGTGCCATTTCATTCTTGGGGTCAGCAAGACAAAAAAAAAAAAAAAAATGGCACCATGGGGTTTCATATGGTCTGCGGGACTGAGTGGGCCGCCTTGCTGCTGGCTGTCGATAAGGCTGAAAAAGTCTTGAAAGATTAGCCTGCACAAAATCTGTTCTGGAGGTTGATGGCTGAGGGAAATTAATGGAATTTCCTATTTGATGAGACCTAATCATTCTCATTGCCAGAGGAGATGAAATGGATCTTATTTGGCCTGCGTGCCCCTCACTTGTATGATGTTCAGCTGGTGCAGCAGAGCTTGAGTGTCTGGGTGTTTGGTCACTAGCAGAGCTTGAGTGTCTGGGTGTTTGGTCACTAGCAGAGAGTGTCTGGGTGTTTGGTCATTCAGTAACAGCTGAACAGCCTCCTGGATAAGCCGGCCAGCTTGCAGATTTATGTGACATTACATTAGGGAATCAGACTAACATTACTCTACATAAGATATATATTTTTTTATAATATAATAACAATATATGTGATGTATACAGCAATTGATAATAGGGGACATTCTACCAGTAACGTACATTATCTGTCCCTTAAATGTTACAGTGAATAAAAAAGTATTTCATCCAATTTCTAAAACTGACTCATGGTTGATTTCTGTGAGTTGTTCTGTAAAGGAACATGTCACTCATTAGGTTCTCAGATATTTTTT
Source organism: Rhinichthys klamathensis goyatoka (assembly GCF_029890125.1). Lineage (NCBI taxonomy): Eukaryota > Metazoa > Chordata > Actinopteri > Cypriniformes > Leuciscidae > Rhinichthys > Rhinichthys klamathensis. The sequence continues at coordinate 2,229,929 of NW_026606608.1, read as the reverse complement.
TCTTTATTAAAAACACTTTTGAAAATTACAAATCCTGTCCATGTCCTTGTCCTCAGCCAAATTGGAGCTACAGCTTTCATAGTTTTGTTATGCTAAAAAGTGTTATTTAAATAAAAAAAAAAAAAAAAGTTTAAGCTGTTATCGTAAGTTTTAATCCAACCCATAGCCGATCTGAGAAAGCAGCGGCTGTTAAAAATACGACGTTATTTCACCACAGGGTGTCAATGCTCGTCTAAACTAGTGACCGTGACGCTGAAGTGTATGAGAACAGATGAATAACATCAGTAGCTACGAACATATAGCCTATTTATTTGAATAAAAATTAATCACCATTCTGTGTCATTTTTCATTGTCAGTTTTTTTACTATTTACATGTTTATGGCCAAAACGCTTAATATTCAAAGTAGTTGACTCTTTTTCTCTTCTACACTGTGTACCGTTTAAGATGAATTAAATAGCATAGCCTATTTAACATTGTTACAGGCACCTACTGAGCATTCATTTGTTCAACTATTTTAAAAGAGAAGACTAAAAGCACCAGCGCACACAAGCAATCATTTTTATTAGTCAAATTCATGTACTCAATGTAATCTAATGTAAACGGATGTAAACTCAACAGGTATGAAATATCAGTAAGAAAAAAACACTGTTAATGAGAAGATGAGCATATAGGACTGCTGTAGGTTAGTGGGTAGCTAAATATATTAAGCCTATTTTGAAATAAAATATATTTATAGGAACATTTCAGCAGGCTCAAGATAATTAATTCAGACATCATGATTAATTGTTTTAATCAATTGTGCAGCCATAAAATGTAGTGATAATATCCATTCTCATGTATGATTTCCATTAGACGAGAGTAGATGTTAAAACTTCATGCTGATTTGTACTCGGCTTTCGCCAAGATAAGCAAAACTAAGACGTAGCTTTACAGTAAACTATGCTTCATCCATTTACGCTTCTTTCCATAAGGTGGTGTGACTCCCCTTCTGTCCGGCGTTAACGGCAGCAGTGTACTTGGCGCGTCAGCACACACGACGGCTGCAACTACAGGACCAGCACGACAACCATCTGGATTGAGCCGAGTAGGGGACATCTCTAGGGTCTTCAAGTGGGCACCTTCCGTCCTCAGTGTTTCGTCGACTAGCCCACGACACCTCAAGAGGGCTCGACAATGACTCTGGCGTCCCAGAGTCACCCCCCTCCGTCCCCCACTCAACTCATCCCAGCTTACTGACCTCTACATCCCTCCTGCTGCTGAGACCTAACCACAATCTCACAATCTCTCCGCAACCCAACCATACGCGCCAACCCGTTTGACTAAGGCTGTCGAGCCCCACTGGTGCGTTAAAGCCGTTTCAGTGGCAACGGTTCCGTATGGCATACCACCTACCGCAAAAACACAATATCTGCCCAACCACCCGTCATTCACGCAATATACACAGGAACGTATGCAAATAAACCAACAGACTCTTCAAGTTTTCAAGAATTGGCGGCCTGTACACAGCAAGTTAGAATCTTTCCGTCTCAACCACAGCCAGTTGCTGCTCCTTTCTGCTGCTTCAGATAACTTCTTTACTGTGCGACGCAACTCTTGGCCGCTGAATCCGACGTCTCTGAGGAACCGGGTTGTAGAGTGTGCCACAAAACCTCGACAACCCACTTCCACTGGATAAACCTGGACTCTCCATCCTCGCTGTTCTGCTTCAGTGGCCAGATGAGCATACCGCAGTTTCTTCCTCTCATATGCCTCATCTACCGCATCCTCCCATGGCACTGTTAACTCTATCAGTTGAACAATGCGTGCTGATCCAGACCACAAAACAATATCTGGTCGTAGGTAAGTGGTGGCAATCTTATGGAGCTAATAATATGACAAAATGATTTGAATTTGAATTGTGTAAATTTGAATTATTTGCAAGTGTAATCTAACAAACTTGAATTTTAGGTAGTAGTTTAAATAGTTCTGAATTTGATTTTTTTTAAACGAATATCGAACATTTGAAATTTAACAAATTTAAACGTTTTTATGGCTGAATTTTAGACATGTATTTTCAAACAGCTAGTTTTTTTGTTCTGAATTCTTGTACTGCAAATATTCAGTTTACAAAAATACAGATTCAAGTTTTCAAGATGAAGAAATTCGGAACTTCAAATTCAGTTTTCTAAAATTCAATCTCAAAAATTAAAACTCAAAAATTCAGATCTTACAGAAAGTAGGTCACAGGTCATCCACAGGGAAGAGTAGATGATCTCGGAAAAGTCGAACAGAGCATTTTGGCCAATTAGGGACTGCAGAAGTTTTCCAGCGCGAACGTGGTGGTTCAAGAGGTTGCCACTCTCTGACTCTCTTCATGAATCGCCCGGAGGTAAGTGATTCTTTAACATTAATGAATTTGTGTTTATATGTTAGGTTAGCGTTCTCAGCATGTGATACATTTGTCTAAGCAGTCTCTGGTGTTTGTTTTAAAGTACATTTTGTGTAAAATTGTTTAGAACGCCACTGTGTCTACTACACAGACAGGACGCGAGCGGCACGACGCAACACAGTGCTTGAAGCGATTGTTGCAAAGAGCTGGGACTAGGTCAGAAATAGGATGGGGAATCCGTGTGCTGTTGGGGATTTCACGGGTTGCGTCGCACCGCTCACGTCCGGTCTAGATTGCGTCGTACATGTAAGCGTAAGGTACGACAGGGTGTGCTATGGTGCTGTATCGTGAATACGACGCGAACCGGAGTGCTTGCAAGTGCAACCCCTTCAGACGTGACTTATTCACGAGACAGCACTAGCCTTGAGTACCTTATTGCTTTTCTAAAACGATTACCACTCAATAATCACATTAAAGCAAAACAAAAATGTATTAGTGCAACTTTCATTAAGTACAATCACCAAAAGCCTTCAACCTTCCGCTGGAAAAAAAAAATAGTCCCTGGTGAGTTTTACTTCAGTAATAATAATTTATTATTATTATATTATTATTACCATTGGGTCCATTGACAGCTATTTAATTAACACTTTGAAGCCCCAGAAAGGCAGGGAAGACATTGTTAAAATAGTCCAAGTGACTACAGTGGTTCAACCTTAATGTTATGAAGTGCTGAGAATACTTTTTGTCAGCCAAAAATACAAAATAATGACTTTATTCAACAATTAATTCTCTTTCGTATCAGTCTCTGACGCGCGATCACAAGAGCACCATGACGCATACACTTGTGTGTCTGTGGTGATGACGGCTGTGTTTACAAGCAGAGGAAGACACACACACAACATAAAACAGTTCAGAACTATGTCTGCAGATTTCGAAACAGAGGATGAATTGCATTTTTTTTAAACCAGAATATACAGAGAACGAACTAAAAGAGATAGAAGAGGCTACAACACAAACACAGCCACAAGCTTCTGAAAGACAGAGAGCAATGAAGAGCTGGTGGTGTAGATCATCAGTGCCAAATGATGCCTACTGAACAGGAGAGTGTGTGCTGCATCGATTGTGATATTGTTAGGGCTGAACGATTAATTGCATTTGCGATAATATCGCGATACGAGAAAACACAATTCTCTACTCGCAACTTGCGCGATTACAAGGTGGTCACGTGACGCGAGCTTAAGCGTGGAGAACTCGGCTGCCTCAACTTTTCATGCTGCCCTTTAACCTGTTAACTGGCACCCCCCCTTTTTTTGCATAGACATAAAAATCACTATCCAAACTTAAATGGTTGTAATTCAGGAATGCTTTGGAATATAGACCTATGGCTGGTCTTGTTTTAAAGAAGACATTTTCCAGATTATTGTAGAAGTCTAGAAATGATAAAAAATGAAACAGAAAAAAAGTTATATAAGTTTGAATTTATGAAATGGTGTAATGTAAAAAATATAATTATTAATATTTTATATAAAATATATATATTACAAAATATATTTTACTCTAAAACTGCAAGACAATTAAAGACAAGAATCTGAACAAGTTGTATTCCAAATTTTAGGTTGATATCTAAAAAAAATGAGCTTTCAGTAAGATTTTATTTGGGCGCAGTACCCAACTTTTTCACTAGACTCCATTACTGCCCATATAAGGGCGCCTCCATTTTCATTTATGTTTTGAGTGATCTGAACCATGTATTTCCATAATTTTCATACAATTTATGAAGTAGACATCCTATTCAGAAGTAGTATGGGTGGTTTGGCAGTATTTGATTTGAATTCAACCTCTAATAAATGCATAAAAAGACTACGTTATAGCGTTATAGCTCGCAGCCAATCAGAAATCGAGAATCCATACATTTTTCTTTATATTTAAAACATTGGTGTTATCTTTTGAACTCATGGCATGAAAACAAACTGAGGTTTCTACCAATCTTTCATGATTTTTCGTGTTTATTGTTATTTCAAAATAAAGGCCTAAATACTCCTAATGAATATGAAATATTCTTGTTGCAAATTGATAAATTACTGCTCCTCTGTAATTTATTTTAGATAACAGCCACCAAATATGAAAACTAGAGATTTTAAGCTTTCAAATGATATATAGTTTGGCAATATTACTTTAGGTTTTTACTAAGATATTATTGTTTTAAACATGCAATGGCAAATGGCAACCTTGCAGGTTGTTCAGCAATGGCTTCTGGCTCGACGGATCAGTCAAAAACTGACACAGCTGAGACTTTAATCTCGAAGAGGAACAGCACTCCGGTGGTGTGGAACTATTTTGGTTTCAAAAAAGATGATGCTGCGCAACGTCAGGTGTTGTGCAGAGCATGCCGTGCTCCCGTTGCTACTTCACGGGGTAACACTACAAACTTGTTCCAGCATTTTAAAAAAATACCACAAATCAATTTATGACAGTTGTATGTCCAAAATGCCGAGCACCAGTGCGCCAGACAAGCCAAATACCTCAAGACAGGGATCACTGACCGAAATGTTCGAAAGTGTCACTCCGTATGAACCTAATTCAAAACGGCACGGGGAAATTACTCGGGCAATAACCGAGTTCATAGCCAAAGACATGATGCCTCTCAGCACGGTGAACAAGCCTGGGTTCGTGGCATTGATAAATACGCTTGATAAACTGTACAGTATACCCTCTCGTACATACTTCAGTCAGACTGCCATACCGGAGATGTACAAAAAGTGCAAAGATAAAGTCGCCGCGGAGCTTAAAACGGTTGAGTTTTTTGCTAGCACTCCTGATATGTGGTCAAGCCGCACAGCTGAGCCTTAACAGAGTCTTACAGTCCATTTTATTGATGAAGATTTCAATCTCAGAGCTCGCTGCCTACAAACGACCTACTTCCCAGACGACCACACAGGGGAAAATATTGCAGCCGGCCTGAGAGAAGGCCTTGCCTGCTGGGATCTCCACGAGGAGAATCACGTCTGCATCACGACAGACAACGCGTCAAATATGGTGCTGGCTGCGCGGCTTAATGAATGGACGAGGCTCCAGTGTTTTGGGCACAGATTACATCTTGCCATTGGTAAGTTATCATGTCGTGTGTGTGTGTGTGTGTGTGTGTGTGTGTGTGTGTGTGTGTGTGTGTGTGTGTGTGTGTGTGTGTGTGTGTGTGCGTGCGTGGCGTGCAGAGAGATGCGTTTGATATTGAATGAATTCATTCTTCCTCCCACTCCTTTTCTAATGTGTAAATTGAAATATTATGTTTTGATTTTATGTGCTTATATGTCTGTCTGTGGTGGAATGCCCATCTGCATTTATTTTCTTTTTTTGTTTGTTTTTTACATGTTCGAAATAAACGTGTGTGTGAGAGAGAGAGAGAGAGAGAGAGAGAGAGAGAGAGAGAGAGAGAGAGAGAGAGAGAGAGAGAGAGAGAGAGAGAGAGAGAGAGGACAGGGGTGTGGATGTGTGTGTATTTCAGAATTACAGAGAATGTGAGTGTGTAATAGTGATAGCCTTGTATCACAAAACTCAAATTGTGTGTAATACACTACTTTTTATTTCTTTCAGAAAATGCACTCAAAGATGACAGAGTGTCAAGGGCAACAGGACTGTGCAGGAAGCTGGTGGGGCACTTTTCCCACAGTTGGAAGAAGGCAGCACTGACGGAGGCACAGAGGGAGCTCAAACTCCCTGAGCACAACCTCATAACGGAGTGCCCAACTGTCATGATCCTGATTCTTTCCTTCTGTTTTCTTTCCTTTGTCTCCCTCTGCTGGTAATACTACATCTCTTCTCTCTTCCCTTTCTCACGCACACACCCATCATCTCTTCCCCTCATGTCATGATCATCTCACCTACACACCTGTTCTCTATCTTCCCCTTATCTCCACGCTACTTCTAGCTCTCTCTTTCTTGTCTCATTTGTCGGATTATTGTTTGACCTTCATGCACGTTGGATCGTTGTTTATGCAACATCTCAGAAGCTGTATTCCTTGTCCTGTCCTGTCCTGTCTTGATTGTAAGAACGTCAGTTATCTACTGCTGTGTTTTACTACTTCTGTGCCGTACCCAGCCATCTCCGTGGAGTGTAGCAGAGGGTCCATCTTCAAGCCCGCTGTCCCGACTACTGTACACACGAACCTTCAGGTTCTCCGGCTGAGGTCATCTATCCTCGTTTGAACAAGCAGCGGAGCGCTGCAGTTTCCTTTGTGAAAGAGACTTTTTCTGTTTATTCAGCCTGTGAGGCGTTGTCTTATTTTTCATTAAAAGATTTACCTGCAATCATTTCTGGACTCCTCTGTTCCGTGACACCAACAAGATGGGGATCTAAAGATATGATGTTTGCCAGAGTGCTTGAACAGGCCAAAGCCATTTCTCAGGTATTGTCTGGAGATCGATATGCACGCTCCCTCATCCCAACATGGCAGGATATTGATGTGTTGGAGTCAATTCACAAGGCACTGCATCCTCTACTGGAATTTACTGATGCTCTTTCTGGAGAGGAGTATGTGAGCATCTCCTACCTCAAGCCAGTTCTCCACCTTTTTGCCGCATCAGTCCTGGCTGAAGATGCTGAGGACACTGAGCAGACTAAATCAATAAAAACCAAAGTCCTAGCATACCTCAATAACAAATATGGAGACCCAAACATCCAGGAGCTTTTGGATGTTGCCTGTTTCCTGGACCCTCCCTAGGTTCAAAATACAGTATATCAGTACTGACAACATCCCTGCGATCAAGACCCAACTGCAGACAGAGATGGTAGACTTAGCACAACGCACATATCATCGGGTAAATGATAATTATGTATTTCACAAAAACACAATTTTACTGGAAAATCTAACTGGAAAACTAATGGCTGTTGTTTTCATCTAATAGGAGAAGAGGTCTCGTACTGAAACTGTTCAGATGCCTCAAAGTGCACAGCCCTTGGGGGAAAAGGCGAAGAGGTCTCTTGGCAGTTTTTTCAAGACCAGTGCAGCCTCTCCTTCTTTGCCTGTAAATCTTGAAGATGTCGCAGAGGCAGAGGTACCTGATGACTCCTACCATTGATGGAGAAGATGATCCCTTGGCTTGGTGGAGGGTGCACAAGACCAACTACCCACATTTGGGCACCATGGCCCGCAAGTATCTTTGTGTACCTGCCACAAGCGCTTCCTCAGAGCATCTTTTTAGTACAGGAGGAAATATTGTGACTTGCACTCGCTCATCCTTGAAGCCAGCAAAAGTCAATATTCTGGTTTTCTTAGCAAAAAACCTGTGAGCCACTGAAGAACAAAACTGTTGGATCATTATGGCTGGCAGTGCCATACTCGTAGTGAACTTTAGTCTGTGTGTTATTGTTGTGTACTTGAGATAAGTGAGGTTGATTATTCTATATTATAATATTCAAATAGTTTATTGTCTAATTTAAAAGTGCATTTCTTCGTTTTTTTATTTATAACTTTATTTACTTTGATTTTACTAAATATTTTCAAAGCAAATTCTGTTTCAGTTATGTGAAATGTTACTGACTTGGGAGCAGTAAGATACATATAATTTTAAATTATTTTTTTCTTAAGACTGTAAATTTTGCACAGTGTTTACAAAGTGCATGCCTTTGTTTAAATTACTTAAATGCACAGTGGCAAAGCCACAGATGTTTCTGTAATGAGCAGCAGTTAAATAAAAATGTCTTATTCAAGTCATACTTGTTTTAATTTAATTCTAACAAATAGGCCCAGCCTATGGGAAAGAACATTTTACACTAAATGTATCTAATATTGTGTTGGTCATATTTAAATCATTCATTATGTTTTGTTGGGGAAAAAAGAGGATACAATAATAATAAAAAAATAATAATAATAAAAAATCGCATATTAAAGGGGTGGTTCGGAATTTTGGACATCGGGCCTCATTTCCAAGTGAGCCTTAGGGGGCTTTCACACTAGCACTTTTGGTGCGCACCCGGGTTCGAATGACGTCAGAGTTCGGTTCGTTTGGATGATGTGAACGCTGTCTTCCGAACTCGGGTGCTCACCCGCGAACCGTAATTGAAACCTTGTTAGCTGTATGGGCTGATGAAAATATTCAAACGCAACTGGAAAACACACATAAAAATGCAGACATTTTCAAAATGTTTAGCGGGCACCTGAAAACGAGGGGATTCACAAGAACGCCGGATCAATGTCACGTGAAGGTAAAAAAACTCCGACAGCAAAATCTGCAAATACGTGACTCCCTCAGAAAGACTGGAAGCTCAACGGAAGAGAAGGAGAAGTTTCCGTGGTATGATGCGATTGACAACATTATTGGTTCTAGGCCCACAAGTGACCCTCAAAACATAATCGAATCACATCCACCTACACTATCCTTCCATGCAACCCACGACGACCAGCACGAAGATTTGTCAGTTTCAGAACCATCACCCGAAACTACAAATGAGCTAACGAGCAGTGAGTAACGTTATATTGCTTTAACCTATGGCTTATGTTACTGCTAATATTATTATATAATAATATGTTATAATATATAATATAAATAATATGTTAATATTATTATTACAATTGATCAAATGTAAAAAACATTAATCATGAATGCATAATCCTATTCTTAATTTTGTTAGTAGCTGAAAGCAGCTTATTGAGTTTCTTTTTTAAGAATGGTAATTAATTTTTCATCTGTATATGAGTGGCAGACACGTTTTGGATAATGTATCAATATTTCTGGATCATTTATTTAACGCAACAGGGAAATTATGTGTTGGTTCAGTTAATGGACACCATTTCTTTGTCTTGTTAACTGTTAAATCACGTTTGTCTTTACTAGTGCATTTAGTTCTGCATAGAAAGTACAGTTTATTATTGTCTGATTATATGAGCCATTATATGAGGCATGCATAATTTTAGAATAATTAGCCAAATGCTGTTAGCAAAAGTTTGACTTGTTCTTTGGTGTCACATGTTCTTTCATGTAATGAAATATGGCATCACACTGTTTTTCTTCAAACATGCACAATTTACTTAAGTTAGGCTATGTTGTTAATCTTACATGTCTACTGATCAACCTTTCAGGTGAATCTGAGCCACCCAACTTTACCCAAGCAGAGAACATCCGCCCAGAACAGTCAGCAGGAAGAGAAAGGCCAAGGTTGACCTAACACGCATGTTGGAATCATATGTAGAACTACAGACCAAACAATATGATGACTTCATGCAGGCTGAGCAAGTTCGACAGCAACAGGAGAAAGAATCACTGGACAATTGGATGAAAGTGCAAATGGATATGGAGGAGCGCCGCTACCAAGCACAAAGAGAGGAACGTCAGGAAAATAATAGGATGTTCATGACAGTGCTTAACAGAGTGTTTGACACTTTTGCACCTTCATCACACCAGCAGGCACCCCCACAGTTACAACCAAATTCTCCACATCATGTTTACTCAGCTCGTGACAACATAACATACACAAACCTGCATCGTCATACTCAACAGCACATTCACTCTCGTTCAGAAGTGCCCTACTACACTGACACAAGAGACAGCACATCTCCATCCTATCATGAGTTATAGGTTTCAGAATAGGTTAGAAAGCAGTTTAATTAAGGTTTTCAAAAGAGAATACTTTTGTTTGATGTTGTCAGTTGAAGGTGATTTCACATAAGCAGAGCAGAACAATATGTAGTTCATGGTGTTCATGTTTTTTCATCAAAAGTTAAGAGAATCTGGAGCAGTTTTTGTTGACCTGACATTTTTGTTAAAATATTACAATAACTTATTTACACTTTTACTTTTCATATGGAACAGTGCTTTTATCAGAACGCCTAGAAATGTTTTGATAATTGGTTCACCTACTGTGCCTTTATTCTGAGTTCAAATTTATTCTTGAACTGCTTATTGCACTTTCAATAAAAGTTCTTGACATGTTTCTTGTCTCCCTTCTTTTTTATTGACAGATTAACTTATAATGTGAACAAGTTGTTGTCATACAAAACAGCAACATGAGTTGTCAAATATAGAAACACTCACATTGATATGTTAAAGCAATAGTACATTTCTCTAGTGTAGCTCACTGTATCCAGTATAGTGATTTAACAGATCTTCCAGGTCTGTTTTAAAAATATTTCATACAATAACCTTAATTAAATCGATGGAATATACAATTAAATTAATAGAATGAATGACATAGAAATGAATAGAAAACGAAATGCAGCCCAGCAATTTTTTAATTATGACAGTTAAAGATCATGTTTAATTCACTAAATCATGTTTTTTGTTGTAATCATTTTTTAATTGTTTCTTGTTTCAGTATTCAGTTATCTTAAAGAATGGAAACCACAGTTAAACACTTGAAAAATAAGAACATAGGACATCTCTAATTGAGTTGGCAGTGTTGTTTGATTGGTCATTCGATTCATTGGACTCATTTACTCCATCATTGTCTTCATCAGAAATTGTGAAGCACACAACACGCAGTGATGGTAGTGTTGATATTTTTTATGTCACAGTCGTACCTTTTCATCAAGCACCGCCATCTCCCCTTGAGGCGGCCAAAAGCTCTCTTCATGGTCATCCGTGCCTTGCTTAGCCTGTGGTTGAAGACAGCCTGTGCCGGTGTTGTTACTCTATTTTCTGCATATGGTTTCATTAACCATTTGAGAAGAGGATACGCTGCATCCCCTAATAACACTATAGGCACATCAACATCATTAAATCTTTCTGTGCAGTTAGGGAACAGTGTACCATTGTGGCCCCTCTGGTGAAGCGATGAATTTCCAAACACCCTGGCATCGGGAACTTTGCCTGGCCAGCCTACGCTAATGTCCCAGAACCTCATTCGATGGTCTACCACACCTTGTAGAATGACTGAATAAAAGCCTTTACGGTTATAATAGTCTGCAGGGCTGTCGGGTGCACATAAAATACCAATGTGGGTTCCATCAATAGCCCCACCGCATTGTGGGAAATCACACTGATCACGAAAACCTTGAATGATTACCTTGAATTCATCTTCAGAAGGTGTTTTGATGTACACTTGGAGTAATTTCTCTACAATGACTGATGTTACATTTTTTTGTTATCATACAAGCAGTGGATAATCCAATCCCAAATAAATGTGAAAGTGACCTGAATTCCAGGTTTGTGGCCAGCCTCCAGATACATATTGCAACTTGCTGTTCCACAGACAATGCTCTTCTAAATCTGGTGATATGTCTTTCAAGATGTGGCCTGAGGATATCACATAGCTGCATGAATGTGGTCCTCTTCATCCTAAAATTATTGCGCCATTCATAGTCTGTCCAGCTGGTTAGGACATGCTCCCACCACACACCAGATCAATGACGGACCCAAATTTGCCTATGACATTAAAGAAAATAAAGCATTACATGATCTATTCTATAAACAAGAATGTAGAATCATATGTAAGCTCATTTATTAAATTATGTATTATAATATCAGTACATATTTTACATTTCATCAAAGTGAAAACTAAACACAAGTAAACATCAAAACAGTTCCTAAAAAGGTTCCTATCCTAACACTTAACTCTACAAAATATTTGATAAACGTTAGCTCTTTCGTGCGTGTGTGTATACACATACTATGGCGCTCGCTTTGTGTCATTTGATTCCTAATAGGGTTGTGCCGATAGACGATATCATCGTCCATCGTGATGGCTGACAGACCAAAATAGCGCTGTATTACAGATGTAACTTTAGCGCTTTTATTTCTAAATATTAACAAACCTGATTACCATGTCATCAACTATCTTATATTCCGATTTTCAAATACGTGTAAGTGAGTTTGTTTTGTTGTTTAAAAAACCTTTATAAATGATTTTGATCTGTAACGCGAGATGGGCGCCGTAATGTTTGTTCAGACCGCAGTTCAGAGATTCATGTCTGTTGGGTTTATTACAGCACGTGAATTCATCAGTTTCTCCCGAAATACATGGCCGGTGAACTGGGAGAACAATATAGTTAACTTTATAGTTACTTACACTGTATGTCTGATATGAATATAATCCGTCGGCAAATATATTTGAATGGGTTGTAATTGCTGCTTCCATAGACACCATTGTGTATTTTACAAACTATGAATGTATTGTTTTGCTATAAATTATATGCATTTAAATGTCTGAAACCTAAAATAAACATTATGTGGTTAAAAAGACTGAATAGTTGTGATATATGACAAGCGCTGAGCGCGTCCGTCTCTGGCTCAGCGCAGCCACAGCGCGAAAGCACAGTTTGAATCGATCTCGGTTACTTCACTGTAACCTTGTTCCCTGAGAAAGCGGAACGAGATGCTGCGCTGCTCAGCGCATTGGGAACATCTTTAGTCGTGACCAGCTGTGAATATTGTGTGTAACACGTCGATAGAATTGACCCGGAGGTAATATAGCCTCGGTCGATGACGTCATCGGCGCGCACCCGCAACACGAGGCTATAAATAGATGAGCCGCAGGTGCATCGTCAGGATATTTTGTCTGAAGAGCAGTCCTGGGACATCTTCAGCACGGCAAAGTAGCGCAGCATCTCTTTCCGCTTTCTCAGGGAACAAGGTTACAGTGAATTAACCGAGATCGTTCCCTTTCGAAAGCTACAATCGATGCTGCGCTGCTCAGCGCATTGGGAACGAGAATACCCACGCCGCCGTGCTTGAACATGTCTGGACCCCCACGGTTGTGCATGTGCTCACAAGAACGCAAGAAGGCCTCAGACACTAGCCTGTGATGTTGACTCAAGGACATGAGAGCCCGGAGTGGCATGAACATCCAAACTATAAAACCTTATGAATGTGTGCGGAGAGGACCAACCTGCCGCATCACAAATCTGTTGTAAGGGGGCACCCCTCGCCAAAGCACTAGAAGAAGCGACCCCCCTGGTAGAGTGAGCTCTGAGACCTATAGGCGAAGCTTGACCGCGCGCCTCACAAGCCAAAGCAATTGCATCCCTGACCCAATGAGACATGGTCTGCTTGGTGGCAGCCCCTCCTCTGTTACTACCACCATAACAGACGAATAATTGCTCTGACTTACGCCACTGGCTAGTGCGGTGGATGTAAGCCTGAAGAGCACGGACTGGACACAGTCTATGAGATTTCTCCTGCTCCGGCGTTGTAAACGGTGGAGGACAGAAGGCTTCTAGAATGACCGGATGTACAGACGAAAATGGAACCTTAGGCAGGTAATCAGGATGAGGATGCAAAATCACTTTCACCATTCCTGGGGCAAAGTCTAAGCAGGATGGAGAGATAGACAGAGCCTGCATATCCCCAATTCTCTTCAAGGAAGTTATTGCCATTAGAAAAAACATTTTTAGAGTCAGAAGTTTATCAGACGCTGACTCTATAGGTTCAAAGGGGGTTTCAACCAGACCCTCGAGGACTATAGCTAAATCCCACGAAGGGATCTTGGTTTTTACTGGAGGCCTCAGTCGCCTGGCCCCACGAAGGAAGCGAGAGAGCAGAGGATGTCTCCCGAGCAGCGCCCCGTTTACTAAGGCGTGGCAAGCCGAAAGAGCGGCCACATAAACCTTAAGAGTAGCAGGGCATGTGCCTGTTGATAATTTCTCTTGCATGAAGTCCAGAACTGAAGCAACCTGGCAGTTGACTGGATCTACATTGTGTACAACACACCACCTTTCAAAAACACCCCATTTACTGGCATAACTTTGTCTAGTGGAGGAAGCCCTAGCACTCAGAATAGTCTCAATAACAGCAGGCGAAAGCCCAGTGTCCCTCAGTTGGTTCCCATCAGGGGCCAAACATGAAGATTCCACAGGTCGGGCCTGGGATGGAATATCGTGCCCTCCGCCTGAGACAGAAGGTCCCTCCTGTCCGGAATCGCCCAAGGCGAGCCGTCGAGGAGAGATATTATCTCCAAGAACCACACTCTGTTCGGCCAACGTGGCGCTATCAGCAAGAGGCAAGACCCTTGTTGGCGAACTCTGGCTAGAACTCCCGGGAGCAAAGAAACTGGAGGAAACGCATACAGGCGCATCTTGGGCCATGAGTGTGCCATCGCATCCAGACCCAACGGAGCTGGGTGACTCAGAGAGAAGTAGAGGGGACATTGCGCTGTCTGCTGGGAGGCGAAGAGGTCCACCTCTGCTTTGTAAAATTTGGTCCAAATCTGTTTCACTACTTCCGGGTGGAGTTTCCATTCCCCTGTCGGTAGTGTCTGTCTGGACAGTAAATCTGCTCCCACATTCAAATGCCCTGGAATGTATACTGCCCTGAGTGACAGGAACTTGTCCTGGGCCCAGAGAAAAATCTGCCTCGCTATTCTGTTCAGATTGCGTGAGCGCAGACCCCCCTGGTGATTTATATAAGAGACTGCTGCTGTGTTGTCCACCCGCACTAGGACATGACAGCCCCTCAATTGATGGAGAAAATATTTCAGAGCCAGAAATACGGCCATCAGCTCGAGGCAATTGATGTGCCAATCGAGCTGATGACCTTCCCATTCCCCTTGAGCTGGACGGCCATCTAAGACCGCTCCCCAGCCCATCAGGGAGGCGTCCGTCGTTAGCAGTCTGCGACGACACGGCGCCCCTAGAGTGGGAGCCAAGGCGAGGAACCGGGGTCTGACCCACAGAGATAGTGTACGAAGCCCGCGGCGCATCACTTTTATGTGCCTTTGAGGATTGGCTCTTGGATGAAATCCTCTGGCTTTTAGCCACAACTGAAATGGTCTCATGTGCAGAGGTCCCCAGAGGAATCACTGTGGATGCTGACGCCATGAAACCCAACATTTTTTGGTACTGACGAACAGTGAGTTCTTGGCCTAGCCTGACTTTGCTCATGGTCTGCCGAATGGTCTCGATTCGAGCGGGAGACATTTGTGCCCGCATCGTGACCGAATCCCAAACAATCCCGAGATAAGTCGTTCTCTGGGCAGGAGAAAGAACACTTTTCTTGGTGTTGAGTCTCAACCCTAGAGCAACTACATGAGCTAACACGATGTCTCTGTGTTGGAGCGCCATCTCTCGCGATTGTGCTAGTATCAACCAATCGTCGATATAATTCAAAATGCGAATGCCCTGGAGTCGTAATGGAGCCAGTGCTGCATCCATGCATTTCGTGTATGTGCGGGGTGACAAGGCCAGGCCGAATGGAAGAACCCGAAACTGGTACGCTTCGCCCCCGAAAGCGAACCTCAGGAATTTCCTGTGTTGTGGCAATATTTCTATGTGAAAATAAGCGTCCTTCAAATCGATCGTGACGAACCAATCGTGATGTTGAATTTGCGTCACGACCGTCTTGACGGTTAACATCTTGAACTTGAGCACTTTGACTGTACGGTTTAAGCCTCGAAGATCTAAGATTGGACGCACCCCCCCATCCTTTTTGGGAACCAGGAAGTATCTGCTGTAATAGCCTGACTCTCTCTCTGGAAGAGGAACATGTTCTATGGCCTCTTTGCTCAGAAGGGTTTGCAACTCTTGTGACAGTACATGCATCAGCTCCTGTTTCACGGAAGTGAAGACCACGCCGTTGAAACGCGGAGGACGACGAATAAATTGGATTCTGTATCCTATCTGTACTGTGCTTAATACCCACGCAGAAATGCCTGGCAGAAGTTTCCACGCTGCCAGACTTTCTGAGAGTGGTATCAATTTTAATACTTCCTTTTGAGGGGATGTTGGATGTTCCGTGTCCTGAATGACGGCAGGAAACAACGGAACATCCAACATTTCGCTGGAAACCGCTGCCCCCCGAAGCACGAGAGGTGGCGGGGATGGAGAGGTTTTGTGAGGGTAACGAGAAGGGGCGAAAAGATCTTGAAAGCGCCCCATCCCGTGGGGGGCTACCCCCACCAGATTGGGCGCCAGACCATCAGGACTTTCTCTTTTTGTTAATGATAGTCCTGAGGTCTGGCTTGGGAGGTTGCTGAGCACGGCGAACCTGTCCCCAATCCCTGCGAGGGGGAGCACGGTCCGCTACGCTCTGCTTCTTTACCTCCCTAGGTTTTGAAGGACCGGGGCGGGGCTGGGTGGCAGACGGCCCCTCCCCTTGAGTGCGACGAGGAAGAAACTGGACAAACGCTTCCTCGTGTTTCTTAACCTCTTTAAATCGGGTGACAACGGTGTTCACTGAGTCACCAAACAGCCCAGATGGAGAGATAGGAGAGTCAATAAGAAATAAACGATCCTTTTCCTTAATCCCTGTCAGATTAAGCCACAGATGCCTCGTCTGCTTAGTCGCACGAAGAGACAAATCTGTTGCACGACGAAGCTCAGAAAAAGATTCTTCGTCGATCATACTGCCTGCACTCAGATCCTTCAGCAGGTCAGCCTGGTACGCCTGTAACCCTGCCATAGTGTGCAGCGCAGCACCAGCCTGACCTGCAGCTTGATAAGCTTTTCCCACTAAAGATGATAGTGGGGAGGGTAGGTTTCTTTATCGAAGATGCCGATTCGGGAGAGAGATAGCTCGCGAGCGTCTCTTCAACCCGAGGCATCTCCGTATACCCCCGCGTCTTCGCACCCACGATAGTCGAAAAAGTCCACGTCGAGGGCACAAACACGCGAGAAGTATATGGTTTACTCCATGACTTAGATAATTCGTCATGGAGGCAGGGGTGGTAAAAGTACTCAAAAGTTATACTCGAGTAAAAGTATATATACCTAAATAAAAAATTACTCCAGTAAAAGTAGAAAGTCCTCCATTCAAACATCACTTGAGTAAAAGTACAAAAGTATCTGATTTAAAACATACTCAAGTACCGAAAGTAAAAAGTAAATATTCAAATTAACTGTAAATATCAATAATTATGCAGATCAATTGTTTTGGAAGTGATATGCAATGTTTAATTTGAACAAATGATAAGATTAGATACTGCAATTAAGAATTTGTTAGCTAGCTGTTTACAAGGCATGTTTCAATATGAAATCCCCTGGCTAACAATAGTAACATTAAAGCAACACTAAAGAACTTTTCCTCTGCGGTCCCCCTACAGGTTAGAAGCGGCATTGTCCGTTACCGCTGTCGTAAATAATTTAGCCTACCACAGCCTACTGTCGCACGCATGCTCGCTGTTTATCCACTGTTTATCCAGCACCGGCTTTAGAGTGAATAATGTCCAATTGTAACGCTTGCCGTAAAGCAAGTCAAATTTGTAGTTTTCTTACGTCTCATTCGAACTACAGAAACGCGACCCGATCTGGCAAACTTATATAGTGTGGTTATAGCAGATATAGGACCACAAAGCTAAGGCAGAAGTGCCTTTCACCCTGTTACGACTTGATGAACCACTGAAACGATTTTGGAAACATTATTTTAAGGTAAAAAAACTTCTTTAGTGTTGCTTTAACGTCAACTCACCTCAACATGTTTTCTCAGATTTGAGGGTGAAGTTTTGAATGCTGAAATTTAATTCACCCGTGGCAGGCAAATAAGACATTTCAGCCGATATTAATCTCCCTTGACTTCAGTGAATTCGAACATATCATTGATATATGGCCATGGGTGATCCCTGTCGGAAATCTTGGGATCATTGCTGGCAGCGAGAGTTGCACCTTTACCGGTTTCTGCGGTCAATGGTGAACTGACTGACTGCTATGTGAGCGTATACTGGCAAAGAGCTTGCGCGCTCTTTTTTTAAAAAGAAAAACAAGTTTTTCATTGGTTTGGAAAGCCAGTGTAATAAATACTTGGAGCGGGCATGGGGAAATGTATTGGAGTAAAAAGTAAACTTTGTCCTTACAATTGTAGTGGAGTAAAAGTGAAAGTAGATGCAAATAAAACATACTCAAGTAAAGTACAGATCCCCGAAAAAAATACTTAAGTAAAGTAACGAAGTATTTTTACTTCATTACTTACCACCCCTGCATGGAGGTCCTCGAAAAAGGGGAGAGACTGATGTTTTGGTCCCTCCCCCCTGCCACCGGACAGAAACCTATCCCCTAACTTAGACTGTCTGGGGGTCTCTTGTTCGCGTGGCCAGTCAAGCTGTAATCTGGCCACCGCGCGAGTAACCACCTCGAGCAATTCCTCGACAGATTTCTTTTCACGAGAGGAATGCTCAGAGGCTGGTTGCTCGCGGTCTGAAGACCCAAGAGATACATCATCCCCCTCGTGAGTCGAAGAAGCACCGGAGCGCGCTTCGAGATCACGAGAAGGGATGCGTGGATCTGGTGACGCAGCAAGCGAAAGGGACGGACCCGTCTCTTGCTCGTCATGCATATCCATACGAGAGCCCCATGATGATAATGCGGGTGCGGACTGGAAATTGTTCAGACGGGAGCGAAGCATCTTAACCGTGAGCTGGTCACAATGCTCGCACCCGCCCTTCTCTTTAGCCAGAACCGCGTGCTCTTCCCCCAAACAAACAAAACAGTAATCGTGTGTATCCAGCTCAGACATGGGACGGGAGCATGGAGGAACACAACGCTTACTATTTTGTTGGCTCATTTCTCCTCTTTTTTTACTTTCAAAAACTCTTAAGGTGATGATACAGAGGGCAACTTTTTGAGCAATGTTGCAGGGCAATCTTGCCGAGCGATTGTTGCTTGGGCACTTTCCCATTAGAAATGGGCAATACATTTCTATCTGGATAATTTAGATCGGTCGTGGGCCCTGTGTCTCATCTGGTTGCCCGTTGACGGCAACATTGCCCAGCAACATTGCTCAAAAAGTTGCCCTGTGTATCATCACCTTTAGATGTAGCGTGAGAGAAAAAGATTTTGAGAAATGAGAAATTTTCTGCACACTGCCTGACAAAACTAACTCCTAACAAAGATCTGAGAACAGATGAGAGATAGAGAGAGTGTTTGCGTTCACACATGCACAGAATGGTCTGAAGACAAAAGACCTGACGATGCACCTGCGGCTCATCTATTTATAGCCTCGTGTTGCGGGTGCGCGCCGATGACGTCATCGACCGAGGCTATATTACCTCCGGGTCAATTCTATCGACGTGTTACACACAATATTCACAGCTGGTCACGACTAAAGACGTTCCCAATGCGCTGAGCAGCGCAGCATCGATTGTAGCTTTCGAAAGGGAACTGGCAGTTCTGTCACGTCACTGTACATTCGCTCCTCAGTGCTCAGCTGCTGCAGAGCGTGCCGACATCAAAATTGCTGATGAGAGGTAGAGGAAAATATCTCCGCGTTGTGCCTACGCCCCTTAGCTGTTCTAAATCCACTGTAAAACACGGCTTTGCGGGGCTTATTGCTTAAGTGAAAAATTTGAATGTTAGCCCCGCCCCTCCTCCCGATATCATCGTCCATCGCATGTTTCACTGTACACATCGCCTGATGCCAAATTGGTAGACATCGCACAACCCTAATTCCTAACCAAGTTTAAAGACGTGTTAACGTGCGTGTGGAGAACGTCTGCACGTCTTAACGTCTGCACGTCTTAACGTCTGCCTGTCTGGACGTCTGGAGCTATCTCCATTCAGCGTTTTTTTTTTTTAACCTGTTAAGCTGCAAGCCCACTTTTGAAAAATCCCCAGAAATGGCATTCCCAAACTGAAACAGATACAGTTCATGAACCCTTTGCACTAAAAGCACAAGTATGATCTCATTTGAAAGCTTACACCTGGTAGTTTATTGTAAATGTAGAATTAATTATTGTCATAATGAATTTTTTTTTTAAATAGCTTCAAAGTTTTGTAAAGTTATTAGAAATTTATTTTTATGAAACATCTTCATGAAAATAAAATTGAAGTTGGCCCTGGAGCAATCTAGAAATGCCCTGCAGCTAAAGCCATGTGTGTGACCATTTTATATTTAAAATCTGAAATATAGTTAAATGTTTTTCAAGATCATGTCAAATTACTTTATTTTGATTAGACTCTAAAATGCAAACTGATGTTTAGTCATCTATTCAGTCTATTGTCTAGCTATTGTTTTGTGGTGCAAACGAGCCCCATTCAGTCTCAGTCTCCCCTGCACACATTTACACCTCTCCAGACTGGTTATGGCTCTAAATATGCATTTCTTTTGTCGGCGTTATAGCTACTAACGACGGGCTATTCACAGGCTATTCATTGGGTTTCAAACCCTAATTTCTTTTATCAAAGTTCTCACTAAATATTTGAAACTGGTATCAAATGCACTGAAACATTTCAGTAAGCATTCTTATTTAGAAAAAAATCATAAAACAATAACTGCTGGTAGCAGGTGCACCTGGGCTAGCTAGCATGTTAGCTTAGCACACCATCAATACACGACCATATATGAGATTAAAACCTTGTTTGTGCTCCAAACTTACTTTATAACGCAAGTCGAGTGTTGGCTTCAGATAAAAAAAAAATCCGACAGAAAATTTATTATTTATAGTGTTCTGCACGATGATGAAATCTATATCGATTAGCATTACATTATAAATATTATCTATTATTATGAATAACCTGGCATGGCTTGAAGAACACAGGTAACTCAAATAACATTGCAATCATGTTTATTGTCTTCAAAACGTCTTTATCTGCATGTTACAGCAATCTCTGGAAGCTTTGTTTTTGTGGCAGGACTTCCTGAATGTCACATGGTTATGGCACTTCTTCATGTGATCTATATCGGTCTTTGTCAGGTGACGTCACACTCGTGATACACAAAGTGCATTATGGGGCGTAGCCGCCATTTGTAAGGTATCGATGCAGGGGTATTCTGTTGTTGGAGAATTGTGTTTTTCATTATTTTTTAAAACTAAACCATCCTTAACATGACATTATCATCATCATCAATACAGCAAACCTATCTTTGCTGTTACTACTGTGTCCTTCGGTGGGAATGTAAATAAATCCTGTACTCAGCCGTTGGTAAAATGTCCGTGGGTTTTAAGAGATTTATAGTTTTTAAATTGTTCACTGGTATATGCGCTTATACCATAAACGAGATAGTTGACAATGTCCCAGTATGAGGATGAGAAAGCAATGCGGGATCAGCACTCCAATTTACTGCAGTCAGCTCATATATGGATCTATGTTCTGAATGGATCACAATTTCTCCAAATAACGGTACCTGCCATATTTATCGAGTTTATTGTGGTACGGCATTTCCTCGGTTTTCTTGTGCTTCTCCGGTTTTGCGAGTTATTTACTTGTTATCTCTACTCTTGTAATCTCTTCAATGCTCACAGTCAGTAGCGATACCTCAAAAATGGCGCCTGCGGTGACGTCACACACAACAAACCCACGTGTCTTCAAAGACTGATATGGACTTTACTGAACACACAGCGCCCTCGGGCTGCTAGTATGGATTGAAAACAAGGTACATCAGAGTATACAGCGCTCATAATGATTACATCGACGCATTTGGGTATAAATTCAATAAACATTATTCCTGTCTATAAAAATCTGATGTAAACCTATGAGAATCGATCAATATTTCTCCAAATCTGCACATTGTTGAGCTAAAAGCCCTGAGGGACGTTGTTTTGTCAAGCGCTGTCATGACGATCGCACAGGAGTTTTTTTCTGAATGAGAGCAGCTGACGCTCATAATTCATATTAAAGGTAACGACTCATTTTTTAATTACATAACTCCAGTTTCTCAGAATACAATAGTCGTCAAATACTGAAACTTGAGTCTTATATCGTTTTAATGATGTATAGTTTGTCAAGGTAATAACATTTAATCTGATAGTAACTTTGAACTATTTAAAAAAAAAACGCTTCAGTGCGCCCGCGCTCTGGTGAAGCTTACTCCAGCCAATGACGCCGTTTCTGACGCCGCAGGCCATCCATACAGTGCGCCGTAATCTGCGACGCTTCTGTCTGACAAAGACAGCGTAAAAAGCGGCGTTTTGTATAATATTATAATCAGCCCCAGCCTTTTCTTCAAAGTTCAGCCCGTCTAATGACGTAGATGGAAAGACGTAGATTGTCGATCTGAATGGCGATCCGTTTTAAGGGTTCTGGTTTTATATCGTTGTTAGGACTATGTTGTATAGCTACTCATTTCGTTTTCATATGGGGGGCAAGCATTTTTTTATTATGATCTGAGAAACAGACTTCTCACCAAAACAATAACATCCCGTATTATTATACTTAAGTAGCTAGATAGTCCATCAAACAAACTAGACCACAATCCTTTTGCATAGCCTGCTACATATTGCCTATACTTCATAAAAATTATTAACAAAAACATTTCAATTCCTCCAACAACACAATGATAAAAACAATACATACCAAATACAGGGGCGAAAATTTCATCAAAATGTTGGGGGGGGACAATAAACATAATAATTCTCAAGAGCAATTTTTGAAGGGGACACCAATAATACAGGCAAAATTGTACTTGCAAGGATACGTGTACACCGAGGAAAGCCTTACTACTATTATTAGTGTAGCATGGAGACCGTTCCATTATCCTTCTTCTCAAAGTTTCTTTCTGGTTTAATGAAAAAGCTGACTAAATTGACCAAAAAATTATTCAAAACCATACATTTTTTGTAAATAAGTTGTTTACACAAAACAACTTATTTACAAAAAAAATTATGGTTTTAAAGATTTTTTTTGGTCAATTTAGTCAGCTTTTTCATTCATCAAGCCACCAAAATACATTTTTTTTTACATACCTTTAGAACAACTAAATCAAGCCCAGTGTATAGTGTATATTGTGTGTATAGATAGATAATGTAGAAAAAGTGAAACAATTTTATGCAACTGAGATGACGGGAATCATGTTTTATTTACTACGGAAAAGTCGATTGGGGTCATAGACCCCAAAGATAAATGAGGGTTAAAGTAGCATTTAGATGTTTTTACACAGACATAAATAATATTATGACGTTTTAAAAATAAAAAATATATTTTAATTATTAAAAATATTTGAAATGATTAAAAACATGAAAAGATCCTTTAAATGTGAAATTAAAACCGCCAATAGGAGGCAGTAAGTCACTGTTAATGAGTGAGTCATTGAGATTCATTCAACTGATTGTTCAAAAAGCTGATTCATTCAGTAAGGAAACACCTCGGTGTGTTTCTCAGTGTTGTGGCTTAATTTTCAACTATTTTCGTTGGTAATATGGTGTCTAAAATGTACATCACTTAATATTAACTTCTTGTTTATTAAACTTGTATCAAATCAAAATCACATTTGTTATCATGCTGATATCTGGAGAAAAACTGCACTCTTCGTGTGATATTATATTAGATTAAGATTAACTATATTAAATTATATAAACCGACTAAATCACAGTGAAAGCGTTAAAATCTAAATGCGCACCCGGACTAGTCAATCTAATCTACAAGACTAACGTTACATCACGTAACGTTAGTGTATGCGTACACTCTATGGGTGTGGGTGTGTGTGGGGGGATATAACTTATAAACAAGCTAGGTAAACGCAGACTGTATTAAACAAGGGTAACGTTAAAAGTAATAATCGCTAACATAGCAGACTACATCAGTGACAAAAGTACAATCATATATTTGTTTTTTTACATGATTTATTAATGACTCAGCATCATCTATATTAAAGAGAAAATAATCACTTCATCCGATGTTTAAAGTGAATAAAATAAATAACATTGACTTACTCGAGTTCCACAACTACTCAAACACTTAGTTCATCTCTCCCGCCACCGGAATGTGTGTGTGTCGGTGCTCGGTCGGTGGTGAGGTAAAAGGGCGGAGGCAGTGGACCAAAGCACTGTGAGGCAAGGGAGGGGGGAATAAACTTTTTTTTTGTCGTTGCCCCGTTTGCATTTGTATTTTATTTCTTAAACAATTATTTTAAGAATATATCATTATTTTATTTACAACACACATATTTTAATGATATTTTAGGGGGGACAACCCTCAGATAGGGGGGGTCCTGACCCCCCCGCGATTTCCGCCTATGACCAAATATAACAATAAAATATGAAACCTACATATGTACAAGGGCTGCACAATTTATCGAAATTATCGAAATATCGCAAATGTATTTCGTAAAATGCATATCGGAACGGCAAAAGACAAGAGAAAATCACTCACTGCTCTTGGCTGAATAACTTTTGTTGCTTTAATAAGAATCAGTATAGGCCTGTATTTAATTGATACAGTGAAAACTAATGTGTGTGGGTTTTTTTTGTTTTTGTTTTTTACATCTGATTCTGTTTCTGTTACCGCATTTATAAAGATAATATATCGCATTTTTCTTCTATATCGTGCAGCCCCAATCTGTAGCATATAGTCATTTATAAATATGATAATGTTTCAACGTTTCGTTTTGTGTATAAAGCATATAGCCTATTCATTTTCTGACAGGCGGAGGGTGAACCAAGACGCGCTTCCCATTTAAAAACAAGTTTCAAGTTACTTTTCACCGTGACTGTCCGCTCAATATCCGCTCTTTGCCAGTTTCACATTTGTTTAC
Source organism: Rhinichthys klamathensis goyatoka (assembly GCF_029890125.1). Lineage (NCBI taxonomy): Eukaryota > Metazoa > Chordata > Actinopteri > Cypriniformes > Leuciscidae > Rhinichthys > Rhinichthys klamathensis. Next base: position 2,205,237 of record NW_026606608.1, on the reverse strand, counting down.
ATATTATAATAGGCTTTTGTTATTTTATTTCATTTATGTTAATTATGAACAGTGAACAGCATGAGTAGCCTAAGAGCATCATCATAGGATGCGAAATATGACGGGAGACATGAAGTGGGTCAGACATGATTTTGACCACTTCATTAAGTTTTGTTTTGTAGAAAGACTTTCTTTAAAGTGAATTTCGTTTTGTATCAATTATGCACGAGCATGCATAGGAATAGGCAATAGGCTATATAATAATAATACAAAAAAATACATATATAGTAGAGTGGCAGTGGATGGAATTATATTCTGAATTTTTATGTTATAAAAAATCGTTCTAACTTCCAAGCTCATTTAAACCGAGTTGTAAATGCCGAAAATGAAAGGAGCTCGGCCAAACAAATATGAAACTACTAAATATATAAAACCGCCAGTAGATGGCGGCAAGGCACTGTTCTATTGACATTACTGGTTATTGTTCAACCTATTCTTTCAAAAACACAAAGAGGCTATATATTTAATATCCACACAACTACTCCTTTTAGACAATTGCAATTGTTGTGCGGAACTATTTTTTCATTGTGTGAAATGTCATTAACATATTGTTTATTTACAGGGATTCTGGTTTTCGAATGATTCTTTTTTTTTTAGCTAAAGACTGCTCATTACAGAAACATTAAAATAAATATTTATAAATGTGTGTTTTACTTGGTATTTTTTCTCAATTGGCAGTTAATTTTCATTTTCCAAATTATGTTACCCAGAAGTTAAACATTATGTGAATTTAAAGTGACTGCGTTATAAATAGAAATATAGCTGGGCTAAATATATGTGCTGTTGTTGGTTCCAATGACCATGCTACATTTTAATGTTTTAATGACAGCAAGATAAGTCACGTTTGTAAACTTAGATTGTGGCAGATGTGCAGACGGGCAGACGTGCAGACGTAATCCAAACGTTAACTTCTAACGTGACTCCGCCGTCACGTCTGCATAGTATGGCGCTTGATCCGTGCCAAAATCAAACATTCGACCGACCGACCGACCGATCGAACGTCTATCCGAACGTCTGTCCGAACGTGTTGTACTTTTGAGCGTCTGACCGAGCGGGTTGACCCACGTGACGACCTGACGTGACGTCAACGTATTGAAATTAGCAGTTTTTTAGCCATGCAAGTATCCAAACTGATGTGTAAAGACTATAAATTAATATGAAAGGTCATACATATAAATATTGTATCACTAAAACAACACCAAAACATTTTTTTCCTGAATCTTGTGCTTGTGAGGCAGTGTTTTACTTTCAAGGATCAGAAATGCTGTAGAATAGCCTAGATACAGACATTCAATAGTCTTAATTTGACCAATATAATAATTTAAACTAGTTTATGTTGTTAATTGTATTGTACAATGTTCTCACAGTTTATAAAAAAAAACACTCCAAATTAATAAATTTAGCATAATGTTTTGTTGTTGTTGTTGTTGTTGTTGTTTTTTTTTTTTTTTACTTTTTTGCAAAGGCTAATCTTTTAAAAAACAGATCCAGGAGGTTTTCATATTTATATATTTGTATATGTGTGTGTGTGTGTGTGTGTGTGTATATATATATATATATATATATATATATAGATAGATAGATAGATAGATAGATAGATAGTTAGATAGATATTTATAGGCTATATATAAATGGGCTACATACTGATTACACAGTATATTTGAGTCAGGAGACTGAAATAAGAGGTCGAAATGAGATTAGATTCAGATGGATCAAGCTGTGATAAAAGATTTGCTGTTTATTTTGGTAAATGCTTTATTGAATGTTAATGTTACGCGTAGCAAAATGTAAGTTTTTATATCAGCCAGTCAAACATGTTATGGGTAGATTATATGGTAATGCATCTCTTAAACGGGACATAATTTAACCCAGATATTTTTTTCACAAGACGGAACACGTCATAAAGGCCATTACAAGTCTTAACTCATTTTTGACCAAATGTGTAGTTACTGCGCTTTGCCTTTGTAGGGCAGTGTAGGCATAGCATATTGACACAATAGGAAACAACATAACAAAATCGCAGCATATTCAAGATATAGACATGTCAAGCAAATACTAATCCCTGCCCTTACCCCAATTTAAACTTAAATGCATTTATATCACATCCATAGAGATTGCATCTCTTTATTAGATTCAATTGAAATATAACTATTTTTTTTATAGATGAAATATAATCTATTTTATTTTTGTTGACAGACATGTGTGCATGTTTAAACTGTTGTTACTAAACAGCCATTTTTATAATTGTCTGGTAAATGTTTTATTATCAACCATATCTATTTGGTTGACATGAAATAGTGCAACCAAATTTCATGCAAAATTTGCAATTGAAAATCATAGTTGTATTACAGGTAAAACAGACAATTCCACTCTAACACATTGCAATCATATGCAAGCAGACAAAAAATATTTTTTAATAACTGTTATATTAAGAAAAATCTGTATCCTTCAAATAATAGCTTATTTGTAAATTGTTTATTTGATTACGCTATTTATATTTGTGGTGATATGGTTATAGTGAGAAGTTAAGAGAATAAATTTAACTTGCATGTCAACACGAGCATCTCAGCAGGCTTGTTTTAGCACCATGGCACAAATAGCCATCCTAACGTAACAATTTTGATTATTGAAATATAAGAAGAAGAAAAAAATCGTGGTAGTGTAGGTATCAGTAACTCGCTGCCATGCAGAATGTAGGAAGAATAGGCTAGGTCTATTTTCAAAAAAAAAAAATTATATTATTTTCGCCAATTTTACAGTTAACGAAGAGAATTGATCTGATAGGATTATGAATACATGTACACAGTTTGTCTACATTGAATTTATCACTTCCTTTTAATCTTAGGCCAAAGATGTTAAAATTTACGGCCCGCCTTTTCGTGGAATAGGCAGCTTTCTCGACCAATTGTGAAGACCTCTTGCACGCCCATTACTCCAGTTGACCAATGAAATTGGCTGCGGGGGGAGGTCTGTCTCCTGCTGCGTTAATCTCGTTGAATCTGGCTCTGCACCTATTCCGCTCACTCACTAACATTGGATGTTTGTTGGCGAATTAAAATCTATCAAAATGAACCAATCCAGTTCAGGGTAAGTCTTGTTACTTGTTTGATTTGGCGCAATTATTCATCATTATCTGATGGGATTATCCCTAATTCCTTGTTCAACTTGTTATGAGTGATCCCCAACTGAAAAGCTTGGATCTGCTTGAAACCTTCATAAAAAATCCCAAACACAGCTGTCAAGTTTCTTTGTGTGTCTGTGTGTTCTAGACTAGGACTATTATTTTGTATTCATTTTTGCCCTGTCGATTCTTTGTTCTTGTTTTCTCCTATTAGTTCTTGTCAGATCTTATTAGTCAGTATTTTGCTTTAGTTGTTATTCATTTCGTTCCACACCTGTTTCTATTTGAATTAATCGTAATCACGTGTTAGTTTACCCTTATTTTGATTCAAATCTTTGACTGGTTGTTGTCTTAAACTGTTGCATTTTTTTCTTGTTTCATGATGGATCACCTTTTCTGTTTTTGTTTAAGCATAACCTGTTTTTTACATCCACATCTCCTCTTCCTCTGTCTATCAGCCATGACATTTGTTTTGCATGTATTTGTAACATTTGTCCAAAAACAGTGATGCTGTCTTCTCTTTTCAGAGATGAACGGCAGCTACCCCAAGAATTTTTGGATGAGGTCTCCAACATATTGCTCGACCTTAAATGTAGATTGGCATCCATTAATGAGGACATGGACTTTGTCTATATAAGAATTGAACAAGTTCTAAATGTATTGTCCAGGTTTTCTGAAACCACTTTAATACCAAATGCTCCAGAAGTTTTGCTGAATCTGGTGTCTGCATTGGAAATACTAGACAGTTGTCAGTGCACAGTTCTTAATGGTTACCAAGCACCAATTATTCGATCAGGAAAAACGGGACGCCCTCGTTTTGACATATCAAAAGAGCACATTGAATTCCTTCTTCAATTTGACTTCACTGTTCTTGAAATTGCTAGACTTTTGGATGTGAGTGTTAGAACAATTAGAAGACGAATGAAAGAATTGGAGTTATCAGTGAAGCAGAGTTTTACAGACATTAGTGAGGAAGATCTCCAACGAATTGTGGCAGACTTTCTTACAACCACTCCCAATTCTGGATACAGAATGATCTCTGGATATCTGAGGAGCATAGGCATAAGGTATGGCAAATAATATGCTTACTATATTGTACTCCAAAAATATGTTCTTAACCTACAAGTTTTACTTAAGAAATAAAATAACTCTAAATACATGGCAAACGTTTTTTTTTTTTAAGATAGATTCCATACATGTGATAATGCAAGTTTGTTGACTTGAATTTTAGTGTTATGCATTTTTTCCTTTAAAAGGATAACTCAGCAAAGAGTCCAAGCAACTCTCCGATCCATTGATCCTATTGGAAGTGTCTTACGAGGCCTTGAGGTCATGCTCATACCAAGAAGACCCTACTCCGTTCCCTCGCCACTGTCACTTTGGCACATAGATGGAAATCACAAGCTTGTGAGGCAAGTCTTTGTTTACTTCCTACTATTCAATAATGTAAAGAATTTCAAATTCAACAAAATCCACAAATAAAAAAAATAAAACCACTGTTCAGCCATACATCATGGAGACAATACAAGTTTTTAAAAAAAGTCTTACAGACTTTCAATCTTGAAATTAAAACGAGTAATCAGATTAATAGATGGCAAAATTGCGGATATAGTGTCTTTTATTTATGATGGTACTTCTTTTTTTAATAGTAGTATATTAGTTGATCAGTTTCCCTTTTCCGTCAATTAAAAGCAAACTTATATATTAATGAAATAAATTTCATTTTTATAATGTATTTTACCATCAAGATACTTGAAAGACATTTTTTTGTGAAAATATATATAAATTTTTGATGTAATTGTGCAATTTTAAAACTGATCAGTAATCAAATGGTTATAAATATTTTATAGTTATATTTTAGCTATGTGTAACAAAAAAGTTAACTAACCTTTTTCATTATTTTCCTTTTCCTTTTAACAATGTCAGTTACATATTATGACTGTGTAGAATTATGGAAGTTGACATGATGTGAAGGCCAAGAATGGTAATTCTCAGAATTTGTCCTCTGCATTTAACCCATCCAAGTTAGTGCACACACATTAGGAGTACTGAATACACACACACACTCCAAATGGCAATTGAAACTGTGGACACGCACACACATTCACTACGGTGGCAGGGGAGTGATTGAGGGTTAGGGGTCTTGCTCAAAGGCACCTCAGTCACACAGCCATTTCCTGTTGGTACTGAGAGTTGAACCCCCAACCTTCAAGTTACAAGTCCGGCTCACTAGATACAGTCGATGTATTTTATAAATTAATATTTGGTGTATACAGATTGTATACATTTACCGTTTTTTTTTTGTTTTTTTACTGCTTACACACAAAATCCTTACTTGTCACACAATTTCTGAAACCTGACAGTCAAAACACCAGAACCACACACCAAATCTGCAAAACCGTACACTAATTCTCGGCCTTGGACTAAGTTTTCAATTTTATAAAACACTTTTTGCAACCACAACACACAATTCTCTATGCAACACATAGAAATCTAACAGGAAGTATCTTGATTTCCTTTTTCAAACGCAAACCTATCAAAATGCCACACTAATTCATCATAGCCTCACACACACTCCTCATGTGCAAACATTCATTGCTTTACTTAACACCAACTAATCATGGCTTTATGATAGGCCTATAAATAGCCCAAAGGTCAAGTTATAGGTTTTTTGGACTCTGTAATACTATATTCACAACCAACAATGCTTACAGTACAAGAATAAAAAGTTTGGTTTCAATCTTGCTTTCATGCTTACCATGAATTTTTCAACATCTCTCTTACATTACTTTCAATCCTGTACAGAAATGTACAAATGACCTCATGAAAGAAGAGCTTTAGGTTTTGAATAACTGTGTGTTTAGGATATATCCAAAAATATAATATTATGGCAAAGGCATTTGCAACATAAAACAAATGTTTGCTTTTGTTTTGGATATTTTGAATGCAGTGCTTGATGTTTCAAGAAATGTTAGGCATTTTGCATTTTGTGTGTGCAATTCTTGGATTTGTGTGTAAAGTTGAGAAAAAACAAGCTAAAGCTTTGAAATTGTGTACAAGCACTTCGAAAAAAACTGTAATATTACACTATATTAAATGCATACATTATTCATCAGCTATACTTTCCAAGGTGCACTTATTTGTAACAATCATATCGCATGTGTTCCTTTGGAATAATTGTTATTTTGCTGTTCTTTTTTTAGATGGCGAATAATTGTCCATGGAGGCATTGATGGGTATAGCAGGAAAATTATGTACCTTCAAGCTAATACCAACAACAAAGCCTCAACAGTGCTTGAGTGTTTTTTGGAGGCTGTACAGAGTCATGGATTGCCTGTTCGTGTCCGAAGTGACAAGGGTGGTGAAAATGTTGATGTTGCTCGTTTCATGTTAGAACATCCCTTAAGGGGATCAGGTAATTTAACTTTCAATATTTCTTTATTTTTCAACTTACAATCTCATCCCCTGTACGTAAAAGGTGCATGCTATATATAGATATGGAATGAGATGTTGATATTCATTATGTTGTTGTTTTTCTACATTACTAACACAACCAACATTGTACCTTTAATTCTTCCTTTTTACTTGGCAGAAAAAAGGAGCATGATCACAGGCAGAAGTGTGCACAATCAACGAATTGAGCGATTATGGCGTGACTTGTGGTGCTCGGTTCTCAGCAACTATTATGCAGCCTTCCATCATCTTGAGGACTCTGGCTTTCTAGATCCCAACAATGACCTGCACATCTTATGTCTACAATTTGTCATGATTCCCAGGATAAATGCACACCTTAATATTTTCAGAAGCACATGGGACCGACACCCTCTTTCTTCACAAGGCAACAAATCTCCTCAGCAACTTTGGATTTCAGGACAAATTTCAAGCACAAAAACATTGTGTGATCAGGTGGAGTAAGCACTGATAGCTGTGTATTTCTGTATTTAAAATAATAGTAATAATTTTTTTTTCACAAAATCCTTGTAATTTTTTTCCCTCTGTTATTTCAGTTGGAATCTGATCAGTTGAGCATTGACTGGGATGGACCGGTCGTCACAGAGATTGATGAAGTATCAACAGTTTCTGTTCCAGAACCCCTTTTCTTACTTAGAGAGGTGGTTGTGGCCAAATTACAGGACAGTATTGACCCTTTCATGCACAGTAACACATTTGGCATGGAGGTTTACAAGGAAGCTGTAAGAGTTGCCTCTGCTTGCACATTGGATTGATTTAGTTTAATTGCTTGATGTATTATTAACAGCAAGTAACTGTAATTACTTTGTGGTGTAAATAATATAGAAACAGATTTATGATTACTGTTTTATTCCCATGCTGCTTAAGAGCCATATACAGAAGCAACCAATGTTCATTTTGTTTCCACTGCTTTAAAAAAAAACACAATACCTGTCACTGTTTGTAATGTCTGGTATTATCAACTACATAAAACATATGTAGCTATATCTTCAATAAAATAAAATAAAATAATCGTGAATGTGTGAGAATCCTTTAGAAAATAAGATTTCTATAACTAATTAATATGGGCAGATTTTTTTGGGTGCGGGTATTGGGCGGGTAATTGACCAATTAGAAGACTGAAAATTGCACCTTGGGAAGGCAAGCGTGCAGCCCGCCAAATTTGATCAGAGCTGCGCGCCTCATTTCAGCGATAATGCAGAGCGGTGGATTTCCGTAAGTTGCAGTTATTTATTTATTTATATCTTAATATGTATTAAGTTTATCATGTATTTATGACGTTTTAATGTTTAAAAGCAGACTATATATTTGTTTCCTGGGTCTTGGCTAAGTTCATTATTGTCTACAACTAATTTCTGCATCAGCAAATAACGAGATGGTTAAGTTATGTATAAGAACCTGTTAAGGTGCCAATTTATAAGAATACAATTATGTAATGTTTTTTTTAATTATTGTCTGTAAGTTCTGCACATCACAAAGTTTCTTGTAGGTCTTGTTCATTATCAAATGGTGATAAGGTTAAATAGTATAACGAAATTCTTAATGACCATTTCAATTCTTAAAAGTGTGGATAAACTGTAAATAAACAGTTATGATACAGCCTATTTTGATGATTAAATTAAACTTTAAGAGGCTATAACATAAACGAGCGCTGCAAATTTCAAAGTTAAGAGAAAAAAACTATTGGACCACATCTCGCGGTTTCAGTGCATTTTGCGATCAATGATAAGCGTATGTTTATGCCGATTGCATAATCTACTGTTGATGAATTATAGCAATTATCGGTGCTCGAATTGAACCAAGTGTTATTGGGGGTCCCTGAAGGTAGTAGCAACTCCAGAGCACGTAGATGTGAATTGTGTACTTGTACACACTCACGGCTCCAATATGTGAAAACCTGTACAATACAAATCTGAAGTTGAATATTGAAATTTGCACTCGCAGACAATAGTCACAAACTTGTATTCCGAATGTGAAGCTGCAAACAAGTAGTCACTAATGTGTAAAATGCCATTTACAGAAATACAATGACACAAACTTGAAATTTGCACTTATTCTTACATTCACATTTGCAGTACAAGCTCAATTAGGCACTTGCAATTGCATCTTTTCAAATCTGTCACTGCAATTTCAAATTTCGCGCCTTGACTTTTGCTAATCTTTTCGCGATATTGTGCACTTGCAACCGCTTGCAACTCAGTTAAGCGAAAGAGAAAGGGGGGCGGGAGCGCGGGTGTTCAATCGAGCCGTTTTATTGGTTGGCGCCAAGCCAATGAAATTGGACTTCTATTCTACGTGGTGATGTCACGAAACCCGCGTCCTCGGGGACGCTCTGAAACGCTATGGCTTATGCATTCGACTGATATTAAAATAAATAAATGACATTATCAAACTCATGGATCCAAAACTCAGTAAACACCATACTAATTAAGCGTAGCCTACTACTTACAGAAAAGCACATTTGTGTTCAGTGCAGATAAACCTGTGTTTTATTAATAATGTATAACGAATTGTGTATGTTTATTTATCTGTATAACGTTGGTACATTAAGCCTAAAAAGAAGTACATGATGTACTGCGTTAGATTAAACTGAGAAGGGTCATAGCACTTGCATATTGTTGTCCAATTGTTTAACTGCTTCTATTGTTCTCATGCGTAAGTCACTTAATGTAAATTTAGCGCTTTCTTGGTTTTCTATCATGGGAGAAAAATACTTAACGTAGGCCTAAACGCTTTGCGTTCATATTCTGTGCTCATTTGCTTTTCTGTACGTTACGCTTAGTGTTTCCTGAGTTTGGTATTTTAATAGGCTGCCATTGTCTTAAACTAGTTGCGTTTATATTCTGTGCTCATCTTCTATTCTGTTTTCTGTACATAGTATGCATTATTACTATGGTGTTTATTGAGTTTTGGTTTACTGATATCATCTATTTCTTTTAATATCAGTCGAATGCATGCCATGATAGCGTTTCAGAGCGTCTCATGAGGACGCGGGTTTCGTGACATCATCGCATACAATAGTTCCATTTCATTAACTTGGTGCCAGAACTTAATAGTAAAAAATGCTCCAATAAATTCATTAGAAATATATTTTATAAAAATAGGTCCTTTCAGCCTAGAGGGAAATTTTTCTGGAATATTTGCTTCCCAGACATTATTTGGAAAAAAGCTTGGTTGCTTCCATTTCGGTTTTGCATTCCTAACAAATATAGAGAAATACACTTAAAAATTCTTCATAACATTTATGTTAGTAATTACACTTTATCAAAATTTATGGATATTGATGAGAATTGCTCATTTTGTCTGAATCAACCAGAAAAAACTCTACATCTTTTTTTTGAATGTCATCATTCTAAAAAAATTTGGGAAAATCTATCTATATATTTTCAACGGAAATCAGGTCATAATTGTGTATTAACACCCAAAGATGTTATTATATATTTTGAGTCAAAAACTATGTCTGTAAATTTTATGATTAATCTTATGATTTTATTAGGCAAATTTCACATTCATAAAAGTAAATTTAGTAATTCTAAGCCTTGTTTTAAGGTTTTTTTTGGCTGATTTTATGTTGTATATTGAGTCTCTTAAATGTATAGACAATAAGAAATGCACTGACACAATTGTATTTGCTAAAGAATTGAAAATAATTGAACAGTGAAGATTTATTTGTTTCTTTTTTTTCTCCAATACTGACTTGGTTTGTAACTTCTCATAGCTATTATATTTATAAACAGTTAAATTTAGCCCCTTTATTTTAATTTCTTTTTTTTTCCTTTATCTGTTTTAGTTTAGTCTCTTGTTTATTTATGTTAAATTTACTTTGGAAAATCTTGGATTGTTGTCTTTTTGGATGTCATGTTATTGTTTGTATGTTTGTTTATTGTCAAAAAAAAAAAAAAAAAAATTAACTTGGTGCCAACCAATAAAACGGCTCGTTTGAACAACCGCGCTCCAGCCCCCCGTTCTCTCTCGCCCCCACTGAGTTGTAAGAATAAGATTCAAAAGAGAACACAATACTGGCGCACTGTCAAAAAGAGGGGGTGGGGGTACTTTATGTAAACACTAATATGAATTTGCAATAGCTTCTTTCACGATATTTTTCTCCAATTTATTTATTTATTTGCATTTGTTCCCACAAACTGTTGCATTATATTTTCAATATGAATAAATTATTATGTTGTTATGTGTTTTGTCAGTTTAGCATTTATTTCTAACTTGACTCTTATTTCCTTACAGAGCAGAACGATTACAAGCTTCTGAAATGCTTGGTAGAGCATCAAGCTTGATCAGAGGACAACAAAACATACCGTCATCCACATTCATCCCGACTCAATCTCCCCACACAAATTCCCTTACCTTAAATCCCCCGCAACACCATCCATCCACTTCCATTCTCACACAGACATCCACACTGCATTCAAACCCAATAATCCAATCATCTTCAATTTCTGGACTGTTGGACAGAAATACTTTGTCACAAAATGATCAAACAAATGCCATTCTGACACCATCACAAGCTAATTTTGTATCATACATACCAACGCCACTGCAGAGCTCAAGACAGTCCATCATCCAAAGTTTTCAACCAAACTCAATTCCAACTGAACTGCAGACAAATACACCCTACATGTCACAAAACAACCTGCAAAACAATGCAACACCAGCTACTCTGACACCTCTGTCTTCAGTGACATATATGCCTACACAATCTCACACATTTAGCAGAAGGAGAACACAGACAGAGACTGTGTTAAGGGGTCTTTTTAGTCCATACAAAAAAGCACAGGCAAAAAGTTCTTTTCAGTACACACAAACATTTTGTTGTCTGTCTGAAGTGAACTCTATACTGCCTCCTTCCCAGAAAGAACGCCAAATTTTGGCTTTATCTGGCCTAGGAATAAAAAGGGTGGTTCTGGTGTGCATGACAGGCACATTTGAAGAACTAAACAACCATCTAACCAGTGCTTTCCCTCCTCTCAAAAGTGCACATGGATTTAAAATACTAAGATGCACTCGAAGCCAAAACTTAATTGGGATACCGATTCCAAATTCTGGGTATTCCATACCTTACCTCAAGGGTCAGCGTGGCTTAAATAAAGCCACAGCCTACATTGCACCACTTCAAAACAACCTTCCTTTGCTATCTGTAATGGCAGAAACATCAACAGAAGATATGGTAAGATTAATGTGAAATAAAGTGAAAATTCAATACACCTATATAGAGTAGGAAGACATTCTGAAATAATAGTAGTATAATTCTAAATTATATATAAATAATTAGTAGTTAATGAATACTTTCAAAAATATTTAACATAATTATTCTTGTATAATATGAGTTGTTGTTGTGTGTTGTTTATGTAAAGGATGTTGTAAAGGAAGTCTGCCAGGAGTGCTCTGGAGTAGTTCCCCTTTTTGACCTGGAGAAACACATCCAACAGTGCAAAAGGTAAACTTCCTTTCCTGCACACATTTTTGTCTTCTTTAGCAGACCAAACCCTTTTTTCATAATCTCTTATGATTTTCATTCTGAAAAAAATAATGAACATAATTATTTTGTTTAAAACGTTGTTATATACTTATGCTTATTCTTTAACCCAGAAACTTGTTCAGATGCAATAAAAAATAACTGGTTTGAGTATTCCACATAAAACCATGTGTTTTTTTTTTTGTTTTTTTTAAGGTCCAAAGGGCAAGATCAACAAACAGAAATGCACGAGAGTACTCCGTAAGTCTTTATTCTTTAATCGTCTATTTTTGTAATGCATTTAGTAATTAAGTATGCATGAATGTATATGTAAATATATTAGAATATATCTGAGGTGGCAGTTATAAATGCCCATTAATACACATGTAGATGAAGTTCATTTACAGTGCACACTACAGTAGACCTTTCTGGATACTTAGTTACATTACAGCTTCAATAGACCTTTTCACAGACTGATGACGTTTTTAAACAGTCATCAGCATTGTAAATCAAGTTTGTTTTATATTTAAATGTATTTTTGTTTACGTGGATTCATTTATAACACTATACTTTGTATTATATTACCTTTGTATCAATTTACAAAAAACTAGTTAATGCTGCTGTGAGGGTGTTTCTAATACTGGGAGTTTTTCTTTTGAGCAAATGGGAACTCAAAAAATATATTTAATGTAGTCTCTCATTCTCCGTTATAGAAGTTTACCTATCTATGACGACCTCCGCTTCTGAGAAATGTGAAAGGGGTTTATAATTTGGTGTTATGTATTGTGTGCTGCCCTGTTGTGGGATAATCTAGTCTGAATTGAAGAATATCTGTATTGCTTCAACATGCTATATTTCAGGTTTTAAAAAAATCCTGTTTTTCACAGCACCCCTCACCATGAAAACCCTTTACATATGCAACCATCATTTTCCTTAAGAGTGGTACTGGTGCATGACCCATTCATGGACGTGTATAATTCAAAAGATGGTAATTTCTTTTACAGAACTTAAACTTTACCCTATGGTTTTATTTGCTGTAGTTTTAGGAAGGTACTGTTTGAAGATGTCATTGATTTAAACGCTAAATATTTAGAAAAATGCTGAACTAAGTACTTAAGATTTGTACATGAGTTTTTATTTTATTAATTTTTTATTGCTGAAATTAGAGTTTGCCATTACTGATCTGACTATGTTTGAATTTTCCCTCTCAGCAAATAAGATGCGACGCATTACGGTGCCCCTGACACTAAATGCTCAGCAATTTGAAGAGTTTCTTCGAAAAGAGTTTCCACTGCTTGGCCAAAACAGTTTTGATCTCTGCCGAATGGACAAGACCAGAAGGCTGCATGTTTTGACCTGCCCAATCAAGACACCTTCTGCAATCAGGGCTATTGGTGAACTTGGGCGATCTGCCCTGTATATCAGACCACAGGTATATGCCTTTTTATTAGGGACACAAACATTAATTTTAGGCTGATTTTAATTAATTAGAACCATGCCAATGTTTTCCCTCAACTACTTTTTGGGAAAAGAAAACTTTTTCTTACTTCAACAGTGTGAAAATAATTACAACAGCTATGCAATTGTTTGATTCCTGACATTCCTGACTTAAAATGAGATATACTGAACAAATAACATGATGCATTAGTAGACAAGATTTGAATTTTTGTCTTTGTTGTAGATGGACAATGAGATGACAGGCGCTGACCCAGATGAACTTTCAGAGGTTAACAATGTACAAAAAATAACTATAATTTATTATAGCTAATATAATACCCTCACAGTTAATTAATCTCTAATCTGTTCATTTTGACCCTCAGGCTACATCATCTGACGGGTCAGAGAAAATGGAAAGCTCAATTTATTCATCCCATTCACCACTCCCAGCGAGAAGCCCTGTCTTGGCTGAATCGGATGAAGAGGGTTCACCTGTCCATTCACCATTCCCAGCGAGAAGCCCTGTCTTGGCTCAATCGGATGAAGAGGGTTCACCTGTCCATTCACCATTCCCAGCGAGAAGCCCTGTCTTGGCTCAATCGGATGAAGAGGGTTCACCTGTCCATTCACCATTCCCAGCGAGAAGCCCTGTCTTGGCTGAATCGGATGAAGAGGGTTCACCTGTCCATTCACCACTCCCAGCGAGAAGCCCTGTCTTGGCTGAATCGGATGAAGAGGGTTCACCTGTCCATTCACCACTCCCAGCGAGAAGCCCTGTCTTGGCTGAATCGGATGAAGAGGGTTCACCTGTCCATTCACCATTCCCAGCGAGAAGCCCTGTCTTGGCTGAATCGGATGAAGAGGGTTCACCTGTCCATTCACCACTCCCAGCGAGAAGCCCTGTCTTGGCTGAATCGGATGAAGAGGGTTCACCTGTCCATTCACCACTCCCAGCGAGAAGCCCTGTCTTGGCTGAATCGGACGAAGAGGGTCCTGAAAATGTTATGCCGGCTTCAAACTCTGCAACTGATATTAATGAATTAATAAAAAAACTTCAGCAAAATATACAAAGAGAGCCACCTAGAGCGAATATTATAAATGTGTACAGGGAGGATGTATTAGATTGTGCCATACGGGCCTTCCAGAGGCAGAGGTTCAGTGCAGAGGCCCGCATTGATGTTGCATTTGTTGATGTCCAAGGCAGGGGGGAAGGATCAGTTGATGACGGTGGGCCCAGACGTGAATTCCTGCGCCTTTTGATGCAGGAAGTTCAACACTGCAAGATATTTGAAGGGCCAGAGGAATCAAGGTCGTTAGCCCTTCTTGGTGATGGTAAGTTAGTTTCACAGTCACTCTGCATTACTTACTCCCATTGTTTTGCTAATGTATGGTTTAATTATAACAAATTTTCCTTTATAGCTGTGCAAGAAGGGCTGTATAGAACCATTGGTAAAATGATTTCGGTGGCTGTGGTTCAGGGAGGGTTGCCGATCCATTTTTTTTCAGAGAGGCTTTACAGCCAAATTAGTGCTGTGCCGCCACCCAAGTTTACTTTGGAGGAAGTTGCCGACCGTGACATCCGGAATCAGTTGGAGAAAGTAAGAAAAACTGGCGATTTCAAACCGTGTTTTTGAGACTGTCTTTAGTTCACTGCCATGCTCAGCAATCACTGTGAAAACACACTGTTTGCTGGGCTAGATGGTATGTGAAGTATACATTTTTTTAATATTGAGCTCTTACAATGTTTTTGTGTTTCAGATCAACACAGCAGGATCTGTGGAGGAAGCAAGGGCAGCAATTTCTGACTTTGCTGACACCCTAAGTGTTATGGGGGCCTTCACTTACATCAAAAATTTAGAAGAGCGGGATAGGGTAACACAGATTGCATTGAAGTTTTATCTTGAGGACAGACTTGCACAGGCTCTTTCACAGTACGTTTGTTTTTTATTTATATTTCTAATTTCAAAATATTTACTTTTGGCAATCCTGTAAAAAAAAAATATATATATATATATATATAATAACACTAGCTGAAGGATTTACTATGTTTTTTTGTTTGTTTTTGTTTTAAATCATTAATTTTCTGTGCTGTCTTGCACCCTAGGCTAAAGGAAGGTCTAATGACTTTGGGGGTCCTAGATGAGGTTGTGGCCAACCCCGAAATATTCCACACAGTGTTCACTGAATCTGTTGTGCCTTTGACTTCAACCGACATGGTCAATCTTTTTGAACCAATTTTCTCGCCAGTTGGAAGCAACAGGAGGAGGTCTGAGAACAGAACTCTTGCTTTCTGGAGAGATTGGCTACTGGAGGTGGAAGGTAAGTTAAATGATGCAAATGTATTTCAGTGTTTCCCAACCATCTTCCTGGAGGCACACCAACAGTACACATTTTGGATGTCTCCCTTACACGATCCATCCATTTCAGGGATTGGGCTTCATCTGAAATAGCATCCTCTGAGTGGCTTCCTCTTTTGAATTAGTATTTACTTACTAAAAAAATAATGTTATACAGTGTCGGGTAGGTGTCTCAAAAAAAGGAATTAATTACTAGTTACAAATTACACCCCTTAATAGTGTAATCAGACAAAGTACTCTCTCCAAAATGACTCATTTCTAAATAATTTCTAAATCCTATATCAACCTCAACTACTTAAGTTATTCAAGGATGGACATGAAACGACTCATAATAAATTTGAATAAATAATATAAAATATTAAATAAATGATTCTTATTAACCCTAACTAACCAAAGTATTACAAATGTGAGAATACATAAAAACATTTTAAAGTTCAATTTCAAATTTGAATGTTAATTCTACTAATGTATTATAATTGTTCTACAGTCTATAGTATTATCTAAAATCAGAAGTAACTAATAAAATTATAGTAGAAGAAAAAAAAGAGTAATCCCTTACTTTACTTTTTCAAGGGAAAAGTAAATAACCCCGCAAACACAACAGCAGAGATAAAGCAACTTGTAAACCGAAAACAGGCGTAAGGTCAGGGCAGGCAGCAAACTTACATAATCCAGTCCACAATAGAAAACAGTCCAGGGCAGGCAGCAAAGAATCACGAAGACATGAACAGTCCAATAGTAATCAAGACAAAAACATTAAAAAGTTTTGCTATTTGCTGTTCTAGTAATGTACATTTTTGTTTTGTTTTCTATTTAATTTTAGAAGGAAATGTTGACAACGTGAAGCTGGAGGATATTTTAATCTTTGCCAGTGGGGCATCTAAGGTCCCACTGGGAGGATTTCAGGAGAAACCAACAATCACATTCCTGGAACCAGGGTTAGGCCGAAGCCTTCCAACAGCCAACACCTGCTCAGTGAGCCTCAATTTACCAATGTGCTCAACATTTAATGACTTTTCAGAAGGCATGGCATTAGCCATAGTTTGTGCCAAGACATTTGGCATTGCTTAACTCATACAATCACTTTCTCTTTTTTTCATATACCTTTGGGCCATTTTGTATGTTA
This sequence comes from Rhinichthys klamathensis goyatoka, assembly GCF_029890125.1. Lineage (NCBI taxonomy): Eukaryota > Metazoa > Chordata > Actinopteri > Cypriniformes > Leuciscidae > Rhinichthys > Rhinichthys klamathensis. The sequence goes on along the minus strand of NW_026606608.1, from coordinate 2,188,219 downwards.
CATTTACTTAATTATTATTTCCATTATTTCATAATGACATATATAAGTTCAATATGTCACCATTGAGAACTTGTCGTTGAGTTTTCTTTGCTTCAGTGTTTCTGGCAACAATCTGTCATTTAAATCCAAATCCAGAAGGTTTTTTTTATTTTTTTATTTGAAAACCTAAGTGAAACTGTTGTGACCTGTAAATGCAGTTTAAAATATTTAATAACTGTTGACTGTTCTCTGAAATGTTCTCTGTTTTGTTTTTGTATTGTTTTGTGAGGTGAATAAAAACAGTCATTTGTTAGTAAGTGTTCTGTTATGCTGAGAATAAGGGTTTCTGTTGAATAAAAAAAACCTGACCAATTAAAAAGCCAGAGATCGCAACACAATATATAGTTATCTGTATTTAATATCCCTCATGTAACTAATTTCCTTATATTACAACAATCAATATTCACATAGCCTATTAATATTATCACGTCAAAGCCACGTGAATTACAGCTCTGTGTGTGAGACTAATTAGCCTAACTCATCAACGATTAAACTTATACATTGCTAAATCACATGCAATTAACACATACATCTTACAGTTTCAATAAACATTTTTATTTACAATTGTCTTGTGCTTATTTCAAAATAAACAGCACGAACGATAACTCGATTACCACATATAGTATTTCCACAAGATAATACATGCACACGAACATAAAATTAACTGGATTCTTTCAACTGTCTCTTCATGAAATCTAAAACAGTCAACAGTACACTATTTCCTTCTTTTTTAGAGAATTCTCGCTTAATTGTTAGATCACGCTGCTTCTAATGACTCAGCAAGCTGGAGTTTCTCAGTATTTTCTATTTCTCAGTCTCATTTGTCAATTAAATTATACATCTTATTCGAATTATTCCTCTTCCACATTTATTTACTATATTTCAGTTAACAATCATAAAACTATAAGTTATAACTGATTTAAACCATGTAGGCCTAATTCTTGTTATTACACCTGAAATTAAGTCAGGGTTACATTTCACTTTAAAGGTATCATAAATGTAGGCCGGACTTTTATTAGATGTCAATTGGTCTGATATAAATGGTCAGGATATTTTATGTAGCCTACTTTATATAATTCATTGCGTATTATTTTTATATTTAAATTAGGCAAAGCAGATGGAATAGGTTACTGATTGCAGGTTTCGCTGCATTTGAATATGGTAACTTAGCCTGCAGCGTATATTTCTATTAAATAAAACACAATCCGAAATGATATCTATTCCTGAACCTCCCGATTTAAAGGGAGGTGGAGAAAAATTATGTAGAATAACGTGTTTTTCCGAAATAGCCGTTAAAGCATGCCAGGTTTGTCAATAATGTTTAGCCTCTGCTATATTTAACTTTAATATTAGCCTACACCGCACATAAATTTGTAAGCCATCAGCCATTGCACTAATCAAATGTGGACTAGTTATAGGATACAATAGAAGCATAAGAAGTCAAACAAAGGTAAGAAAAACACAAACGTGTTACAACGTGTCTTCACACGTAAACAACACGTTGGGAAGACGATCGGTTACTCGCACTGCCGACCGGTCGCCATAGGAACGCGTTAACAACACGTCAGCACATGTAGGAACGTGTTACAGATCATTTTATGAAAATGATCAATAATTTCGTTTTGCCTCATTGTTTATATGTGGCAGACATGAAAATCAACGAACCTTATTACAAAGTAAAGTATATCAAGCTGATTATGTCTAAATGTAATATTTGAACTCGTATACATGTGTCTTTAATAAACCCACTTTAAGATTTATGATGTTTATTTGTGAAAAATTATGATAATTTAAAAATTCTATTAAGATTGAGTCAGTGTTGAGATCTCTAAGTTCTTGAAATAAAAGATTAAGCTTGATTAGATTCACTTTTTATTAATTTAAAAAAAAAAAATTATATGTAGCCTATAAAACATTTTATGCATGTTTTTAATCTTTATTACAGGTTTCCTGAATTGCTAAAAAAAACATGTCTTGGAACCATCACCCATTTTCTCAAACCTTAAACACAAAACTTTCTAACTACTACATTCAGAGAACATCTGACTCTTCTGTCAAAATCAAAAAACCATTTTATCTGTGCTCAAAATCAAATACTTTCAGATCATTCATTAGACACTATCTAAAAAAGGAGAACACAGCATCCAAAGTAAGCAGTTACAGAAAAAGAGTATTGTAACAAAATCAATTTTGCAGTTTTATGTAAAACAAAGTATAGTAGTTGGTACTGACAGAATACATTGTACTGTATGCTGTATATATATGGATATCCAAAGATATAAATCTATGAAAACCTTCTGGATCTGTGTTTTAAATATTAATGCAAAAAGTAGGCTACATTTATTAATTTGGAGTGTTTTTTTTATAAACTGTGAGAACATTGACAATACAATTAACAACATAAACTAGTTTAAATTATTATATTGGTCAAATTAAGACTATTGAATGTCTGTATCTAGGCTATTCTACAGCATTTCTGCTCAATGAAAGTAAAACACTGCCTCACAAGCACAAGATTCAGGAAAAAAATGTTTTGGTGTTGTTTTAGTGATACAATATTTATATGTATGACCTTTCATATTAATTTATAGTCTTTACACATCAGTTTGGATACTTGCATGGCTAAAAAACTGCTAATTTCAATACGTTGACGTCACGTCAGGTCGTCACGTGGGTCAACCCGCTCGGTCAGACGCTCAAAAGTACAACACGTTCGGACAGACGTTCGGATAGACGTTCGATCGGTCGGTCGGTCGGTCGAATGTTTGATTTTGGCACGGATCAAGCGCCATATGCATAGATCAACAGCTACACGCTATTGACGTGTCTACGTGACGTGATATTTGCGTGTACGTCTCCATATAAAACAAATGGAGACGTACACACACATACGTGCGTTATCTGTCATGCTTGTCAGTCTCGTCGCCGAATGGAACATTTCGAGCGCCATAATATCCGCTGCCGGACACCCCTAGTATAGAGGGTATGCGCATGACGTCACCGTCGGCCGGAGTGAATGCGGTCACGCCCACAAGTGGCAAAAAGACTGAGCGGCAGCATTTGTTTTCAGCGTGAACGCCGTGAAAATCACACAAAACACATCTAAAACGGGAAAGAGCTTTGCGATTGACTGTACAACTAGATTTGACCAGAAATCTGAGGTACTGTATATTTTTACAGACTGCAAAAAGCTACAGAACAGACTATATTCTGCATAATTGGATGTTTTTAAATAAACACTGACAAAAAACTATACAAGTTTTAGGGCTGGACGATATGATGATATACAGTATAACATTAATGTAAGTGATCACTCGGATTTAGACCTATCTATATTGTATTTATATAAAACGTTTACAGGCAAATTGTCTTCATTTATTTCCCCGGCGTCGAAATCAGGCACATATAAATGTCAGGAAACACGATTCCTGGCTGCATGTCAATATCCATGGATCACTGGATCTTTGATAAGTTGTAAGGAACACTATATCGAGTCCAACTTTTAGTTTAAACTGATAATAGTTTGTTTTACTCTCGTTAACGCAGTTTCACCTATTAACTCCAGTCACGCAGCAGCTCTTCTGCCACTCAGTCCCGCTGAGGGGGGCGTGTTCCGGCGGGGAAGTGACGTTAATGCATTTCCTCTATTGGTAGGTTTAGGATTAGTTGTGGGGGAGGGGTTAGGATTAGGGGTGGGGTTAAGATTAGGCAATCAGGTACTGACTTCAATGAGGGGGGTAATAATTTGGCAGAGAGTCGAAATTCGGCACAACACCGGCAACAGCAGTGACAGGGCGGGCGCGGCATGGGTTTTCATCCTCTTCAGATGTTTCATTTGGATTTTTAGAAAGAAAAAAAACGGGGGAAAAACGTGTAATCTATGGCAAACTTTCAGAACTTCATTTTATTTTGTTTTCGTTCTTTTCTGAGCTTTTTGGTTGTTTATTTCTATGTATCCGGACTGCACGTTAATGAATGTCAGCCAACCCCGCGCAACACACACGCACACACACACACACTATGGGCATTTGCTGTGCATTGTAAAAACGAAACCTGACATTTCTCGAAATTCAAGGAACTGTGGGCGTTATCCAGCTATAGAGACAAAAAAAGACATCCTCATTTCAATAATGCTTCAACTTATGTTTAAAAGCTTAAAACTAATTTTAAGATACTTGTACTCAATAAAATTTAATCTTATTTCATATAATTTATATCATTTCATTTTATATTTAACTTATTTCAAAACACTTTTTTATCTCCTTATTTCATCAATGCTTAGCTATTATGTCATGTCACCCCTGTCATGTCCAGCCCATAATCCATATCAAAACATATTTTAAATACAATAGGCTACTCATTTCATTATAGCACTCATCATCCAAGAGGATGTTCCTGTGAACAACACAGAGACAGAACAGCACACACACTCACAGCAGAACTCATGTCTCCATTTATGCTTAAAATAGTTACAGTTTTTAGACTTTAAAAAGCATTTATCAACATTTGTGATTCAGAAAGTGAAAATGCATTTTAAGAAGTTGGTATTCGATCTTTTACCGATAAAACAGACACTTTACTCTTGTTCTGAGGACATATTTAACCTGCTGTCTTATTTAACTTTTATTTTATTTGTTTACACAACATCTCTGGCAAACAAATATGATGAAAAAAGGTTGTGGGTTGAACACCAAATTACAAAAACATTATTATGAGAAAGTAAATAAAGAAAATGTGTGTGTGTGTGTGTGTGTGTGTGTGTGTTCAGTTATAAATATGTGCTGTGTAAGTTACATACTTCTGAAAATGATAGGCTATTAACTTAGATACATTATAATTAATAATTGTATAATAGGCCTATGAACCATTAGCATTTACTTAATTTAAAATGTAACATTTAATAATTTACTCTAGGACAGAAGACATCAGTAGAACTAGGCCACAATAAACTAAAGGATAAATATGTGGGTAATAAAGGTATTTATTTATAAGGTAAGTCTGCTTTAAAAAAATATTACACGTTTGAACAGGCCAGAATTTGCGCGTTGAGAAACACGTTCAAATTTTTCGTCATAACATGATTAAATTGGTAAGACATTTATGTGTGTGTGTGTGTGTGTGTGTGTGTGTGCGTGTTATTGTTTAACCCACATTTTATAGCTTATTGTTGGTTTTGTTATGTTTTTATTTTAACATTTATTTATTTTAATAATATTAATAATTTGAATAGGCCTCTACAGCACTTTGGTATGGACATCAGCGGTCGCAAACTCGATCTCGTCAACCGGTATGAGATTGTCTCTTTAGATCCTGTAGCCTAAATAGAAGAATAGAACAGAAAAAATAATAATAAACACATAGGCCAACCACATTATGTCTGATAACTGAAATAATACAACTACAATCTGCAAACACAATAACTATAAGGCTATAAAAACAAAAAAAAGTTTATGTCCTATAGGCCTAGGCCTACTTTACTGTACTTCGTCGTTTGTTTGTTTATTTATTTAGCCCTATTTATTTATTTATTTATTTGTTCAATTTTCGTAATCGCAGCATAATAAACCAATACGCCGTGTTTCGTTTGGGTTTTCAGCGCATTTTTATTCCAAATGGTCAGCAGATATGAGTTAGCCTATTAAACATTTAATTTATTTAGCCTATTGTTTAATTGCACTTACGAAGGTTTTACTAGTGTAATTAATATGACTTATTTATCATGCATTATGCAAACAGTCCGCACATCGGATGGCCGTGTTTCATTTACATGTTGAATTAGGCTGCGTTTTTATTGTGGTGGTTCTGTTACATATGGAGTACGAAACCTGTAAAAGCAATAGGCCTACATAAATAAATAAATACGCAAATTAACGAATAAATTAATAAATAAGTCCACAAAATTATAGCTAGGCTACATAAATAAATAAAAATATATAAATAGCTAGATTAATCAAATAAATATAACCTAAATCCACATATTACTGACTAAATAAATATATAAATAATAAGAGGTGCGAGGAGATAAATAATGAAATAAATAAATCGAATTTTGGGGGAAACAAAATATGTTAAAGGAAATGCTAAACTGAAAGTTAACGTAATAATTTGATCAGGAAGTAGCCTGGCCTGTCTCTGCTTATAACAAACTTTTTATTTTTTAAATAAAGAATGTAGGCTACTGTACAGAGATGGACGAAAGATTAAAACTGCTAACTCTATGTGGCCAGTTTCATCTCCATTAATGTAAAGTCAACCATTCTAAGCCCGATTTTAGGCTTTTCTGTGTTTCAAAGTTATTCTTGTTAATCATCTAACAAGAAAGCCGCTATACTGCTGTTGTTTAAAAACAAAAGTATGGTTTATAAGTTGGGCGATTTCCTGAAGATGACCATAAAAGAAATTAGTTAATTCACGTATATATAGGCTATTTGTTTTTAATTACGTATTGTATGTTTAATTTCTATTGCTTAAAATTTTAAGAATTCTTTTTTTAGTATGAGTCTTACCATATCTTGTTTGAAATGTAGCCTTATTGTCTTGCTGTACCACGAGTTTCTTATCTAATTGTTTTGTGTGTGATAGCTAGCAGACTATGTGTCCCCTGTGATCTTTGTTCAATTTGAAAAAAAATGGAAAGCAATAACTCCGTTTAGACTGCTGACTCCAGCTCTTTTTCGCCAGTTCCTTATTCGGCGAACTATTCGTTCCACCTTAAAATGTTGTATAGCTAGTTGTTAACCCATCCCCCTCATTGCTTTTGTCCGCATTTCTTAAAGGAACAGTTGTACGGGAATTATGAGCCTGTGAATCGGGCAGCGTTTTTCATTTAACAGATGAATATATAAATATATACTATATAAAATATATACTCCTGTAAAAATGATCTTGTCTGCCTCTATAAATGGTGTAAGCTACGTGGTAAATTCAACCAGATTGCTTATTTTGTATTTATTCCATTTCTTACTAAATGTCTTTTTAAAAATAAAATATGGAGAAACATGAACATTATGTTTGCAACTGAGATTTAATGTTATGACATTTTTGTTCTTTATTAGAAGTTATCCATTACTCCAGTCTAAAAGGATATCTATCTATCTATCTATCTATCTATCTATCTATCTATCTATCTATCTATCTATCTATCTATCTATCTATCTATCTATCTCTTATATCTACCTCTCTCTCTTACATATATATATATATATATATACGTATACATATACGTATACATATACATAAATAAACATTATAAACAAATATATGTTTTATATATATATATATAATTAATTTTAACGAATTATAATTAATTATAAATATATGAATGTTTTAGAATTGACTGTAGCAGAATTAATAGTACAATTATTTAATCAGTTCATCTAATCACCAAAAGCATAATCAATTATTAATTATATTATTTTATTTTATTTATATTAATAATTATGTTATTTTCCTGGGCAAGAAAGAATAACCTTTTCCAGCTAAAGTAAACCAAGTACTAGCAGGGTAATAGGATAGGTAGCTAGATCAAGATGTTTAAGTGACTGTCTTTGTGTTTGCCACTCACAGAAATATCAATGAAGTGTGAATATAATGGTTTAATAAACAAAACTATGGTAGGCTACACACAACTAAACTAAGCAAAGATTGTATACAGAATCAAGAAAGTATAGAAAAGTGAAGTAAGAGAGAGAGAGAAGAGAATGGCAAGATTACAATCAGTTAACCACAACCTACGAGAAACCACCTTAAAGGGGCACAATAACTTAGAAACGCATCTAAAGGTTGCAAACGGGTACTTGCATTGGTTTTGGTTGCTGAACAAGTCCAGATGTAGGAGATTATTGAGATTCTAGATGATTTTGCAAGTAGTCAAGTCAAGTCACCTTTATGTAGCGCTTTTTACAATACAAATTGTTTCAAAGCAGCTTTACAGAGATAACAGGAAAATAATGTTGTAATAGTTCTGTTAAATTCAAAATTAAATGTTAAATGTCCCCAACTAAGCAAGCCAAAAGCCAATGGCGACAAAGGCGAAAAAGGCATCAGTGGCAAGGAACCAAAACTCCATCAGTGACAGAATGGAGAAAAAAACCTTGGGAGAACCCAGGCTCAGTCAGGGGGCCAGTCCTCATTTGGCCAACGAATGAACAGTCTATGATTATGATTCAGGCAGCATAATAGGTCAGAAGTCAGATGGGATTAGAACTTTCACGATATTTATCCAGTTCATCTGGTTGGGGGTCGGAGTCATCACGCCGGTGTGGCAACGAGTTTGTTGAGGTGTGCATGAGGCCTTCACAGTGTTGATGAAGCTGGCACTTCAGGGATGCGTTGTCGTCGTGTCCATGTGATGGTCCTTCATCAGATCTGGATATGGCCTGGATCCGGTGGTTTGCGGTAAACCTCGGGATAAACAGAGAGACTAATATTAGCGTAGACGTCATCCTTCTTATGATGTATAAAGTACATCAGGATTTATGGGGAGTATAAACTATGCAGCCTAACATTGAATTATAGCAATCTATAATGTGTTATGTGTATGCTAAGCCAAAGAGATGTGTTTTTAGTCTAGATTTAGTCTAGACAGAGTGTGTCTGCTTCCCGGACAATGTTAGGAAGATTGTTCCAAAGTTTTGGTGCTAAATAGGAAAAGGATCTACCGCCAGCAGTCGATTTCGGCCAGATTTCAACTGTCCAGAATTTTGATATCGCAATAGACGTGACGGACTATAATGCGTTAAGAGCTCGCTCAAGTACTGCGGAGCTAAACCATTTAGTGCTTTGTAAGTAATTAGCAATATTTTAAAATGTATACGATGTTTAATAGGGAGCCAATGCAGTGTTGACAGAACCGGGCTAATATGGTCATACTTCCTGGTTCTGGTAAGAACTCGAGCTGCTGCGTTTTGAACTAGCTGTAGTTTGTTTATTAAGCGTGCAGGGCAGCCACCCAGTAGAGCATTACAATAATCTAGTCTTGAGGTCATGAACGCATGAACGATCTCGTTTACTTCATTGTAACCTTGTTCCCTGAGAAAGCGGAACGAGATGCTGCGCTGTTCAGCGCATTGGGGACCGTCTTTAATCGTGACCAGCTGTGAATATTGCGTGTAACACGTCGATAGAATTGACCCGGAGGTAATATAGCCTCGATCGATGACGTCATCGGCGCGCACCCGCAACACAAGGCTATAAATAGATGAGCCGCAGGTGCATCGTCAGGATATTTTGTCTGAAGAGCAGTCCTGGGACATCTTCAGCACGGCAAAGTAGCGCAGCATCTCGTTCCGCTTTCTCAGGGAACAAGATTACAATGAAGTAACCGAGATCGTTCCCTTTCGAAACCTACAATCGATGCTGCGCTGCTCAGCGCATTGGGAACGAGAATACCCACGCCGCCGTGCTTGAACATGTCTGGACCCCCACGGTTGTGCATGTGCTCACAAGAACGCAAGAAGGCCTCAGACACTAGCCTGTGATGTTGACTCAAGGAAATGAGAGCCCGGAGTGGCATGAACATCCAAACTATAAAAACCTTATGAATGTGTGCGGAGAGGACCAACCTGCCGCATCACAAGCCTGTTGTAAGGGGGCACCCCTCGCCAAAGCACTAGAAGAGGCGACCCCCCTGGTAGAGTCAGCTCTGAGACCTATAGGCGAAGCTTGACCGCGCGCCTCATAAGCAAGAGCAATAGCATCCCTGACCCAATGAGACATGGTCTGCTTAGTGGCAGCTCCTCCTCTGTTACTACCACCATAACAAACAAAAAGTTGCTCCGATTTACGCCACTGGCTAGTGCGGTGGATGTAAGCCTGAAGAGCACGGACTGGACACAGTCTATGAGATTTCTCGGACAGAAGGCTTCTAGAATGACCGGATGTGCAGACGAAAATGGAACCTTAGGCAGGTAATCAGGATGAGGATGCAAAATCACTTTCACCATTCCTGGGGCAAAGTCTAAGCAGGATGGAGAGATAGACAGAGCCTGCATAACCCCAATTCTCTTCAAGGAAGTTATTGCCATTAGAAAAAACACTTTTAGAGTCAGCAGTTTATCAGATGCTGATTCTATAGGTTCAAAGGGGGTTTCAACCAGACCCTGGAGGACTATAGCTAAATCCCACGAAGGGATCTTGGTTTTTACTGGAGGCCTCAGTCGCCTGGCCCCACGAAGGAAGCGAGAGAGCAGAGGGTGTCTCCCGAGCGGCGCCCCGTCAACTAAGGCGTGGCAAGCCGAAAGAGCGGCCACATAAACCTTAAGAGTGGCAGGGCATGTGCCTGTTGATAATTTATCTTGCATGAAGTCCAGAACTGAAACAACCTGGCAGTTGACTGGATCTACATTGTGTACAACACACCACCTTTCAAAAACACCCCATTTACTGGCATAACTTTGTCTAGTGGAGGAAGCCCTAGCACTCAGAATAGTCTTAATAACAGCAGGCGAAAGCCCAGTGTCCCTCAGTTGGTTCCCATCAGGGGCCAAACATGAAGATTCCACAGGTCGGGCCTGGGATGGAATATCGTGCCCTCCGCCTGAGACAGAAGGTCCCTCCTCTCTGGAATCGCCCAAGGCGAGCCATCGAGGAGAGATATTATCTCCGAGAACCACACTCTGTTCGGCCAACGTGGCCTTGTTGGCGAACTCTGGCTAGAACTCCCGGGAGCAGAGAAACTGGAGGAAACGCATACAGTCGCATCTTGGGCCATGAGTGTGCCATCGCATCCAGACCCAACGGAGCTGGGTGACTCAGAGAGAAGTAGAGGGGACATTGCGCTGTCTGCTGGGAGGCGAAGAGGTCCACCTCCGCTTTGTAAAATTTGGTCCAAATCTGTTTCACTACTTCCGGGTGGAGTTTCCATTCCCCTGTCGGTAGTGTCTGTCTGGACAGTAAATCTGCTCCCACATTCAAATGCCCTGGAATGTATACTGTCCTGAGTGACAGGAACTTGTCCTGGGCCCAGAGAAAAATCTGCCTCGCTATTCTGTTCAGATTGCGTGAGCGCAGACCTCCCTGGTGATTTATATAAGAGACTGCTGCTGTGTTGTCCACCCACACTAGGACATGACAGCCCCTCAATTGATGGAGAAAATATTTCAGAGCCAGAAATACGGCCATCAGCTCGAGGCAATTGATGTGCCAATCGAGCTGATGACCTTCCCATTCCCCTTGAGCTGGACGGCCATCTAAGACCGCTCCCCAGCCCATCAGGGAGGCGTCCGTCGTTAGCAGTCTGCGACGACATGGCGCCCCTAGAGTGGGAGCCAAGGCGAGGAACCGGGGTCTGACCCACAGAGATAGTGTACGAAGCCCGCGGCGCGTCACTTTTATGTGCCTTTGAGGATTGGCTCTTGGATGAAATCCTCTGGCTTTTAGCCACAACTGAAATGGTCTCATGTGCAACAGCCCCAGAGGAATCACCGTGGATGCTGACACCATGAAACCCAACATTTTTTGGTACTGACGAACAGTGAGTTCTTGGCCTAGCATGACTTTGCTCATGGTCTGCCGAATGGTCTCGATTCGAGCGGGAGACATTTGTGCCCGCATCGTGATCGAATCCCAAACGAGCCCGAGATAAATCGTTCTCTGGGCAGGAGAAAGAACACTTTTCTTGGTGTTGAGTCTCAACCCTAGAGCAACTAGATGAGCTAACACGATGTCTCTGTGTTGAAGCGCCGTGTTGAAGCGCCATCTCTCGCGATTGTGCTGGTATCAACCAATCGTCAATGTAATTCAAAATGCGAATGCCCTGGAGTCGTAATGGAGCCAGTGCTGCATCCATGCATTTTGTGTATGTGCGGGGTGACAAGGCTAGGCCGAATGGAAGAACCCGAAACTGGTACGCTTCGCCCCCGAAAGCGAACCTCAGGAATTTCCTGTGTTGTGGCAATATTTCTATGTGAAAATAAGCGTCCTTCAGATTGATCGTGACGAACCAATCGCGATGTTGAATTTGCGTCACGACCGTCTTGACGGTTAACATCTTGAACTTGAGTGCTTTGACTGTCCGCTTTAAGCCCCGAAGATCTAAGATTGGACGCACCCCCCCATCCTTTTTGGGAACCAGGAAGTATCTGCTGTAATAGCCTGACTCTCTCTCTGGAAGAGGAACATGTTCTATGGCCTCTTTGCTCAGAAGGGTTTGCAGCTCTTGTGACAGTACATGCATCAGCTCCGGTTTCACGGAAGTGAAGACCACGCCGTTGAAACGTGGAGGACGACGAATAAATTGGATTCTGTATCCTATCTGTACTGTGCTTAATACCCACGCAGAAATGCCTGGCAGAAGTTTCCACGCTGCCAGACTTTCTGAGAGTGGTATCAATTTTTAATACTTCCTTTTGAGGGGATATTGGATGTTCCGTGTCCTGAATGATGGCAGGAAACAACGGAACATCCAACATTTCGCAGGAAACCGCTGCCCCCCGAAGCACGAGAGGTGGCGGGGATGGAGAGGTTTTGTGAGGGTAACGAGAAGGGGCGAAAAGATCTTGAAAGCGCCCCATCCCGTGGGGGGCTACCCCCACCAGATTGGGCGCCAGACCATCAGGTCTTTCTCTTTTTGTTAATAATAGTCCTGAGGTCTGGCTTGGGAGGTTGCTGAGCACGGCGAACCTGTCCCCAATCCCTGCGAGGGGGAGCACGGTCCGCTACGCTCTGCTTCTTTACCTCCCTAGGTTTTGAAGGACCGGGGCGGGGCTGGGTGGCAGACGGCCCCTCCCCTTGAGTGCGACGAGGGAGAAACTGGACAAACGCTTGGTGTTCACTGAGTCACCAAACAGCCCAGATGGAGAAATAGGAGAGTCAATAAGAAATAAACAATCTTTTTCCTTAATCCCTGTCAGATTAAGCCACAGATGCCTCTCCGTGCTAACCAAAGCAGACATTGAACGGCCGACGGCACGGGCCGTCTACTTGGTCGCACGAAGAGACAGATCTGTTGCACGACGAAGCTCAGAAAAAGATTCTTCGTCGATCGTACTGCCCGCACTCAGATACTTCAGCAGGTCAGCCTGGTACGCCTGTAACACTGCCATAGTGTGCAGCGCAGCACCAGCCTGACCTGCAGCTTGATAAGCTTTTCCCACTAACGATGATGTAATACGACAGGGTTTAGTGGGGAGGGTAGGTTTCTTTATTGAAGATGCCGATTCGGGAGAGAGATAGCTCGCGAGCGTCTCTTCAACCCGAGGCATCTCCGTATACCCCCGCGTCTTCGCACCCACGATAGTCGAAAAGTCGACGTCGAGGGCACAAACACGTGAGAAGTAAGGTTTACTCCATGGTTTTGACAACTCATCATGAAGGTCCTCAAAAAGGGGAGAGACTGATGCTTTGGTCCCTCCCCTTTGCCACCGGACAGAAACCTATCCCCTAGCTTAGACTGTTTGGGGGTCTCTTGTTCGCGTGGCCAGTCAAGCTGTAACCTGGCCACCGCGCGAGTAACCACCTCGAGCAATTCCTCGACAGATCTTTTTTCGCGAGAGGAATGCTCAGAGGCTGGTTGCTCGCGGTCCGAAGACCCAAGAGATACATCATCCCCCTCGTGAGTCGAAGAAGCACCAGAGCGCGCTTCGAAATCACGAGAAGGGATGCGTGGATCTGGTGACGCAGCAAGCGAAAGGGACGGACCCGTCTCTTGCTCATCATGCAGATCCATACGAGAACCCCACGATGGTAATGCGGGTGCGGACTGGAAATAGTTCAGACGGGAGCGAAGCATCTTAACTGTGAGCTGGTCACAGTGCTCGCACCCGCCTTTCTCTATAGCCAGAACCGCGTGCTCTTCCCAGACAAAACAGTAATCGTGTGTATCCATCTCAGACATGGGACGGGAGCATGGAGGAACACAACACTTACTGCTTTGTTGGCTCATTTCTCCTCTTTTTTTTACTTTCAAAACTCTTTGATGTAACTTGAGAGAAAAAGATTTTGAGAAATGAGAAATTTTCTGCACACTGCCTGACAAAACTAACTCCTAACAAAGATCTGAGAACAGATGAAAGATAGAGAGAGAGTGTTTGCGTTCACACATGCACAGAATGGTCTGAAGACAAAAGACCTGACGATGCACCTGCGGCTCATCTATTTATAGCCTCGTGTTGCTGGTGCGCGCCGTTGACGTCATCGACCGAGGCTATATTACCTCCAGGTCAATTTTATCGACGTGTTACACACAGTATTCACAGCTGGTCACGATTAAAGACGTTCCCCAATGCGCTGAGCAGTGCAGCATCGATTGTAGCTTTCGAAAGGGAACTAATTGTTCCGCATTAGTCAGTGAGAGCATATGACGTAATTTAGATATATATTTAGGATGGAAAAATGCGGTTTTACAGATACTAGACACGTGACTTTCAAATGAAAGATTGGTATTGTAGTGTGCTGAAGCGTTCGTTAGGGTTCTTGGGGTGGTCACGTTGAATCCAAAGAAGTTAACTTGAAGATGAAGTTGCAGGAAGAAGACAGGAGGATGGTGTCTCGAAGAGAATGAGCAAAGATCTGAACTAATCAGCATGTTAATGCATGTTAATGCCAATCATGGAGAATTTGTGGAGTCTTTACACAAAAGTATGGTTACACACGTTACACACACATTAATCCATTTTTTGATCCAACATTTTCTGATGTGTTATTGTTGAAATATGGTACCCAGGACATGCAACTGTATGTGCCGACAAAGCATTCTGGAGTTGTTATTACTATATTATTTCACAAGTTCTAAAAAAAAAAAACGAGCACGTAGAGGTATATATCAATTCATTCTTAAACGATATCCTGCATTAAAGGTATAATATGTAGGATTTTTTGCCACCAGGGGTCCCTAACCTCGTACAATAACAAAGGCGTATATTGATGACGTATATTCCACATTAAGCGGAATTATGGATCTTGTCGTCAAGCTGATGGATCTTTTATGCAGGGTTCTCAAGTCTGACGCATTGGCCGTGAGACACACGCAATTCAACCAGTTCACACGCTCACATGCCACACAGTGTATTTCTCATGCTGAAAAGGCAATGCCAATCAAGTTGTCCTGCAAGCTTTATATATAACGTTGTATACGAGGCGCAGGCACACAAAGTGAAGTTTCCTGCCGCCAGCACGTATCTCCGCCAGATTGTGTTCGTTACTAGGCAACATAGATGCGCGAACACACGGAAGTTGACGGAACATTCTCGGCCACCGTACGTTCGTTACTAGGTAACCAACGACATCGCGCCAACACACGTCGTGATGGAGAAGTAAATTGGAAGAAAGCTTGTCTAACATTTTTAGGCTAGAACATTTAATATATAGGCCATCGTATACATTATTATTGATGCAGTCAAAAACTCTACAACTACTTTGCAACCAGGCCAGAAGCGTTGGCTCAGTTTGCCTAGCTTACGTTACCTGAAACTAAGGGAAATATTAGTGGGTATGGGAATGAATGAAGATGTATTTTTTTCATTTTATTTCAAATCATATATTATACTGTATTAATAGTCTTTCTAGTTAGATTAAGGCTACATTAAAAGCCCCCTAAAAAGGAAAATGTTTGGCATCGAGCCACAGTGCTTCAAGTGGGAGCCCCCTACCCCTGTTATCAAGGCATCAAAATGTGCAACCATCACTTACAACACAAAACACATTTCATAAGCTGGAGTGTGTACTCTTGTGCACACACACACACCTTAATACTCTAATATGTACATTTGTTCACAATGTCCCACCACACAATAAATCATTAAACCATTTCGACTAGACACATTCAAAATGCAAAAAGATTTGTTTTTCCAAACTGTTTGGAGCAATTTGTTATATTTTTGAAATATAACATTAAAGAGTATATTTGATGTGATGATTTGCTCTGTCATTTATCAGATTTACCAATTGTTATAATGTCAATTTGTGCTGGTTAATTATGAACAATGGGTAAAATTGGGGGGCGGGGATGGGAGGGGCGGGGCTTCATTAGGGCTCCTCCCCTAACCGCATATGATCTCACTCCAAACTTTTGATAAAACTTGAGAACCCTGTTTATGGATGAGTGAATACATTGCTGTTTTTAACATGACTGTGGTATGAAGCAGGGCGTGATTGCTAATAAGAGACGTATACCAGCGCCACACCCAACGCGAGTCCCGCGGATATAAAGGAATAAGGACATTTCATTCTACCGAACTACACGCAAGTGCTGAATTAATACTCACACAGGTCAGTTTATTAGACGAATGAAACTTGAGGTAACACAGCACTGTTTCACTCGCTCTAACAGTTACACTATCACACTAAACGGCATTTGAGTGTGTTGAATGTTGTTAGTTAGGTTGTGTGTTAGCTGTATGAGACTAGACTAAGCTAGATCAACATTAGAAAAACATACAGATCATATTCTAATATGTCATCATGTTGAACTAAATAACATTGATTAGTTTTATGTACATTTGCTCACCTGTCTAATAAAGTACATGAAACACTCGCTGTCTCTGTCAAGGCGAAGTTAGTCGTGGACGTGGAGCTCTCAGCATCTCGAAAGATGTCGATCTTCGTTTTAGTCCTCTTTTTGTCTCAAAGTCTGCTTGCCATGGTCCACAATGTTTGAACAAAACAACAGCGTAAGCGTCCTGCTAAGCATAACCCAGTTGTCCACGTCTGTCGCTATGGTTACTATGGCAGTACGAGCGGTAACCAAGGGTAACGCGGATATGTCGCCATTGACTGGCGACTCCTCACCGCTGCTCACATGCCCTGTTTCCTTGGTTAAAATCGCAATTTTCTCACTATTTACAAATATTTGGAAACATTTGGGAAGTAATCAACTAAACAAAAAATATAACATTGGCCTAGTGGTTTTTGGATATTTTACTGCAAAAAATCCTACATATTGTACCTTTAAACCATTTTCTGATGTGTTATTGTTGAAATATGGTACCCAGAACATGCCCTTCCATGCAACTGTATGGGCCAACTGAGTAATTAATGATTTCATATATTCTCAAAAAGCAGGCATTACAGGTCTAGATAAACGTTCACTAAAGAGTATGCACACACAGCATATATGACTCTCTTTAATCAGCGGTTTCTGTGTCTGAAGGAGCCATGAAAGACGACACTTTTGTATAATATCACCTCAAACCAGCGATATACCTAACCAGTTCTTAAGCAATAAAGAATAATTCAGACAATACTGCACTGCCATAATCATTTATTACAAATAAAACAAATATATTGAACACGTAACACAATTAACAGTCACAATCTTTTATGAAGAAACAAGTCAATAAATACGGCCTAGTCCAAACGTCTTGTGCGCAGTCATGTTCAGAAGCCTGATCATTTAAAAAAATTATATACATTATGTACATCCTCTTTATCCAGAGCACCTTTAATGCGTTCTGCTAAAGCTTCAGTCTGTTAAAGGGGTCATATAATGGTACATGCACTTTTACAAGTTGATTGTACTGAAATGTGTGTTGGCAGTGTCTGTACACAACCATCATATAATGATAAAAATCCATTCAGTGGTTTTGTTTTAATCTCCTTATATGTTTTCCCCTGCCTCAAATCGAGCCTGTGACGTCACAGGCTCGCACGCCCCTCCCGCGATTGTTGAATGACAGTTCCGCCCTCGCTCGTGAGAGCTGTCAATCATAGTCTGCGCGGACCGGCGCGGTCATTGTTGATATGCTGGAGCACTGTCTATGAGCAGAATGGCGTCTAAGCGATTGTGGTGTTCTGTTCTTGGGTGTAATAACGAACACAGCAGTAGTTTTAATGTTCCTAAATCCGAACCGCTGAAGACACAGTGGCTGAGTTTTGTTTTCGAAGGAAATATTCCCCACGAGCAACGTCACTGCTTTCATGTTTGCGCGAATCATTTCACACACCAGACTGCTTTATAAACGAGGGTCAGTATAAAGCTGGTTTTGCTAAGAAGCTGCTCATGAAAAAAGGATCGGTACCAGCTATTCGTGTTCCTGCAGAACCTCTAGAACAACTGAAGTGAGTGTAACGTTTTATTAACCTTTATATTAATATTTATATCTTTGCAAATCGCTAGCTGCACGCTTCACGATGATCTCAATGTACGACGTTCTATGTACGACGTTCTCAATATAATTCATAATCCCACGTTTATAATGAACAACGCGTTATGGTTATTGTGTTACAAACGTGTACGCACAGAACAGAGGGGCGGAGTGAGCTCAGATCATGATCATTTAAAGGCATATGCACTGAAACGGCGTGCTGAAAACAGAGCTGTTTTTGACCAGGTAAAATAACTGTTTTCTTACAATACTAATGAGAATTTTTAATTAAAGTATATTACAAACTTTTAATTTAGACCCTAAAGAATCATATTAGCTTGTACAAAAATGGCATTATATGACCCCTTTAAACGTGTCAGTTTATATATGCATTGTGAATATGAATTTAAAGGTGCTCTAAGCGATGTCGGGTGACGTCACTTCTTGTTGACGTTTGAAGTATTGTCAAACGGAGGCTAGCTAGACCCTCCCTCCTCCTCCTCCCTGCGCACTAACCCCCCAAATCCTTCTTGTCGGTTATTGGCTGGAACAGTTTATGTTTCGTGGTGCGGGTTACCCCAGTTTGTTTTTGTTGTTGTGTGTGGAGCCTGGGGTTTCTGCAGAGACCGCGTCTTTTTACAGTGTGTTCAGGGGACAGGCAGCTAGCGGATAGTGAGGAGATGTTTGCTGTATGTTGTAATGTTTGGCCTAAAAAAAACGCAACATCGCTTAGAGCACCTTTAACTATATATTAAATAATAATAATAATAACTGTTCTTCATTAAAAACAGAAATAAATCAATCTCTCCGAAACTTGAACTTTGGGTCAAATGTCGGATGTTGATGGAGAAAGGTCTGTTTGACCTGTTTCTCTGTTGGATACTTTCAAAATCCAGCAATTCTCTTACGAGAGGTTCTCTCGTATTGCGTAAGTTTAGCTTACGCTACGGGTAAAGTTCATCTTTGCTCGAGATATTGAAGCCAAAATTATCTTTCATTTTGTATATATTGTCAACGCAGTGCAGCAGCTGCAGACCTAGAGCAGGCTGTCTAGCGTGCTCATTGGCTGCCTTGCGGCAACTGCAGCAGCCTACCAGTGAGCCTGGCGTGACGTCACGCCCAATGGTGGCGCTTCGCGCCCACTACGCGTCACAGCCCGCGCAAAGGGGTGTGGCTTAGCGTATAAAAGCGGGGCTCAGAGGCTGCTTCCCTGATTTTCATCTCTTCAGCGAAGCTCTTCATTCCGCTGGATCCGAGAGAAGCCGCCGCTGTTGAAACCAGCGACTGCCAGCAGAGGAAAGCGCCTGAGGAAGCCGGTTGACTTCCTGCCGCCTTCAGCCTTCCGTGCCAGCAACGCTATCCGCCGACAATATCCTTTTTACTGCTCTTGTCTGTTTCTGTGTACTGTGTGTGCTCGCTGCTGCGACACACACTTCTACTAAAAGAACGCGAGCTGAAGCTGTCACTCCGCCCTCCATTTCACCGCGCAAGAAGAAGCGCCGTGCTCAGAGGATGCCTCAGAGGTATGTTTCCATCCCCCTAGTGGAAGAAGCGGTAGCAGCGATTGTAAGTCACGTGCCCGCCCCAGCGCGCTCACGCTTGCTAATGAATGCCTTGCCTCCGGCGCCGCTCACTCGCTACAAAGGTTTTAGAAAACGTTCCCTGCTCAAAGTAACCGGGACGTCACAAATGAAACAGCGTGCAATCGCTGCCAGCAAGCCGCCATGTCTAAGCACTCACTCACTCACCGGTGTCAGACTGTGAATGTATGCTACGAGCTCGCTCACGACAGCTCGCGTGTGCTATCAGTCGCTCCGCCTCAAGCGCCGCTCGCGCTTCAGAAAGCCATTGTAAAACGCTCCCCATTCAATGTAATCGGGTCATTATGTGCGAACCAGCCCAAAGTGGCTGTCAGCGAGCCACTTCGTCCAAGCACCGAGGGCGCGTGCGCCGCGCCCACATCTCCATTTCAGTTCCCGAAGCCCACAGTGTGCGGCAAACGGAACCCGGAGGCCATACTCCCCCTGGCCACACATGCACAAGCATGGGAAGCCATTCCAGGGGTTTCAGAGTGGGTGCTGAGCACGATAAGACAGGGCTATGCACTACAGTTCACTCGCCGCCCCCCGCGTTTTCACGCTCGGACCGAGTCGACAGTGAGCGCGAAAGTAGCACATCTACTCCGCGCAGAAATAGCCAAACTGCTGTGCAAAGGAGCTATAGAACCGGTGCCGCCTTCTCTGAGCGAGTCAGGCTTTCACAGCCGTTATTTTCTCGTACCGAAGAAGGACGGAGGCCTGAGGCCTATATTAGATCTGAGATTTTTTAACAAAGCTCTCATGAGGAGACCGTTCAAAATGATTACAACCAGGCAGATCCTCGCGCAAATTCGCCCGAGGGACTGGTTTATATCTCTCGATCTGAAAGACGCATATTTTCAGATTCAGATTATACCCTGTCACAGGCCATTCTTGAGATTCGCCTTCGACGCCCAGGTATATCAGTACACCGTCCTCCCGTTCGGCCTGTCCCTGGCACCCCGTACATTCACGAAGTGCATGGACGCGGCGCTCGCCCCCCTCAGATGTCAGGCTGTGCAAATTCTGAACTATTTGGACGATTGGCTGATTCTAGCACAGTCAGAGATAGAGCTCGTATCTCACAGAACTATGCTTCTCAGTCACTTGGAGAGATTGGGTCTCACGGTCAACTGGACCAAGAGCTCATTACAGCCCAGCCAGTCAATCTCCTTTTTAGGGATGGAACTGGACTCCGTGGCTATGAAGGCTCAGCTGTCGACAAAGCGTGTGCGCCGTGTTCGACACCTGACCGCATCTTTCCAGAAGGGCAGAACCGCCTCCCTGAAGAAATTTCAGAGGATGCTGGGCTGTATGGCCTCAGCTGCAGCAGTGCTTCAGCTGGACTTACTGCGCATGCACCCGCTACAATGCTGGTTGAACGCCCACGTACCCCGTCAGGGGTGGACGCGCAGCTACAAACGGATCAGGATATCTCAGAGCTGCATTTCAGTTCTGCAGCCCTGGTTAGCGGCCAATTGGTACCAGCAGGGGGTGATGATGGGAGTAATTTCCCACCGAAAAATCATCTCGACAGACGCCTCCAACTCAGGTTGGGGCGGACTTTTCGAGGGCAGACCGGTCTTTGGCCTGTGGTCAGACCGAGAGAAATGCCTTCACATAAACTGTCTGGAGATGTTGGCGGTCGAGAACGTGCTGAAGCGCTTCCTCCCGTTCATACAGGACTAACACGTTCTACTCCGCTCGGACAACATGTCGGTTGTGTCCTACGTGAACCGCCAGGGCGGTGTCAGGTCCAGGAGCCTCTGCGAC
Source organism: Rhinichthys klamathensis goyatoka (assembly GCF_029890125.1). Lineage (NCBI taxonomy): Eukaryota > Metazoa > Chordata > Actinopteri > Cypriniformes > Leuciscidae > Rhinichthys > Rhinichthys klamathensis. The sequence continues at coordinate 2,166,810 of NW_026606608.1, read as the reverse complement.
CTGGCAGAACGCCTCCTCGTTTGGGCCCAGTGCTTCCTGCGTTCGCTGAGAGCGACCAACGTGCGAATGTGCGGGGAGTGGTCGTTACACCCCCAAACAGTCCGGCTGTTATGGCGCCTCTTTGGCAGAGCGGAAGTCGACCTATTCGCGTCAAAGGACAACGCTCATTGCCCAGTGTTCTTTTCAAAGAACGAGGATGCGCTGGCCCAACTCTGGCCCAGCCGCCCGCTATATGCCTTCCCTCCGATCTCTATGTTACCACAGGTAATCAAGAGAATCAGGGAATCGCACAGCCCGGTGCTCCTCATAGCCCCGCGATGGGAGAACCAAACCTGGTTCCCGGAACTAACACAGCTGTCACACACAGCCCCGTGGCCGATTCCGGTGAGGAGGGACCTCCTCTCTATCAAGCCTGCGGCTCGATCTGGCATCCCCATCCAGAGCGCTGGTCTCTGCACGTGTGGTTGATCAACGGATACCCGTTATCCTGCCAGAAGGAGTTATGAACACAATCACGCAATCTAGAGCTCCCTCTACGAGACGGCTATATGCGTCTAAATGGTCTGTGTTCTCCAAATGGTGCACCGACAAAAATCGGGACCCCAGAACGGGTGAGGTTTCGCAGGTGCTCAGTTTCCTTCAAGAGCTGCTGGATAAGGGCAGGTCCCCATCTACGCTCAAAGTTTACGTGGCGGCCGTCGCAGCCTTCGCTGAGTCGAAGCAAGGCCGGTCGCTAGGAAGGAATGAGCTGGTCATCTGCTTCTTGAGAGGAGCCAGAAGGATGAACCCTCCGCGCCCACCTTCGGTTCCTATTTGGGATCTCTCCGTGGTCCTAGAGGCCCTAAAGATGCATCCCTTCGAACCATTAGATTCAACGAATCTAAAATACCTCTTGGCTCTGTCATCAGTTAAACGTGTGGGGGACTTACACGCGCTATCTGTTAGCACAGCGTGCCTTGAGTTTGGCCCAAATGACTCTAAAGTCATTCTCAAACCGAGACATGGCTATGTCCCGAAGGTGATTGGCACTCCCTTCAGAGCGCAGGTCATTTCTCTGTCGGCTCTGCCAGCATCCGACAGCGTGAGCAGTGACAGCCTCCTATGCCCTGTCAGGGCACTGAGGGCTTACGTTACGCGCCCAGCCCCTTTCAGACGCTCCGAACAGCTTTTCGTTTCGTTTGGCGGGCGCACCAAAGGTCTCGCCGCCTCGAAACAGTCCCTATCCAGATGTATAGTGGACGCGATTTCTGCTGCCTATGCGTCAAAAGGTCTGCAATGCCCTCTGGGCATCAGGGCTCATTCCGTAAGAGGCATGGCCTCGTCGTGGGCATGGTCCAATGGAATTTCCATTCACGACATCTATATGGCGGCGGGCTGGGCCTCCCCGTCTACATTTTTGAGATTCTATAATTTGGAAGTTCCCGCCTTGCAGGCCAGACTTCTATCAGTCTAATGTGTGTATGGTCTGCCCACGTCACTGGTGCGCAGGCTACCTCAACGTAAGCTCTCCTGGTTGAGCTGCACTAATATGGGTTGATATACATGTACATGCAGCCCGGAACCGCCGCTCTGCATTCCCCATGGGTGCTTATGTTTATAGATGTGTCGATCCGCTTGCTGGCCGCCTGAATTTCCCACTTTCACTGTTCCCCGGGTTGGGACTCATATACCCCTTTTCCACCAACAAGAACCGGGTGCTGGTTCAGAGCCAGAGCCAGAGCTGGTTCGGAGTTAGTTCGACTGACAAGCTTACTAAGAACCGGTTTGCCTTTCCACCGGCTGGAGAGCCACAACAGAGCCAGATCTTACGTCACTGCATACATCTCATGTTGCCCAGCAACGCTAGTGCGGTAGCGCCAAACACAAACACGCCAGGCTTGTTCGAGATGCATCGGCTTCTCGCAGATCGATCGCCGCATGACATCAAAGCACTGCGAAAGCGATCCAAAAGCACAAGGAGTCGTATGATCTCCAAACACTCCCGCAGCTCCGATCGGTCCGCGCCGCTCCGATGCATCTCGAACAAGCCATCAACAATAATGGACGTTGCGTTACTATGGATGCTCATGGGTTTGCAAAAATACATCGGAATCCAACGCGTTTGTGCAGCTCGCCGTAACTTACATAGACGGATATTATAATCAAGCTGCTATTAGCTCTACTAGCTGCTATATAAAAATGGCGGTCACAAGTTTCTATTCGTCTTGTTGGTCACGGTAACCCAGCCCCTGACGCAAGCGGTTCTTACTTGGCTCTGTTCTAGACCAGCAATGATTTGGTGCTACTTAAGAACCACTTTTCCTGGTTCGGATCTGGTGCTTTGCGTGTGGAAAAACAAAGAACCGAATTGAAACTAGGCTCTGGCTCCGAACCAGCACCAGCTCTGCTTTGGTGGAAAAGGGGTAATAGAGTGGATGCTGGGCGCGCACGGCGTTGACAAAGTGTTCCCGTAGCGTAAGCTAAACTTACGCAATACGAGAGGAACCTCTCGTAAGAGAACGTACTCGGTTACCTAACGTAACCTTGGTTCTCTCTAGAGAGGGAACGAGTATTGCGTGACCGGCCGTGCTAAGCGCCACGAGCGATTTTCGCTTCAGATCATGAAAACCAGGGAAGCAACCTCTGAGGCCCGCTTTTATACGCTAAGCCACGCCCCTTTGCGCGGGCTGTGACGCGTAGTGGGCGCGACGTCACGCCAGGCTCACTGGTAGACTGCTGCAGTTGCCGCAAGGCAGCCAATGAGCACGCTAGACAGCCTGCTCTAGGTCTGCAGCTGCTGCACTGCGTTGACAATATATACAAAATTAAGGATAATTTTGGCTTCAATATCTCGAGCAAAGATGAACTTTGCCCGTAGCGTAAGCTAAACTTACGCAATACTCGTTCCCTGTCTAGAGAGAACCGAGGTTACGTTAGGTAACCAAGTACGTTTTCTGCTAGTTTCTCAAACCTACCTACCCTGCCTTTAATAAATGCATAACAAACAGCAAATTAGAACACTGGTTATCAAGACACACTATATAACTTGTAACATGCTTTCGAGATTTATCCATTTAAATGTATTTTTCCTTTCTTTTTTTTGCCAGTTGTAACCCCTCAAAAATAATTAAAGTTAGCTTTGGTTTAAATGAATTGTGAAATTGTTATAAAATTGAAATGGCACAACGCAATATATTATTAGTGCAAATTATATTACATGTGACTGTGGTCTGAGGCTGTCGTTATGAATGTTTTTAACTTTATCACCCAAAAAAATGAGGCATACATTTATTTCATCATCTGTTAGTACATCTGCTATCAATCCCCTTCTGATTACTCTTCTGGTTCTACAAATAAATATATAAATTATTTTATTTTATTTAGCATATTACTTTCAAAAGTGTATTATCTATTTTTTTCGTGTGCTTACTAACCTTACAAATGGATGTGGATATTGCATTTTGCATCCACAGTAGAAGCGACTATTAGAGTCGACATTACACACACCTGCGCAGTCGTTATGGAGCCATCCAGCACATGTATTGCACTGAAAACATGCCACATTTTTCAAATGACGTCTATCATTCTGTAAAAATGTAACATAACATTTGTTTGTTTTTTAATACTTGGTTGTATATGAATGCCCCATCAAAGTGTCTTCAGATGTTGGATGCTGTGTTTCATGGAGCTTTAAGGTTTATTTCAAATTGCAGACCCCTCACTCATCACTGTACACTTTACTCCAGAGTGAATTTGCCCTCTCTGTCAAATCGCCGGCTTACTCACCTTTATATCTTTATATATAAGGGCATTATAGGTGTAACAGGGTGCGGTTGAAGCAGAGATGAGGCAGGATCCAAATGCAGCACATGCTTTATTTAACAGACTACAAACTATGGATACAGGACTCGGGAACAGGAACAACCGACGTTGACGTGCTACACAGAACTGTAAGACATACAGGACCTCACAAAAACAAGGCTGAAACCCAGGGCTTAAATAATCAGGGACAAACGAGCTAGACAAGATAACAAGGGGGAGTGGGAAATCAGAGACACCTGGGATAACTAATAGACAAGACAGGGAACCAAGTAATGTGTACTTGATAAGGCAGAGCATCGAAAGGTCATCGCCCTCCCTTTCAGCGGGGAAGAGGAACAAATGTGCTCATAACTTCCGGGTCACTGCTCATGTGGTGACCGGTTGGCTCGTAGATTAGAACATTTTAAACTTTTTAACCTAATTATTTCATTAGCATAGCAATATCATTATTTATTTATTTATTTATTTTGTTTCCCTATATGCTGGTTACACGATATATATGGATATGGTGGTCTAATCTCTCTTCGAAGATCCAAGTTCCCACGCAGTTTGGCGAGGTCATTCTTCTGTGTTTTCTCACATCAGCAACCAGGCATGGAGAGCCGAAAGCTTTTTTGGTTGCTGGTTTTCTTGCAGTTTTTATACTATTTGGAATATTTATCCTGTCTAACAACTGGAGACAACCTTCCTGACAGTTATATAAGTACGAGTAACATACTCCAGAGAATTTCTCTTCCAGCTTCAACTCTATTCCTGCCACGCCACTGATACGGAGGAGTTCCCGGCGGAAATTATATACAAACATTCTTCTAACAAAAAGGATCCATGCCACAACAAAAAGAAGGTAACTAGAAGGGGAAAGAAAAAGGGTGGAATCATAGCCTGACTTAAACGGGAGAAACGTAAACATTGACCGCTTCCTTCTGTCATTCTAGCTAATGTGCGCTCTCTCCGACAAAGTAGACGAACTACAAGCCAATGTTAATTACATGTACGAATATAGGACTGCCTCTATTCTGGCTTTTACTGAAACGTGGCTGAATAGAAATGATAATGATGAAGCCCTTTGTAACCCACACACGGTTACTAAAGTGCAAAAACCCTCTAATCCACAAGGGGATGGGGCGTACACTAGGGATGTCGCAATAGTCAAGTCAAGTCATCTTCATTTATATAGCGCTTTTAACAATGGATTGTTTCAAAGCAGCTTTACAGAGATAAACATATCATTTAAGGTAACAGATTGTTTTGGCGTTATAGCGGTTCTTGAATAATGTTACTTCCAGCTAAAGTTAACTTTGATTGATTCACCTCCGTCGAAATGATCAGACTTTAAACGCGAACCTGTGATTAACGCAGACGGCGTTCACATGCTCATTCAGAATTCTATAGTTATGTGCTTTTTAAAATATGTGCGCAGGTTTGTAATTCATACAACCCAGCCTAAACAAACTACTTTTCTTGCCTAAAAATTTTGATACAGAATTTTGTTTTATTTTATCACTTCGGGGTACGCGAGCTGGAATTCACAACGCTTTATCTGTAGAGTGGGAAAGGGATCCTCCATAGGGAGAGGATAGTGGATACTTCAGCACTGCATTGTCATCGGGTCCAGGCAAAGCTCCCTCGTCAGATCTGGACACGGCCTGGATCCGGCAGGCTGCGGGAAAACCTCGGGATAAACAAAGACACTAATATTAGCGTAGATGCCATTCTTCTTATGATGTAGCGAGTACATCAAGATTTAAGGGAAGTGTTCCCAGTTCCGGCTGACCTAATCTATGCAGCCTAAAATTGAATTTATAGAAGTCTATAATGTATTATGTGTATGCTAGGTCAAAGAGATGTGTTTTTAGTCTAGCTTTGAACTGACAGAGTGTGTCTGCTTCCCGGACAATGGTTGGAAGACTGTTCCAAAGTTTTGGTGCTAAATAGGAAAAGGATCTACCGCCTGCAGTCGATTTAGATATTCTAGGTATTATCAACTGGCCGTAATTTTGAGATCGCAATAGACGTGAAGGACTATAATGCGTTAAAAGCTCGCTCAAGTACTGCGGAGCTAAACCATTTAGTGCTTTGTAGGTAATCAACAATATTTTAAAATTTATACGATGTTTAATAGGGAGCCAATGCAGTGTTGACAGAACCGGGCTAATATGGTCATATTTCCTGGTTCTGGTAAGAACTCGAGCTGCGGCGTTTTGAACTAGCTGTAGTTTGTTTATTAAGCATGCAGGGCAACCACCCAGTAGAGCATTACAATAATCTAGCCTTGAGGTCATGAACGCATGGACTAATTGTTCCGCATTTCCCAATGAGAGCATATGGCGTATTTTAGATATATTTTTAAGATGGAAAAATGCGGTTTTACAGATACTAGACACGTGGCTTTCAAAAGAAAGGTTGGTATCAAAGAGCACACCCAGGTTCCTAACCGACGACGAAGACTTGACAGAGCAGCCATTAAGTGTTAGACAGTATTCTGGGTTATTACGTGTGGAAGTTTTTTGTCCAATAATTAGAATCTCTGTCTTTTCAGAATTTAGTAGTAGGAAATTACTAGTCATCCAATTTTTTATATTAGCTATGCATTCCGTTAATTTTGTGAATTGGTAAGTTTCGTTGGGTTTTGAAGAAATATACAGCTGAGTATCATCGGCATAACAGTGAAAGCTAACTCCATGTTTCCTAATGATATCTCCTAATGGTAGCATGTACAGAGTGAACAGCAGCGGTCCTAGTACTGAGCCTTGTGGTACGCCATACTGAACTTGTGATCGATAAGACATCTCTTCATTTACTGCTACAAACTGATAACGGTCTGTTAAGTATGATTTAAACCATGCTAATGCAATTCCACTAATGCCAACATAGTTTTCTAGTCTATTTAAAAGAATGTTGTGGTCAATGGTGTCAAATGCAGCACTAAGATCGAGTAACACTAATAGAGAGATACAACCACGATCGGATGATAAGAGCAAATCATTTGTGACTCTAATGAGAGCTGTCTCAGTGCTATGGTACGGTCTAAATCCGGACTGAAAATCCTCGCAGATATCATTTCTTTCTAGATAGGAACATAGTTGTGAAGATACTGCTTTTTCTAATATCTTTGACAGAAAAGGCAGATTCGAGATCGGCCTGTAAGTGACTAATTCTGTAGGATCAAGTTGTGGTTTTTTAACAAGCGGTTTTATCATAGCCAGTTTAAAGGTTTTTGGTACGTATCCTAGAGACAGAGATGAATTAATGATATTAAGAAGAGGATATATGACCTCTGGAAACATCTCTTTCAGTAGCTTAGTCGGTATAGGATCTAACATACATGTTGTCGATTTAGATGAATTAACGAGTTTGCAGAATTCTTCTTCTCCTATAGCAACAAATAAATCAAATTTTTCCTCAGGGAGACTACAATGCACTTCCTGATGCGATACTGTGGTAGACGGTTGCATAGTTATAATTTTGTCCCTGATATTATCAATCTTATAAGTGAAGAAGTTCATAAAGTCATCACTGCCGTTTTGCTTTGACACTTCTGAGCTTGAAGCTTTCTTTTTCGTTAGTTTAGCCACTGTTTCAAATAAATACCTAGGATTATGTTTATTTTCTTCTAATAGGTTTGAAAGATAAGCAGATCTAGCAGCGTTTAAAGCCTCTCTGTAAGCAATCGAGCTCTCTTTCCACGAAATCCGAAATACCTCTAGTTTAGTTTTCTTCCAGTTGCGCTCCATTTTTCTGGCTGCTCTCTTTAGGGCCTGAGTGTGCTCGCTGTACCACGGCATTGGACTATTTTCTTTAATCTTCTTTAAGCGCAACGGAGCAACTGCGTCTAAAGTGCTGGAAAAGAGAGAGTTAAACGTTTCTGTTGCAATATCAAGTTCTTCTAAGCTATCCGGGATGCTGAGATGATGAAACTGATTAGGAAGATTATTGATAAAGCAATCTTTAGTGGCAGAAGTTATAGGTCTAACGTATTTATAACACGGAGTCGGCTTTGCAGCCTTGGCTAAATGTAATTTACATGAGACTAGATAATGATCTGAGATGTCATCGCTCTGCTGCAGAATTTCAACGGCATCAATATCTATTCCATGTGATAATATTAGATCTAGAGTATGATTACGACAATGAGTAGGTCCTGACACGTGTTGTCTAACTCCAATTGAGTTTACAATGTCTTTAAATGCCAATCCCAAAGCATCTTTTTCATTATCTACATGTATATTAAAATCACCAACAATTAGTACTTTATCTGCAGCCAATACTAAATCTGATAGAAAGTCCGCAAATTCTTTGATAAAATCTTTATGGTGCCCTGGTGGCCTGTATACAGTAGCCAGCATAATTCTCAAATGTGATTTATCGTTTACACTATATATTTTTACATTAAGCACCAATACTTCAAAAGAAGTATATTGAAAGCTACATTTCTTAGTGGTTTTGAAAATATTACTATAAATTACAGCAACACCTCCCCCTTTGCCTTTCAGACGAGGTTCATTTTTATAACTGTAATCTTGTGGGGTTGACTCATTTAAAATAATGTAATCGTTTGGTTTTAGCCAGGTTTCTGTCAAACACAGCATATCAAGATTATAATCTGAAATCATATCATTAACTATGAGAGATTTTGAAGTAAGGGATCGAATATTCAGCAACCCAAGCTTTATCATTTGCTCATCTGTATTATATCTGTTTTTTATTTGTTGAACATCAATTAAATTTTTAACCTGACGTTTTTTGGATTTCCAAATTCGGGGAACAGACACAGTCTCTATATGATGATATCTAGGTGAAAGAGGCTCTATGTGATGGGATTTATCTGACCTTGGTGACGTGAGGCCGCTAGCAGACGGTCGGTTTAGCCAGTCTGTCTGCTTCCTGACCTGAGCCCCAGATTGTCATGTTTTATCTCTAAGACTATGAGCCAAATTACTAGAGAGAAGAGCAGCACCAGCCCAGGAGGGATGGATACCATCTCTTTTCAACAGATCAGGCTTGCCCCAAAAATTTTTCCAATTGTCTATGAATTTTATATTATTCAGCGGACACCACTTCGACAGCCAACCATTCAGTGAGGCCAATCGGCTAACTATCTCATCACTCCTGCGTACAGGAAGGGGGCCAGAGCAAATTACAGTGCCTGACATCGTACTTGCGAGTTCACACACCTCTTTAATATTAATTTTGGTGATCTCCGACTGGCGGAGTCGAACATCATTAGTGCCGACATGAATAATGATCTTAGAGAATTTACGATTAGCATTAGCCAGCACTTTTAAATTTGCTTTGATGTCAGGCGCTCTGGCTCCCGGCAAACATGTGACTATGGTGGCTGGTGTCTCTATTTTCACGTTCCGTGTGATCGAATCACCAATTACCAGGGCACAATCAACAGAATTCTCAGTGGGTGTTTCACTGAGTGGGGCAAATCGATTTGTTATGGGAATCGGAATGGAAGAGTGGTTCTTTGATCCGCGACTAGAGCGGTGATCTCTCACGGTCACCCATCTGCCCTGCTGCACGGGCTCTACTTCAGCCGGAACCGAATCATGTAAAGAGTTCACTATGCTAGGCGCATCAAAAACACTATCTAAAGCTCTAGCATTCTTACCATCCTCAATTAAAGTTTGGATGCGTGTCTCTAGTTCTGAAATCTTCTCCGTCAGCCTGACTGTCTCCTTGCATTTATCACATATAAATCCTATATTGCCATCGGAGAAGGCTATACTAAACATATGACATGTGACACAGGTGACAATAACAGGACAAGAAGACATTACTCACCGTGTTTGTTAACTGATTTCTTACTTACCTGGACTTTATGAACTCAAAGGCGCGGGCGCGCGAGAGAAAATAAATATATAAATGAGCGCACGGGTGGCGCGTTAGCAGGCTTACGTTAAAAATAACGGAAGCTAGAGATGTAAGGTTAATCTGAGATGTTGGGTAAGCTGTATTTAGTAGTATAAACAACTAGATAGTAAATGATGGCTCAAAACATAAAGAAATACGAGGCTCAGGCGGAGCTTACAGCCTCGAAGCAAACAAACACACAGCAGGCAGCGAGGCAGACAGGAGCAATCGATCAGCGATCAGACCAGACCAGAGCAATATCGGTGTTGACGATAATCGTGATATTCAAAGCATGAAATATCGACATCGTGTTAATTTAGAGTGTGGCGATAACCACAATGTTTAAAATGAATAGGACTGTTATGATAACATGACACGTAAATACTCCAGCGCGAGTACCTGGTTGACGTCTCAGCTGTATTGCACCCGCTGCGGCTGACACAAACAAAAAGACGCAGCCCGGGCCGCGCAGCTACTCTGAGAAGAACGCGTCGTCTGAGCGAGAGAGTGAAACACTCTGTCCACACCCGAAAAAAGTAAGCTCGCCTGAATGGGAGTTCTTCGGCTCAAAAGAAAACAGCACTTTAAAGGGGGTCGCACACCGCGGCGTCTGTCCGCGGCGCCCAGCAACGGCTCTTGTTCAAAATCCTGCCACGACACAGAGCGCCATTTACATGCTTTTATATTACATTTACATTTTATTTGTTGCAAATCATCGTAAATGACTTCACCCTGTGCTGCAATGTACATTTAGTTTTACATTCATTTTCAGAAATCAGCTGCTTGAATGTAAATTGCTGATGTTATCGTATTTTCAGGTAATATTATCAATTCATTCAGGTAATGGATGCTGTGAGGTAAAGTGTTCAGATCACAGACTCAGCAACTATTGTATTTAATATTACAGTACAATCATAACATAGTACAGACATTATCTTAATTTCATAATCTCCTTAAACATAAGAATACTGCTGGCCATAAACTGAGAAAGTGCGCATCCGGTGTGCGATACCTCAAGTTGTCCTACACGTGAAGCGACGCTGCAGAATGTGTAGCCACCAACCTTTTTACCATCTCTGTGTCAGAGAATACATTGCGATTATTTTACTAGTCATGGAATGGGAAACGTGACATTAACCTGTTAACAGGGGGTTTCTGTGTTCATACATATAATAAAGGGTGATTATTAACATCTTATTTTTGTATTTGCACTTGATTTTTTTGTTTGTAGTACCCATATGTTTGTTGGGTAAAAAGAAAAACTATTTAAACAAAGTAAAAATTAATTTGACTGATAACTACCCTACATTTAATAAAGGGTGATTATTAACATCTTATTTTTGTATTTGCACTTTATTTTTTTGTTTTTAGTACCCTTATGTTTGTTGGGTAAAAAAGAAAAACTATATAAACAAAGTAAAAATTAATTTGACTGATAACTACCCCCGATAAAACCAATCGGAGTTGTGATCCCGATTCTTACTATCTGATACCATATAGATGCAGATTCAGATTGTTATCCTGTTTAAGATGCTCATAAAAGATCACTAATCGCGCTAGCCACCTGCTAATCACTAGCAATTACAATGTGAATTTGTCCTGATTTTAGCTCTGCTGTTAGCTCAGTTAAACTAGTAACTATTATAGCAGATCTTTTATAGTAGTCACAATGTTAAGGGTGTTTTATACTCCGTTTTGTTGATTTTAGAAGTCATTTGATTGAGGGAGTATTTATTTTATTGTTTGTTATCTGTAAGATAAGGGTGATTTAGTTAATTTAATTGCCAATATACACATTTTGATCTGTATATGAGGAATATAAGTTCATCTTAACTGTTAAAAAGAATGAATATATTAAAATGTGATATTAAAATGTCATTAAGATGAATAAATAGATTTAAAAGAAGTTAAAAACATAAATATCTGGGTTCAGAAATCTCATGATTCTATTTTATGCTGTGAGATGGAAGTACATGATTGATTGATTGTTGTTTATTAGAACTGACCTATCTTATATGGTGTGATGTGTATCTATTCATTTACATAATGATTAGAGTATTTATATCCTGCACAATTGGATATATTGATTTGAGTTGAATGGATATAAGTTGATTGGATTTGAGTGGAAATGAGGCAACAGTAACTAATGTATTCTGTACTGTATGCATAGATTGGTTTTTTAGAGAGGAATGAATCATCCGAATCTGACCTGCGGTCAGTGGCGAGCCAACCAAAGAAACCATTGAGCAGGCCGAGAACCTTCATATAGACGGCTTCGGGATTCCCTTAAGACTTGACCGTGACATTGAGAATACAGGCAAACTGCACAGCGGTGGCGTCTGCCTCTATTTAAACACACGCAGGTGCTCAACGGTTATTGTCAGAGAGAAGTTTTGTACCACTGACATTGAACTTTTGGCCGTCTCTCTTCGCCCCTTCTACTTACCTAGGGAATTTCCTCAGCTTTTTTTTATTGTGGTATATATTCATCCCAGAGCAAATGCAACCACAGCCATGGAACGCATTAAGAGGACATTAGATAAGCTTGAAGTTATTTCCCCGGATTCTCCCAAATTCATTCTGGGTGACTTTTTAAAAAAATGTGTCAATATGTCACCTGCACTACCCGCTTGGGGAAGACATTGGATAAATGTTATGGCTCAGTTCCACAGGCAAATAAATCTTTTGCCCTACCACCACTTGGTTCAGCTGACCACCATACTATTTTTTTGGCACCAGCTTACCTGCCGTTTGTAAGGAGGACTAAGAGGGAATTTAAAACAATTCAACAGTCGACTGATGATGGCATTGACAGGCTACAGGGATGTTTTGAAGCTACTGATTGGAATAATTTGATAGAGCCATCCAGTAACATTAATGAGCAAGTGGATACGGTCTCATCATATATGTCCTTCTGTGTGGACACTATCATTCCCATCACAAAAGTAACTATCTTTCCTAACAACAAACCGTGGGTGACCAAAGAACTAAAGGAGATTCTTAACAAGAAAAAAAAAGAGTGTTCTTCACTGGCTCTGAAATTGAAAAAAAGGAGGTCAATAGAGAAGTTTAGCATGCCATCAAAATTGCCAAATTAAAATATAAAGACAAGGTGGAACAATCATTTACAAAAGGGGATCTCCGTACAGCGTGGCAGGGCATTAAGACCATGGCAGCTGTGAATAATAATAATAAAAATGTATTTCTTCAGCACATTTAAACACAACACGAGTTGACCAAAGTGCTTTACAGAATCCACATTTCAATAATGTTAAAACAGACATAGATGGATACAAATCATTCAGAACCACATATAGCTAAAAACAATTAAAAGCAACAGTAAACATATGTCTTCAACATAGACGTAAAACCTTCAATGGAATCGCAAGACTTGATGTAAACAGGGAGACCATTCCAAAGCCTCGCTGCAGCCACCGAGAAAGCTCGATCTCCCTTAGTTTTCAGGCGAGATTTCGGAACCTTTAACAATAAGCTTTGCGATGATCTTAATGGTCTGGAGGTGCAGTGATGCTGCAAGAGCTCGGAGATGTAGACAGGGGTTTGTCCGTGTAGACCCTTATAAACCATTAAAAGGACCTTATATTGCACCCTAAACTCCACCAGGAGCCAGTGTAAAGAGGCCAGAACTGGAGTGATACTAGAATATTTACTGGTCCCAGTCAGCAATCTGGCCGCTGCATTCTGCACTAGTTGCGTGACGCGCCAGGGACTTTTTGGACACACCCACATACAGGGAATTGCAATAATCTAATCTGGACGAGATAAAAGCATGGATAATGTTTTCCATGTCTTTAGTAGACAAAAAGCCTTTCATTCTGGCAATCCCTCTTAGCTGAAAAAAGCTACCCTTCACCACCGCATTTATCTGTTTATCAAATTTTAAGTTGGCGTCAAAGATCACTCCGAGGTTTCTAACTTGAGTCTTAACATTGGAGACAAGGGTGCCAAGCTCTATGGAAAGCTGTTCAGCTAACTTCGGTGGGCCGAACACCACCACTTGATATTTTGATTCGTTCAGCTGAAGGAAATTGTCTGCCATCCATTGTTTTATCTCATCCAAGCAATTGAACAATACTGACCCTTTTGACTTATCCTCAGAGTTCAAAGGCAAATACAACTGGGTATCGTCAGCATAACAATGGTATGCCACTCCATGTCTCTGACACATTAAACCCAGTGGGAGCATATATAATGAAAATAGGACTGGGCCAAGGCATGAGCCTTGAGGCACCCCACAAACAACAGGGGGAACAGAAGAGGTAGAGGTCCCTATTTCCACCGCAACTGTCCTCCCCTGAAGATATGAGACAAACCAGGATAGCACATACCCCCCAATACCCACCCACTTACTCAATCGTTCAAGAAGAATCCCGTGGTCCACCGTGTCAAAGGCCGCACTAAGATCCAGTAATACTAGCGCTGTGCAATTCCCTGAATCCACCGATAACAACAGATCATTCGATACTTTAAGAAGGGCAGTTTCTGTACTGTGTTGCGATCTAAAACCTGACTGAAAAGTATCAAAAATATTATTTTTGTTTAAAAAAGTAGAAAGTTGCTTAAGTACCACTTTCTCCAGCAATTTAGATAAGAAAGGTACCTTAGAAATTGGTCTGTACTTGCTTAACACAGAGGGGTCTAAACTCGTTTTCTTTAAAGGGGTCATATAATGGTGCATGCACTTTTACAAGTTGATTGTACTGAAATGTGTGTTGGCAGTGTCTGTACACAACCATCATATAATGATAAAAATCCATCCAGTGGTTTTGTTTTAAATCTCCTTATATGTTTCCCCCTGCCTCAAATCGAGCCGTTCGACCGTGTGACGTCACACGCTCGGAAGCCCCTCCCACGATTGTTGATTGACAGGAGCGTCTCAACACAGACCCGCCCTCGCAGGTGAGATCAGCTCCATGAGAGAGCTGTCAATCATAGTCTGCGCGGACCGGCGCGGTCATTGTTGACATGCTGGAGCACTGTCTATGAGCAGAATGGCGTCTAAGCGATTGTGGTGTTCTGTTCTTGGGTGTAATAACGAACACAGCAGTCATTTTAATGTTCCTAAATCCGAACCGCTGAAGACGCAGTGGCTGTGTTTGTTTTCGAAGGGAATATTCCCCACGAGCAACGTCAATGCGTTCATGTTTGCGCGAATCATTTCACACACCAGACTGCTTTATAGACGAGGATCAGTATAAAGCTGGATTTGCTAAGCTGCTGCTCATGAAAAATGGATCGGTAGCTGCTACCAGATATTCGTGTTCCTGCTGAATCTCCAGAAGAACGGAAGTGAGTGTAACGTTTTATTAAACTTTATATTAATATATTAATCTTTGCAAATCGCTAGCTGCACGCTTCACAATGAATGCGTCTAAGGTTTACACTCAGGGTACATTACGGCATGTTTTCTATGTATGACGTTCTCAATATAATTCATAATCCCACTTTTATACTGAACAACGCGTTATGGTTATTGAGTTACAAATGGTGTACGCCAGAGCTCTGGTGTACGCATAGAACAGAGGGGCGGAGTCAGCAAAGCTCAAGATCATTTAAAGTCATATGCACTGAAACGGCGTGCTGAAAACAGAGCTGTTTTTGACCAGGTAAAATAAGTGTTTTCTTACAATACTAATGAGAATTTTTAATTAAAGTATATTACAAACTTTTAATTTAGACCCTAAAGAATCATATTAGCTTGTACAAAAATGGCATTATATGACCCCTTTAAGAGCGGTTGTACAAGGGCGTGATTAAAATAAGATGGCACTATCCCCTTTGTAAGACTCTGGTTAACTAAAACTGTAATAGTGGGCCCCACCGCATGCCACACCTGAATCAACAAACGAGGCGGTAAAATATCCAGCGAACAAAAAGCTGGCTTCAGGTGTAGGACAATATCCAGCAAATCATCCAAAGAAACCGGCTCAAATGTAGTCAGCACACCCCGAGCACACAAATCGAGTGATGGTTCCAGGCTACCTTGGGCACTGACAGAATTCACAATGCCGGCTCTGATCATTGTGATCTTGTCCATAAAAAACTGAGCGAACTTTCCACAGGCACTCCCCGCATGCTCAAAAACAAAGGGGCTGGCAGGACTCATCACAGAATTAATCACACGGAATAAAAATGATTTTTAGAGATTAGGCCCGAGAAATGTTTCTCCTTAGCCGCTTTTATGAACTTTTGATAAGATAGCATACGCTCTCTTAGAATCTCGTAAGAGACCTGCAGTTTGTCCTTCAACCATTTCCTCTCTGCCTGCCTCCATAATTGCCTCAAAAATCGATTCTCCTCATTAAGCCAGGGCTGGGATACAGTTTTTGATTTTACCTGTCTCCAGGGGGCAATACAATCCAATATATGGTTGCACTCCGTATTAAAATCTAACACACGGTCCTCTACACTCTGGTTTAAATCATTAAGTTTATTTGCTAACTTGTGGGCATTGTACTGTTCTGAAAACCTAAAAGCTGATTCAGCATTTATTGCCCGGGCACGACGGCCCACTGTCCGTGGTCCCGCAATCCACCTGGCAATAGTGACATTAAACGATATAACAAAGTGATCTGACAACCCCAAGTTCTCTATAGTCAGATCACCCACCGGGACACCCCAGGACAAAACTAAATCCAGAGTATGCCCCTGTTTATGTGTTGCACCAGCCACCGATTGCGTAAGGTTAAAGGAATCCAGCAATAACAGGAAATCTTGAACTAAGGGCTTCTCAGGGCAACAGATATGAATATTAAAATCACCTAATATAACAAGATTGTCATCACAAGTCATCATTCAGGATAAGAACTCAGAAAACTCCGTTATAAATTCCTTGTTAAAAATTGGAGGTCTATAAATTATTGCAAATGTGACTGGCTTAATCAGGTCGACTTTAAATACTTGTACTTCAAAACTAACATAATTATCAATCGACACCAGCCTACATTTCAGAGAGTTCTTAAAAATTGACGCAATACCCCCTCCCCACCCTTGGAGAGTTCAGAGCATTATAGTCTCTAGGTGAAGCTTCAGCGAGGGAGTCATGTTTCAGTCATTAAGAATAATTCCAACTCACGAGAAGAGATGAGATCGTTAATTAAAAATGTTTTATTATTAATAGATCTTAAGTTCAGGAGGGCAATCTTAAAGGGGTCATATAATGTCATTTTTGTACAAGCTAGTATGATTCTTTAGGGTCTAAATTAAAAGTTTGTAATATACTTTAATAAAAAATTCTCATTAGTATTGTAAGAAAACACTTATTTTACTTGGTCAAAAACAGCTCTGTTTTCAGCACGCTGTTTCAGTGCATATGACTTTAAATGATAATGAGCTTTGTAAACACCGTTTGTAACACAATAACAATAACGCGTTGTTCAGTATAAACGTGGGATTATAAATTATATTGAGAACATCATACATAGAAAACATGCCGTAATGTACCCTAAGTGTAAACCTTAGACGCATTCATTGTGAAGCGTGCAGCTAGCGATTTGCAAAGATTAATATAAATATTAATATAAAGTTTAATAAAACGTTACACTCATTTCAGTTGTTCTAGAGGTTCAGAAGGAACACAAATAGCTGGTACCGATCCTTTTTTCATGAGCAGCTTCTTAGCAAAACCAGCTTTATACTGACCCTCCTCGTTTATAAAGCAGTCTGGTGTGTGAAATGATTCGCGCAAACATGAAAGCATTGACGTTGCTCGTGGGGAATATTCCCTTCGAAAACAAAACTCAGCCACTGTGTCTTCAGCGGTTCGGATTTAGGAACATTAAAATGACTGCTGTGTTCGTTATTACACCCTAGAACAGAACACCACAATCGCTTAGACGCCATTCTGCTCATAGACAGTGCTCCAGCATATCAACAATGAGCGCGCCGGTCCGCGCAGACTATGATTGACAGCTGGCTCACGAGCGAGGGCGGGTCTGTGTTGAACCGTTGCTGTCAGTCAACAATCGTGGGAGGGGCTTCCGAGCGTGTGACGTCATAAGGTCGAACGGCTCGATTTGAGACGGGAAAACATTTAAGGAGATTAAAACAAAAACACTGGATGGATTTTTATCATTTTATGATGGTTGTGTACAAGCACTGCCAACACACATTTCAGTACAATAAACTTGTAAAAGTGCATGTACCATTATTTAGCCCTTTAATGATTGTACCATGGGCCGGCTCACTTCGATTACAAGGGATAGGTGCATATTCCAAGAACCGGAGATTCTCAGGGTTACTCCCTCTCTTCCTGAAACGCCGATGCGAGTCTTTGATCCCCGCTGACCGCACCCAGCGCCGAGGAGAGACCACAACCAGGTAAGAGACCCTTTCGTCCCGACGACACGACAATAGATGCCAGGAAGATGGGTCGAAGAAATCCACCGCTAAGCCCGTAGACATACACAGACAAGCCGCTGATGCACGCGCTATCGCACGCGCCCATCTCCGTGTCACAGCCACACCCGCTCGCTTGCCTTGTCTCCTATTCCGTTTCCTTCTGTTGCGACAAAGATCTGTTAGCCCGCACAGGTAAACCGAAGCGCGTTCAGATAATGGGGGATTGCAAGACCACTGAACACCTGTATAGCCTCTGCAAACATCCACCACCGACTCTTGAAGACTCAGAAGAAAGTTACGCTCATAAACAAGAAGAGAGCTGGCTCTCTATACCAGCAGTACTAAGATGAGGATTAACATAGAGGACAAACAAAGACCGACGGCATGCCGAGTGAATCACAGGCGCCATCTTGAATCTTGAATACTGCCCCCACTTCCTGTAAGCTCATTCAGGTTGCAGGTAGCAGTCCAGCATCACTCCCCAATGACCTTAACTCTTTTTTCACTAGGTTTGAGACAGATAATAACATTCAGCTTAAGGAAGTCTTCTCTAAAATCAAACCTGGTGACTCCTCCCTCACTATTAACACAAAGGATGTGGTAGGAGCCCTTAAGAAGACGAAAGTCAACACAGCAAAAGGGCCGGATAATATCAGTGGTCGTACTTGGAGGTACTGTGCTGAGCAGCTGGGGGGAGTGTTCCAGGTGTTGTTCCAGAGATCCCTGGATGATGGCATAGTCCCTCAGCTGTGGAAGGATTCCACAGTTATTCCAATTCCAGAAAAAGGTACTATCAAGGTCATGAATGACCTCAGGCCAGTGGCTCTCACCTCTCTAGCCATGAAAGCCATGGAGAGGGTCATCAAAAAGCATATTATTAAGATTACAGACTTACAGATGGGCCCACTTCAGTTTGCTTATCGCGCAGGTAGAGGGGTGGACGATGCAAAGGTTTTTATTACTGACACCATACACAAACATCTGGATTCTCCTAACATGACAGCCAGACTCATTTTCGCTGATTTCTCCTCGGCATTTAACACCCTGCAGCCACATATTCTTGCTGAGAAACTCTCTACTTTCCACCTAGATGACCAACTGGCACCAACATCCCCCTCTCATCAACAGTCACTAATCTTGGTGTAAAAATGGACTCCCAACTCACTTTTGAAACCCATATAAATCACCTATGCAAGACTTCTTTCTACCACCTCCGTAACATCTCCAAACTCCACCCCATTCTTTCCCTCTCAGATGCTGAAAAGCTGGTTCATGCCTTTGTCTCCTCCAGACAGAACTACTGCAACGCACTTCTCATTGGGATTCCTAGAAAGAGTCTGCAGAGGCTTCAGTACATCCAAAACTCTGCAGCTAATATCCTGATGAGAGTGCGGAAAAATGAGCACATTACCCCCATTCTCCACTCAATCCACTGGCTTCCCATTTCCACCAGGATTGAGTACAAGGTATCCCTCCTCACACATCAATGCATCCATGGACATACTTATAATGTATAAATCCATTTATGGTATTGTCCTTCAAACTCAAAAGATATTGGTGAAAGGTATTACTTTCAGTTGTACTTAAAGGCTTCGTTCAGCCAAAAATTTAAATTTGTCATTAATTACTCACCCTCATGTCATTCCAAACCTATAAGACTTTCGTTCATCTTCAGAACACAAATCAAGATCTTTTTAATGAAATCTGAGTTTTCTGTCCCTCCATTGACAGTCTGCAAGACTATCACTTTCAAGATACATAAAGGTAGTAAAGACCTTACTAAAGTAATCCATATGACTCCAGTGGTTCAACCTACATTTTATGAAGCAATGTGAATGCTTGGTGTGCACTAAAAATAAAATAATAATTAGTAGTAGTAGTACTTTATTGTCATTGTAGCACAATGAAATTACTCTTGTGACAACCCCAAAGGTGCATTTAAAAGGAGAAAGAGAAGTAGAACCTATTTAAAATAAGACCGAACAAATTGTTAACGATACATGTCCTAAGATACAAATAAATAATAATTTCATGATGAAATACTTAATAAATATACTAATTAGCATACAATATAATACATAAATACAATAAATAAAAGCTAAAAAGGACACTGGCTCATAATACAACATATTTCAAGATTGTTCAGAATATTCTCAAAAACAAAATGCCATATCCATTATTATTGCAGGTGTACCAGTACTATTATTATTTCAAAGGTGTATAGCAGCATAAATTATTATTGCACTTATACAGTAAGTCACACATTGCCAACAACCTTAAAGTTTAAAAGTTTAGAAGTTTTGTTTAGATGCCTAAACAAAAAGTACTTTGTTTAGGCATGGTTTGTAGGGAATTACAAACCTGCGCAAATATATATTTAACACACATAACTATAGAATCAATTCTTAATGCGCATGTGAACACCATCAGCGTTTATCACAGGTTCGCGTTTAAAGTCTGTTTAGAGAGAGCGGTGTCGTCTTACCGGCCCCTAATTTAATAACAAATTGGAAGGCAAGTATTGGAAGGCCGCTCAGCTCAGAGCTTGTGGAGGAGTCATCATCTCTCTTGGCACATGAATTGCCTAGAGATGATGGTCGTCTTCAATGCGTTGAGACGTCTCCTCCCAGACCTGAGGGGCAATCATGTGTTGCTCTGGAACAGTGACTGTTAGGCCTCAGGGCAGCAATGTCCAATGTGATACCCTTTGACCTGCTGTACGTGAGACCTTTACAGTGGTGGCTCAGGACCAGAGTGTTCTCCCCGAGGGGAAACCAACTCCGTACGATCAAGATCACACGGCAGTATCCCCGCGCCTTAGTTATATGGAGGAAACTCTGGTTCTTGTCCCACAGACAACACGTTGGTGGCCTCTTATTTTGGTCCCTCAGGAAAATACACTCTCTGAGGGCAGTGTATACTCAAGGAGGCCAGAATATTGGAGCAGACATCCTGTCGAGGCAGGGGCTGAGGCCAGGGGACTGGAGACTCCACCCCAAGGCGGTGGAGCAAATGTGGGAGTTTTACGGCCACGCAGAAGTGGATCTGTTGACGTCTCAGCATACAACGCACTGTACACTCTGGTTTTCCCTCACTCAACCAGCCCCCTTGGGCTATGGTGCAGACGTGGCTGAGCCTACGTCTGTATGCATTTCCCCCTGTTGCTCTGCTCCCAGGAGTTCTGGAGTGAATCCGCCAGGATGGAATAAGCCTATTGCTAGCATCACCACCCTGGCCCAGCCGAATTTGGTTTGCGGACCTAATTATTCTCCTCGACGGCCCTCCCTTGGAGATCCCGATCAGGAGAGACCTTCCGTCTCAGGCATGGGATGCAATATTGCACCCCCGGCAGGGGATTTGGAAACTGTGGGTTTGGCCTCTGAGGGGGCCCAACTCATAGAGAGTGGTCTCTCAACCGAGGTTGTTGAGACCATTCTAAGCTCCAGAGCTCCCGCTACGAGGAAACTATATTCACTATTTGCGAGCACTGGACACTTATGTTCATCGGACTTCTGCGTGGAGAAAATCCACCCTATTGAGCAAATAGATAGTCGAGACTATTCTTCTTGCTTGTGAGTCCTCTGGCCAACCATTTGGTGGTCAGGGCTCATTCCACTAGGAGTATGGCTTCTAAGCTTTATTATCTGGAGTTCTCTCCAAGACGTTTGTGATGCGGCGGGCTGGTCCTCTCTGCTCACATTCATCAGATTTTATAGCTTGGACCTGAAGCTGCCCCAATGTCTCAGGTGCTTAGTGCTTAGTGTAGTGATGACAACAGGCTGACACTCAGTTTTTGTCCTAGTCTCGCTTTTTCTTTGCTTTCTTTCTCCTCTCTGGCCATTCAGCAGGCCGTCGGATTTCCATACAGTCGACAGGAAGAGTTGGTGGAGCTACACCGATTGCTTGTAGAGAGAGCAGGTGCTCGCGGGTGTAAGTGAGGTAGTCTTGACGGCCTGATAAACAATCCCCAGTCCCAAATGCCGATAGGCAAAGTAGTATCCATAGCAAAGCGATTTTCATGACGAGAAGATCCATAGTGCAAAATGCTATTTTAAGTTAAAAAATGTAGTTCAAATTTGCTGTCCTTTGTTTCCTTCTCATTGACTGTGTTTTGGCGAATTGCAGAAACAGTGACACCACGCATTCTACCACTAATGAATTCATACATAATTTGTACAAAGTCTCCTGGTCTTCTGTGGAGTTTGTTCTTGGCACTGTTGCCAAGTATGGCTTGAGAATTTGTATCAAGCTTGGACAGTAATGGGGTAGCTTGAGCTGTACCATTGCCTTGTTCGTTTTGTGCATTCAATAGTGTTTTTTCAAAGTCTTATAATGTCTTGCAAATGGGGAGTCATTAACAATTGTTTTTGGAGTTGTTTCAGTAACTACTTCTTCCAGAGGTGTTTCGTTAAAATCAACATCAGCAAAGACCGGCTGATTGTGTATTTTAGTCTGCAGTGTCTTCAGATGATCAAGGATGGGCAAAGCATCTCTTTGGGAAAAAACTATGCAAATGTCTTGCAACAAAGATTGGATCTCAGACCGTGTGGTGGGATTCTGCATTAGTGCAAATGAATGCAGAAACAAGGTCTTTGTTTCCTTGGTGCACTTAGCCTTTCCAATTTTAGTGCACAGCAATTTCCCCAAAATTCCAAAATTTTCAAATCGACAATTCGATTTTCCAATTTTTTTTTGGATTGAAATCTTCTGTATGAAGAATTGCCCATTGCCCGAAGAATTGCCCACCTGATTTGAATTGCCCATTGCAAGTTTTTCCTGTTTTGCAGCTGCAAGTTTTTTTTGTATGTACATGCATAGGCATGAATGTTTTTGAGGTCTTCTCTCTCCATATTACTTGTCCGCGTCCTTATAAACATACGTGCACAACAGTGAATTCACATGATTTTCCTTCCAGACATACCTCAAGACACTGTTGCAGATACTTGTATATATTACACTGACAGAACGTCTGTAGGGTTACATGAATGATTGCCCAACTAAAATCGGTTTCCACTTTTTGTGGTTGGAGGCTTTATTTATACATGTACATAAAATCGCGGGACAGGCAGGTCAACCAGTGCTGAATTGTCGGTGTGCTCTAATCTGATGAGAGCATCTCAGCTACAACAACTGTTGTTGGTGAAGTAGACTGAACTGGGCAGCAAAGTGCATAATACAATACACTTTTGCATTTTTGTGGTTTTGTCACAACACTTCCTGTGGCATCTAGATACAAAAAAGGTTTTTGTCCTTTTGTAAATCTCTTAAGAGCTGAAGCTGTGTTGTAGTGTACATGTGTAGTGTAAATGGCGAAAATGCCACACATTGGTGCTTCAGGGCTGTAAACTGTTGGTTTAAGTCCTGGCTTGAAATCTTCTGTATGACGGTAATGGGGGGGGACCTGATTTGAATTGCCCATTGCAAGTTTTTCCTGTTTTGCAGCTTCAAGTTTTTTTGTATGTACATGCATAGGCATGAATCTTTTTGAGGTCTTCTCTCTCCATATTACTTGTCCGCGTCCTTAAAAACTTTGCCTTTGAGTGATCAATTCTTCCAGACACTCTCATAGTAACTGGTACTGTGGGAACATCCTTTGCCGGTTTCTTACTTGTGCAAAATTTAAAAAATGCACATCCATGAAATTTGCAATGCGCCTTTCCATTCCAAAATGGAGACTGCTGGTTTCTTGATTTTTCTAGCTTTACTCTGTTGTAGTTAAATGAGAGGACACAGTGCATTTTTTCATCCATTTTTTTTTTTTTTGATAACACATCTGTCCATCCTTGGTTTAGATGCCTGTATCCCTGTCTTACACTGGGTTTTATCTTTGCCCACTCTTCCCTTGTCAATGTAATGGTAAATTACGAGTGGTCCATTTTTTTTTACATGTTCATCACAAACCTTTCTTGCAGTGTCTTCATTGACATTTCCATGGTTTGTCTCTTCAAGTTTTTCTTGTCCTGTTATGATGAGACATGTTGGGTACTCTGTGTGTGTGTCTGTGTGTGTGTGTGTGTGTCTCTGTGCCTGTGTCTGTGTCTCTCTCTCTCTCTCTCTCTCTCTCTCTCTCTCTCTCTCTCTCTCTCTCTCTCTCTCTCTCTCTCTCTCTCTCTCTCTCTCTCTCTCTCTCTCTCTCTCTCTCTCTGTCACTCCCGCAGGTTGCACTGCCCTATTGAACGTGTCGGTAACGTGCCCCGTGGTTGGTCAGGATGAAACTGTGCGTCCTTTAAAAAAAAGGAAGGAACGTGGATCTGGCAGAGAGATTGGAATGTTGTTTATTGCGTGTCTTTGAAAGTGTTGTTATTGTTGGAAAGATAATTTAAGTCCGTGTAGTGACTTTTATTTTCATTGCGCTATCGTTGAAACTGTTGTTATTGTTGGAAATAGAATTACCTCCATGTAGTGACTTTTATAAATACTGTGTTATTTATTTTTGTCTCACCTTATTCCCCTTGATTTGTTTGTTTCCCATTTCTTTAATAAAGTTTTCTGTACACGGTTTTCTTTTAACACTCAACGTGGCTGAGTGTTTTTGTTCGTTATTATAATTATTGTAAATGTCACTGCGCTTCAGCACGGAAGCCGTAGGGATTGAGGTGCCATTTGTCTTTATTGTGAACATTATATTTTCTCTTGTTTTTGTCTAGTAAGGGAGTCAGATTAGTCTCTATATTTTGTTTAAACGTTTTTTTTTTTTTTTGATAGGATAATAATTTTCTCTCAAACAAGGCCTGGTTATCTCGTACACGCGCGAGAGATCACTTCCGGCGCTTTCCGGAAAAGACCGAAGCGCCGGCGCCCTTAGAACACTTGGACGTGGCTGTGTTTAGAAGAGGTAAAAACGATATAATACTGTTCGTTTTCTCACACAAACCGCTCGTTTCTTGTCTTAGGCCATCAATGTGTACTTACATTTACGAGTCATTAAATCATGTTTAATTTTGACTTCTCTGTGCATGCTCTTTGAGGTGGACCCCATTGAGCTGCATTATATGACTGACAGACAAGAACGGTTTGACCTAAAAATTTCAAAATTGAAAATACTGTGGACACAAAGACACCTACATTTTGGATGCCCTTGAGGTAAGCTAAAACATATCAAAAATTAATTTCAAAGTGAACTATCCCTTTAAGAGCTTGCTCAAGTACTGGGGAGCTAAACCATTTAGTGCTTTGTAAGTAATCAGCAATATTTTAAAATGTATACGATGTTTAATTGGGAGCCAATGCAGTGTTGACAGAACCGGGCTAATGTGGTCATATTTCCTGGTTCTGGTAAGAACTCGAGCTGCTGCGTTTTGAACTAGCTGTAGTTTTTTTATTAAGCGTGCAGGGCAACCACCCATTAGAGCATTACAATAATCTAGCCTTGAGGTCATGAACGCATGAACTAACTGTTCCGCATTTTTCATTGAAAGCATGTCGTTAATTTAGATATTTTTTTAAGATGGAAGAATGCTTTTTTACATATACTAGAAACGTGGCTTTCAAATGAAAGATTAGTATCAAAGAGCACACACAGGTTCTTAACCGACGACGAAGACTGACAGAGCAGCCATTAATTGTTAGACAGTATTCTGGGTTATTAAGTAAGGACGTTTTTTGGACAATAATAAGAATGAGAAGTGAAGTAGTAGGAAATTACTAGTCATCCAATTTTTTATATCAGCTATGCATTCTGTTCATTTTGTGAATTGGTTCGTTTCGTCAGGGCGCAAAGAAATATACATCTGAGTATCATCAGCATAACAGTGAAAGCTAATGGGCTCTATGCACGGCGGTATTTCCGGTGAAGGTCTAAGGATGCTGGATTACTTCTGCCGATCGTAGAGTCCAATGCTATACCGAGAATTTATATTGTTTTTTATACTCTATTGCTATACTAAAGAAACGTTAGTCACAAAAACAGACAAAACAGACACCCCTCATTTTGTTTATGCTTCTGTGTTTATTATATTAAATAAACATAACTATATATAAAATTACATCTAAACGTATTAAAGTTTCGTTTCAAAGACGAGAGGACAGTAAATTTTGAAGACTCTGCCATAATCCCGTTTTCCTCGGTTTTCCTCGGTTTTCCTCCGCTTTAAATCTCCCCAACCGGAAACGCAAGAACATCCTTGCGTCAAACGCGGAAGTTATGCGTGCATATAGCCCATTCCATGTTTCCTAATGATATCTCCTAACGGTAGCATGTACAGAGTGAACAGCAACAGTCCTAGTACTGAGCCTTGTGGTACACGATACTGAACTTTTGACCGATAAGACATCTCTGCGTTTACTGCTAGAAACTGATAACGGTCAGATAAGTACGATTTGAACCATGCTAATGCAATTCCACTAATGCCAACATATTTTTCTAGTCTATTTAAAAGAATGTTGTGGTCAATGATGTCAAATGCAGCACTAAGATCGAGTAACTCTAATAGAGAGATACAACCACGATCAGATGATAAGAGGAAATCATTTGTGACTCTAATGAGAGCAGTCTCAGTACTATGGTAGGGTCTAAATCCTGATTAAAAATCCTCGCAGATATCATTTCTTTCAAAAAAAAAAAAGGAACATAGTTGTGAGGATACTGCCTTTTCTAGTATCTTTGACAGAAAAGCCCGATTCGAGATCGGCCTGTAATTGACTAATTCTGTAGGATCAAGTTGTGTTTTTTTAACAAGCGGTTTAATCATAGCCAGCTTAGTCAAATACAATAAGTTAAGATAACTCATTACATTTGATGACACTGATTGCCTGCTTTATGACCAAATACTAGAGTCTATAAAGAACATACAGTTAATAGAATTTATAATGAAAAATGTATCAGAGCTGCCAACTCTCACGCATTGGCCGTGAGACACACGCATTTGATTGGTTTCACACGCCACACCCCCCATTTCTCACGCTGAAGTGTCAACCTGGGGTGCGTTTCCCAAAGCAAACTATGGTCGCAAGTTCCGTCATTACCAATAGAGTTCAATGGGAATTGCGATCATAGTTGGATAACGATGCTTTCGGGAAACGCACTCCAGGTCGGTCAAATGCCTGGAAGATGAGTTTATCTATATATCTACCTGTTGAGCCACTCGTGATCGACTAGTTATGCCACAAATTAGTTAAAATCTCCCGGAATCTAGAGCGAGCGCACACGCGAAACAGAGATTGTGCTCCAAACCGTGTAGCGCACGAGCACGGCACAGAGGGAAAACGAGCAAGAGACCTTGTTCTCTACAGGAACTTATGTGCATTTTTAGCACACAAAGATTAAAATTAACTTGCATTTATCAAACTGTCAACTTCAAAGGCAAAGGCCATAATCATAAAGTGAAACAGGTAACACTTTACAATAAGGTTCATTAGTTAACTACATTAGTTAACATTAACTAAGAATGAACAATACCTCTTCAGCATTTGTTAATCTTTGTTAATGTTAATTTCAACATTTACTAATACTTTATTCAAATCTTGTTAACATTAGTTTACTAATACTTTATTCAAATCTTGTTAACATTAGTTAATGCACTGTGAACTAACATGAACAAACAATGAACAGCTGGATTTGTATTAACTAACGTTAACAAAGATTAACAAAAACAGTAACAAATGTATTGCTCATGGTTAGTTAATACATTAAAGGGATAGTTCACTTTGAAATTAATTTTTGATATGTTTTTAGCTTACCTCCAGTGCATCCAAGATGTAGGTGTCTTTGTTTCCACAGTATCTTCAATTTTGATAATTTTAGGTAAAACCGTTGTTGTCTGTCAGTCATACAATGGAGGTGAAGGGGGTCCTCCTCAAAGAGCAGTCAAAATTAAACATTATTTAATGACTCGTAAATGTAAGTACACATTGATGCCCTAAGACACGAAACGAGTGGTTTTTGTGAGAAAACGAACAGTATTTATATTGTTTTTACCTCTTGTAACCACAGCCATGCCCAAGTTATCTGAGGGCGCGGACGCTTCCGTGTGTGACGTGTACGCAGACTGGTGCATAGATATATATACCCTAGATGTCGCATTGGCTAAGGTTTCGTTCCAATGAACTGCCGTCGCCAAGGCGACATCTAGTTTATCTATGCACCAGTCTGCGTACACGTCACACACGGAAGCGTCCGCGCCCTCAGATAACTTGGACATGGCTGTGGTTACAAGAGGTAAAAACAATATAAATACTGTTCGTTTTCTCACAAAAACCACTCGTTTCGTGTCTTAGGGCATCAATGTGTACTTACATTTACGAGTCATTAAATAATGTTTAATTTTGACTGCTCTTTGAGGAGGACCCCCTTCACCTCCATTGTATGACTGACAGACAACAACGGTTTTACCTAAAATTATCAAAATTGAAGATACTGTGGAAACAAAGACACCTACATCTTGGATGCACTGGAGGTAAGCTAAAACATATCAAAAATTAATTTCAAAGTGAACTATCCCTTTAACTAATGTTTAATAAATTAACCTTATTGTAAAGTGTTACCGTGAAACATAAGTTCAACCTCAACACAAAAACAGTATCAACAATGCTTCTATTCCCTGAGAGTGAGGATACATTTTTTTCACTTGAAATTAAAGTGCAGTATTTGGAAACATATGACTGGAGTTCATATCTAAACTTAGTGTCACTGTATATATTTAAATATCATAGGTAACATGAAATCCAAAATGTTCCCACACACCGGACTTATACGACGCTGGTGCTTCCTCCAACTCCTGTTAGCCTTCCTTATCTCTCCCACTTGCCATTTCTATACGTGACGTGACCTGCAGCGCAGCACAGACCAATCGGTTTATGATATCAAAAGTACTGCAAGAGTGATTGAAAAGCATACGGAGCCGTTGCTCTCGCGATACTTTGATGTTATTCATCACTCGGTCTGTGCAGCGCCGGTTCAAGTCGAACAAGCCTCATATGTATGTCCACACATCTCTTATTTCGCGTGAAAAGTAAACGCAGTGTCTGAGGTCACGGGCACGAGGTTACATTGCGCATGCGTCAAACGAACCGTGCGACGCACACACGCACCGAACCTAGACAAGCGAACCGAACGGTTCGGATGTCTTTTCATGTACCGTGCCACCCCTAATATGTATATATATTTTGATTATGAAACAAATTTCTGAATTTTATTCCAGATGCATTATAATTGAAGACTATTTATCATTGTACTAAGGTGGCGCATTGCTGCCACATACATATTTTTTCCACTCAATTATGTCGTAATAATGAGATGTTATGTCGTTTTTAACAACATATTATCTTGTAATAACGAGATATTATGTCATTAAAACGACATTTTTCTTGTAATAACGAGATGTTATGTCATTATAATGACATATTTTAAAGGCCTTTTAAGGACGTGCAGTCTGTCACAGAACGCTCTACAACACCTCCTTCTGGCGTCACTCGATCCCTTTCTCCTGATTATTAAGACTTCATCTCACATCTCCCCTCTCTGCACTCATCACCATCCAGCCCTGCTGAATTCCCTTGTCATCTTCAGCATTATCATCTGTTACCCCTTATCCTCCCTTTAAATTAACTGTTTACTCTTTTGTTCTCTGTGAAGTATTGATTTGCCAATCTGTCTGTGTTGTAACGTTTCTCTGTTATCCCTGGACATTCTATCTCTGACCTGGACTGTTTTGTGAACTTTCGCACCTTCGCTGCCTGTCCTGACCTTGGCCTGTTTTTGAATATTGGATCGCCCCTCTACTTATGCCTGCCTGAGTTTTCTACGATTGCCAGCCTGAGTTTGTCAGCTTTCCTTGTTTTTGTTACCTGTATTAATACACTTCTGCAAATGGATCTAACTGCCTCAGCCTCTACATCCCAGAATACTTCACCATCACAAGATCCAGCAGACTTTCACCGCCTCGCCAACGAGGTTTCCTCTCAAGCATCTGAGCTGGCCACACATCGTCAGCAGTTGGTCAAACTAACCTCTCTCACCGAGCATATTGTGAGGTCCCTCCAGGCGTTATCCCCGCAGATCGCGGCCCCTAATCAGGCTCAGGCTCCCGCTGCACCTGCGCCCTCTCAGCCAGTTGTGAGTCTTCCAACAATCCCAGATTGTCACTTCCCGAAAAGTACAATGGATCACCCACCACGTGTAAAGGTTTTCTCATGCAATGTGAAATTTATTTCAACCAGTCCCGGGAGCATGTCACCGATGAAAGCCGTATCTCCTTTATATGCTCGCTTCTCACTGGAAAGGCGTTGGAATGGGCAACGGCAATGTGGTCAGGAGGTCAGCTTTCGTCTTTCACTTATGATGTTTTTGTTACCCACTTCAGAGAAGTATTTGAACACCCCGCGGGAGGAAAGGAGCCTGGAGAATTACTGCTCGCTCTACGTCAGGGAAGTTCCACCGCAGCAGATCACACTCTCTCCTTCCGAACGCTTGCGGCTCAGACTAACTGGGGGGAGGAACCACTGAAGCTTCTGTATCGAAAGGGATTAAATGCGGACCTTCAGGGAGAGTTGGCGTGTGTCGTGACGATGGAAAGACCCTCAATCAAATCATGGATCTCGCCATTCGTCTCGACAATCTGATCCGGGCTCGACGCACACCATTCAGATCCAGTTTGAATACCGAGTCCTATTCCAGTTCGGAGCCCGAGCCTATGCAGATCGGCTATACTCACATCACCACCGCTGAACGTGAGAGAAGACGACGAAACCATCTGTGTATGTTCTGCGGACAAGCCGGTCATCTGAGGGCTTCCTGTCCTGTAAGACCCGCACCTCGAGATTCCGCTGCGGTGAGTTGTTGTTTACCCTCTCTTAATTCAGTCATCGTAGATATTTCATTAAATATCAATGAGAGAGTTATTAAATTGAGAGCTTTAATTGACTCAGGTGCTGCTGGAAATTTCATTGATTTAGTCTTTGCCAATACTCATCATCTCTCTCTCTTCTCCCTTGTGAACCCCGTGTGACAGTGGCAGCGTTAGATGGGTGCCCCCTGGGGACAGGAGAGGTTCAGTTCACCACACAATCTCTCACTCTCAGCATTGGTTCGCTGCACACAGAATCAATTAACTTTTTTACCATCAACTCGCCTCTTCATCCGGTGATCCTGGGATTTCCCTGGCTGGAAAAACATAACCCACACATTTCCTGGGTAGAGGAGGATTATTCAGTGGTCACACTTTTGTCAGAAAAACTGCATGTCCGCTGTCCAGGGTTCTGAAAATAACTGTGGGTCCGCTGTTCAGGATCCGGAAACGGGCTCTCTCTCTCCCAAGGATTTATGTCTCCAGGAGTTACCCACAGCATACCATGATTTAGCCCTGGCGTTCAGCGAGAGGGAGGCTTCACATTTACCACCACATCGGGCGGGAGAGTTTATCCTCTATCTCAACCTGAAACTGAGGCCATGAATTCGTACATAGAGGAGCAGCTTGCATCACCAGGGTTTCATCACCACTTCTACATCTCCAGAATCCGCCGGTTTCTTTTTTGTAAAAAAAGAAGGATGGGGGTCTCCGGCCATGCATTGACTTTCGGGGTCTCAATGAATTAACGGTCAAATACCGCTATCCGCGGCCACTCGTTCCAGCTGCCCTGGAGATGCTCCGCATTGCCCGATATTTCACTAAACTTGACCTACGGAATGCATATAATTTAATTCGTATTCGGAGGGGTGACGAATGGAAGACGGCCTTTTCCACAACTTCCGGCCATTATGAATATTGGGTAATGCCGTTCGGACCGTCTAACAGTCCATCCGTTTTTCAAGCCTTTGTCAACGAGATTTTCCGGGACCTGCTCAACCGGAGTGTTATTGTATACATTGATGACATCCTGATTTTCTCTGAAACCCTCGAAGCTCACATCAGGGATGTACATATCGTCCTTCAGCGTCTAATTGAGAACCAATTATTTGCCAAAATTCAGAAATGCGAATTTCATCAGACATGAATCGCTTTTCTGGGTTACGTCATCAGTGCTGAGGGAGTGCTTATGGATGACAGCAAAGTCCAAGCGGTTGTTAACTGGCCTCAACCCACATCAGTGAAGGAGTTGCAACGCTTCCTGGGCTTTGCCAATTTTTACCGCAAATTCATTCGTAATTTCAGTATGATTGTGGCTCCGCTCACTTCCCTTCTTCAGGGGGGAGGAAGAGGTTTCCGTTGGTCCCCGGAGTGCAGTTCAGCGTTTGAATGGTTGAAAGCAAAATTCACCACAGCCCCCATTCTCCGTCATCCAGATCCAGAACACTGGTGTAGGTGCGATCCTGTCTCAACGCCATGGTAGTCCCATTAAAATGTATCCTTGTGCTTTCCACTCACGTAAGCTCAATGCAGCTGAACGCAATTATGATGTGGGCGATCGGGAACTCCTGGCTATGAAGGCAGCCTTTGAAGAATGGAGACACTGGTTAGAGGGTGCGCTTCAGCCCTTCACTGTTCTCACTGACCACAGAAATCTGGAATACATCAGATCTGCCTGTCTGAATGCTCGCCAGGGTCATTGGTCCCTCTTCTTTTCCAGATTTGATTTTAAAATCACCTACCGGCAGGGTTAGAAGAACGGAAAGGCAGACGCCCTATCTCGTCAATTTGACAGCCTCTGGGAACCTCGTAAAACCAGAATCCATCCTGCCCTCTACTCTCATTGTTGCACCCATATAGTGGGACATAATCTCTGAGTTCACTGTGTCTCAGCAAAGACATCCAACTCCGCTTGAATGCCCCACGGATCGTCTGTATGTCCCCCTCGAACTCCGTAACCGAGTACTCCAATGGGTTAATTGCACCCCCTCCGCTGGACATCCGGGTATTGCAGCCACCACTCAGTTGGTCTCTAATCGCTTTTGGTGGTCTTCACTTCGACCTGATGTCGTAAAGTTTGTTCATTGTACCACTTGTAACACTGTCAAGTCATCTCACCTGAAACCTGCCGGCCTCTTACAGCCTCTGCCAGTACCTCAACGTCCCTGTATCATATCACCATAGATTTTGTCACGGATCTGCCGCGGTCTCAGGGGTTTACTACCATCCTCTCAGTAGTCGATTGCTTCTCGAAGTCCTGCCGTTTCATCCCGTTGACTGGCCTCCCCACAGGTCTTCAGACCGCAGAGGCGCTCCTCAATAAGGTATTCCGTCCCTTTGGTCTTCCCGAGGACATCATCACTGATCGAGGTCCGCAGTTTACTTCTCGTGTTTGGAAGAAACTTTGCTCCAAGCTCAATATTAACGTCAGCCTCACCTCTGGATACCATCCTCAGGCCAACGGGCAGGTTGAACGGCTTAACTAAGACCTCACTCGCTTCCTGCGGACTTATTGCCACCAAAATCAGCAGGACTGGAGCCGCTTTCTGGTCTGGGCAGAGTATGCCCAGAACTCCCTGCTTAAACCAGCCACAGGATTGACTCCCTTTCAATGTGTTTTAGGGTTTCAGCCTCCCTTATTCCCGTGGACTGGAGAACCATCTGACCTCCCATCAGTGGACACTTGGCTCCGTCGTAGTGAAGCTACCTGGGATGCTGCTCATGTCCATTGTTCCTTAAGGTCCCATGTTCTTGCTCTGTCACAGAACGCTCTACAACACCTCCCTCTGGCATCACTCAATCCCTTTCTCCTGATTATTAAGACTTCATCTCCCCTCTCTGCACTCATCACCATCCAGCCCTTCTAAATTCCCTTGTCATCTTCAGCATTATCACCTGTTACCCCTTATCCTCCCTTTATATAGACTGCTTACTCTTTTGTTCTCTGTGAAGTATTGATTTGCCAATCTGTCTGTGTTGCACGTTTCTCTGTTATCCCTGGACATTCTATCTCTGACCTGGACTGTTTTATGAACTCTCGCACCTTCGCTGCCTGTCCCAACCTTGGCCTGTGTTTGACTTCGAATATTGGATCGCCCCTAATGCCAGCCTGAGTATTCTACTTATGCCTGCCTGAGTTTTCTACGATTGCCAGCCTGAGTTTGTCAGCTTTCCTTGTTTTTGTTACCTGTATTAATAAACTTCTGCAAATGGATCTAACTGCCTCAGCCTCTACATCACATAATCATGTACAAAATAAGCCTTTATCCACATAAAATTTATATAGCCTATCATGCCTTATACTACTATGTTCAAAAATCTAAAGCAAATAGTAGCAGTCTGCAATCAGAGGCGAACCTACAGTGGGGCTCCAAGCAAAATTAATCAGTGAGGCCCTTTTTTAAAATATATATTTCATATAGGCCTATACTTTTTTTATATAGCTAATAAATTAAAAAATGTATTGTTAATATATCTTCATCATTACCTAGAGATATTAAACAAAAAGTAGCTAGTCAAAACGCATCTAACAGAACATAAGTTGTTTATTTTTTACAACATTATGTTCTTATTTTTTTTAATTAACGAAATGTCAATCTTGATACAAAAAAATATAAAAAAGTTCAAGATATAGTACAATCTTTACATGTATGACGGATTGACACCTTAAAAACAGTCCTTTGTGTGGTGGAATAAGCAATGCTATACAGAAATATATGGCTAGCATCTTAATTTAAACTTTATTTTATTAGTTCATTAACTAATTATGCTAACTCAACTAATTTAATGTAAAGAAAATCACATACAAATTACTAATTAAATAATGTCAACTAGTAAATGTAGGCTATTGATTAGAGTTGCCATAGACTAAAGATTTTTCTAGTCGACTACTACTGGTACTAATCGCACGTTTATATTAATGAAATCCTGGGTGCATGGAGGGTATAGCTTATTCCTTGCTCAAGCGCATGCAGAAATCTTGCCGCAAAAATAGGCTAATAATAATATGTGTCTGAAAAAAATAACAAGCATTTGAATTGTTTATAAATAAACTAGTGTTTTCTAAATCAGTGTAGGATACAAGGCTACCATACATCTCCGCTGTAAAATAGATGCGCCTTAAGAGAGAAATGCACCTTTCATACGGACAGGAATACATAATCAGATAGTACCTATTTGCTTTCTAATCTTTTTTTTTTCGTTGGTGTACATTTCAAGCTTTATATAGATATATTTCACATGTCTGTGAGGCTAGTCTAGACGCTGTGTTTCAGTTAATTTTTGAGACATGCTCCTGTTCACATAGACCAGTAATTCTTAAAGTGTGGTCCGCCATCGCCCCCTAGTGGTCCGCGAAAAGATGACCTAAACTAGGCAAGTGTTTACAAAATCGTGACTTATTTAACCCTTTCGCACGTACGATCACACCGGTGTGATCAGTCTTGGCTGGTCCCTGGAGCGTACGATCACACCGGTGTGATTAGAACGGTCAGTGCATCTAGAACGGCCAGTGCATCACGTGATCAACTGCTAAATTCAAATTTGCTTTAAAGCAGCACTAAGTAGGAATTCCGTTTTTGTCAAACAGCGACCCCTAGAGTCGCTGTGGAGTACTTGTACTGTCGTGAATAGCACTCACGCAGAGATGGCTCGCACTCACGGCCGGATCCCCTCCCCCTGTACACCGGTACCTGTTCAGTAGGATGGACGCTGTAACGAGTGGAAATAAGGCCCCTTTAAGAGCTGCGCGCGCCCAACACCACATGTATATGGCGCCGGGTTATTTCTGTTTGATGCTCATTTTATCAGAATTTTATCAGATCTGTTTTTTGCCGTAAAGCAATTCATTACCTCGCGAGATCTGATATCACACGATACTTCCTAACACTGAGGCGTCTCGCCGGCCCAAAGTTGCAAGGGTGGTTTTGCGGCTCACAGGCACCAGGGGGGTGCAAGACGACCACCATTAAACACGAAATCAGTAATATAAACATTACAATGACTCCAAAGCTGTTCGGTTAAGGTAAAAAAGTTACTTAGTTCACCTTTAACGCGTTGGCTGGCGCTGAGCCAGAGACGGGCGCACTCAGTGCTGTCATATATCACAACTATTCAGTTTTTTCAACCACATAATGTTTATTTTAGGTTTCAGACATTTAAATACACATAAGTACTAGCAAAAATATTATTTTGAGTTTGTAAAATACACACTGATGTCTATGGAAGCGGCAATAATAATCCTTTCCATTATAAAAGACGACACGTTTTATTCATTTCAGATACACATTGTGTAAGTAGCTTTACATTTTACCCTATTCTTCTCCCAGTTCACCAGCCACTTACTTTCATGTATTTCGTGAGAAGTTGAGGAATTGACGCGTTGTAAACTAACATGGCGCCGCCCATCGCACATACTGCTCAACTAACGCGATCGTTTTACAGGTGTTTAAACAATAAAACACATCCACTTGCACATATTTGACAATTGGAATATCAGTGTTTCATATTATAGCTAATACATTTGTGAATATTTTGAATAAAAAGGAAAAATGACATAAAAGCACATCATCATTCATTCAGTGCTGTGTTGTGGTTAGGCTGTCACGTGACAAGCAATGACGCGTCACCATTGAAACATTAAAATGACACACAAAACTGTGATAACAGTTCTTGCCATTCTGTTTTAATGACGTAAAAATGGATCGATAGCTAAACCAAAGAGGAGTCAAAAGAAAAGATCAAGCGTCCTCTGAAAGCAGCAATGTACCAAGCACTCAATACAAGAAGGCAATAGTCTTGTGGACATTGCATCAGATGGAGGTCTCAAAATGTCATTCAAACAACAGCTCTTAACAGACTTCTGGGCTCAGCTCCTTCCTGAACATCCAAAGCTTGCAGAATCTGCCCTCAAAGTGCTCATGCCCTTCCCAACTACTTACAACTGTGAAGTTGGGTTTTCCACACTGGTTGGTTTGAAAACAAAATAGCGCAACAGACTAAACGTGGAGCCTAGTATGAAACTGAAACTCTCCTCTTTGGAGCCAGACATTCAGAAACTTATGTGTGAGAAGCAGCACCACTCGTCTCATTAATATTCACGTTAAGTTTTAGATGGAAATCTCAAAATATAAAATTTACAGATCTATTAGTTTTGTAATGTACTAGTTTTGTTCCATGTGTAAAATCCCAGTAATTTCAGTGATATTGGACATTAAGGGGAACATTTATTTCAGCATTTTATTGTTACCATAGTTACAACCATAGACTTCGTATACCCACCACCTCAGTTTTAAACTAATGGCTCTTTAGAATGACATTAAGTGGGACCTAGGCTGTTACAGTATGTTTAATTGCAGTTTTTTTTCCACATGTGCAGTTTGTTGTTCATATTTAGCAGCAGCTCATTTCATTTTTTCAACTGAAATAAAATTCATATAATAATTTCTGATCATATTATTGCATTTGTGTTTGAATAATTAGTTTTTGACTTGAAACAGTGGCATATTAAACTTAAATTTAGCTTATCCTTACATTTTTGTTGTTTTTTGGGGGCGTGTCAGAGTGGGATTTTGTTAGGTGGTCCTCAGAAAAAAATTGGAAGATAAAGTGGTCCTTGGGCTGAAAAAGTTTGAGAAACACTGATGTAGACCATGAAAGCGTGTCCTGTTTTTTTTCTTTTACAATAAGCACAACGTTTTCTTGTTATTGTGAGTTCACACAAATAAAAGTATTTGCTAATGATGTATTATTCTTTTCTGTATGACCATAATTTAAGTTGTTTCCACTGTTGAAAAGAAAATGCAAAAGACCCGCTGGTGCCTCCACATGTCATGCAGTGCACCTCCACATGTCATGCAGTGCACCTCCACATGTCATGCAGTGCACCTCCACATGTCATGCAGTGCACCTCCACATGCCATGCAGTGGTCATGCAGTGCACCTCCACATGTCATGCAGTGGTCATGCAGTGCACCTCCACATGTCATGCAGTGGTCATGCAGTGCGCCTCCACATGTCATGCAGTGGCTTTGCAGTGCGCCTTCACATTTCATGCAGTGCGCCTCCACATGTCATGCAGTGGTCATGCAGTGCACCTCCACATGTCATGCAGTGCACCTCCACATGTCATGCAGTGGTCATGCAGTGCACCTCCACATGTCATGCAGTGCACCTCCATATGTCATGCAGTGCACCTTCACATGTCATGCAGTGCACCTCCACATGTCATGCAGTGGTTATGCAGTGCACCTCCACATGTCATGCAGTGGTCATGCAGTGCGCCTCCACATTTCATGCAGTGCACCTCCACGTGTCATGCAGTGCGCCTCCACATTTCATGCAGTGCGCCTTCACATGTCATGCAGTGGTCATGCAGTGCACCTCCACATGTCATGCAGTGCACCTCCACATGTCATGCAGTGGTCATGCAGTGCACCTCCACATGTCATGCAGTGCACCTCCATATGTCATGCAGTGCACCTCCACATGTCATGCAGTGGTCATGCAGTGCGCCTCCACATGTCATGCAGTGGTCATGCAGTGCGCCTCCACATGTCATGCAGTGGTCATGCAGTGCGCCTCCACATTTCATGCAGTGCACCTCCACATGTCATGCAGTGCACCTCCACATGTTATGCAGTGCGCCTCCACACTCCGCAAAAACATTTTAATAAATGCGCCTAATAAAAGTCAAGTCAAGTCAAGTCATCTTCATTTATATAGCGCTTTTAACAATAGAGATTGTTTCAAAGCAGCTTTACAGAGATAAACATACAATTTACGGTAACAGAGATTGTTTTGGCTTTATAGCGTTTTTTGAATAATGTTAATTCCAGCTAAAGTTGGTTTTGATTGATTCACTTCCAGCAAAACTATCATTTGTTATTACATTAGGGGCCACTAAGACAACGGCGTTCTCTCTAAACAGACTTTAAACGCGAACCTGTGACCTGATGGCGTTCACATGCGCATTAAAAATTGATTCTATAGTTAAATTCGTTTGAATATGTGTGCGCAGGTTTGTAATTTCCCAACAAACCATGCCTAAACAAACTACTTGTCTTGCCTATAAAAAGCGAACATTTATCTAGGTTGACTTTAAGCGAGCGGCCATGCCAGACGGATTAGTCCTCTTTGTGTTTAACAAATCACATCAATCATTTTCTACCCATGGCCATTAAAGGGATACTTCACCTCTGGAAAGATGAATGTGTATTTAAAATGGGTCATTTATGTAGAAGAAATGTGAAATTATTTTTGAATTTGGAGCTTTCTAGACTGAGAAAAGCCAGAAAATGTATTTTTGGCTTATGTGGATGAAAGACAACAACTCCCAGAATGCACTTGCTTTGCTGCCCTAGGAGGCCACGCCTACCGGTAACAGAGCGCGCAGTAGTTAAACAACAAGTCTAAGCTACTAGTGAGTCTCCGTGATGAGTCTGCCCGGGATTTCGAGATCGCCCAAAATTCGGCTTTTGCGTTCTACAGTCGCCATTCATTATGTTTACTGTGGCGAGCAGGACGAGGCTAGGGCCGCGGGAGAGCTGTGCGAGGCCGGTGGCGTGATTACCGATGAGCGACACCTGTGAAACGCATCGGTCTCGTATCTCTCACGGAGGAGCGGGAATTTTCTTAGCAATGTTAAAACGCACATCAACCAATCACTTGTTTAGCGTTCATCTAAACCAGGGGTCTCAAACTCAACTTAACTGGGGGCCGCTTGAGGTAGAGTCGGGGTCAGGCTGGGCCACATCAAGTATTCCACAAAAAATAGTATTCAAGTATTCCAAAAAAGGAGCACAACTGATCCAATCTTCTCAATATTTATTATTAACGTTTCTTCTGAACTGTTCCTCTGAATTTGAACATTCCTTTCTGTACATGATTGGTTCTTCATGAGCTGTCCTTCTGACAGTTGAAGTTCATTTTACAAACTTTCTTTGTCTATAACACATATTTGTGATATTTATATTTGCTTATGTCCTTTTTATTTTCTCTATACAACACATTAATGATATTGAATGTTTTTTTTGGAAGGCACATTTCCTTTTATTATACTTAGAAAAACAATTATTGCTTTTGAAATACAAATATTTGCAGTCATGTCTGCCCGTCTTATTGAATTGTTTCTACACATGTATAGTGTCTCAAATTACTGACTGCACAAATCAGAGCAAACCTTCTTATCAACCTGTTGGACACATACAAGCTCAAAGTGATTATTCTCACATTGTTTTAGGGTCTCTCTCCAACACGTCGCTCGCGAGCTACCAGTAGCTCGTGGCCTGATTGGTGGTAGCTCGCCAAGGGGCCGTTCACATATCGCGCTCACATATTTTGCGCGCTCAAGTTCGTTATTTCAAATGTAGGCGCGCGGTAAGCGCGCTCATAATTGAAGCGACGCGCTCATTTTTTCCAGGCGCAGTATGTTTGTACTTCGCGGTTGTCTATGACAACTATTGACAACAAACCCACCGTAAGCTGTCACGAGACTATCTATGGTAGCCCATAAGGGATAAAAAAAAAAAAAAACTCGGCACACGCAATGAGGGGCCGCACTAACATTAAAATTTAATGTCAAGTAGGGGGCCACAAAATATCACCCCGCGGGCCGCAAATGGCCCGCGGGCCGCGAGTTTGAGACCACTGATCTAAACACTACATTCAGATTCACCAATCGGAATGAATTCAGTTAGACTGAAAGAAAAGGTGTGCATGTAAACAATAATTGGCGACTGCAGAAAGCAAAAGCTGAATCCCGGACATTTTGTACGATCTCGACGGCCGGACATGTCTGGGAAAAAGAGGATGAATGGTAACCCCTACTACTCAGCTTTCTCCTACTAAGTTCCCTTTCGAACGGTCACTTCGTATTGCGTAGCTATACGCAGTGGGGAAACTCCTTTTCCTCGATTTACTGAAGCCTATATGTAAAACGCATTTGCAGCTGCACAGCTAGCACACTGAGCGTCTGGCACGCTCATAGGCTGTGCTGCAGCAACTGCACATCCAATGGCGCAGGCGACTCTGACGCGCGACCAATGAGCTAGCCCAACGTCAGAGCCCGCCGAGGGGGCATGGCCCAGCCTATATAGACCCCCGAATTCGCCATTATAGCAGATTTTTACTCCTTCAGCGACAGTACACATGTCCCTGAGCTTCTACTGATTATTCGCCGTCGAACAAGCCTTTCAGCCTGAGCGTGCTTCTCGTCAGCAGACTTCGCCTGCACGTCGATTGTCTCCTGACGCCGTCTCACCTGTGGCTATCCGGCGACAGCCTATATCCTTTTAAGCAAGCATTGTGTTATTTTCAGATGCCTCGTTCATCCTGCGCCACGTGCGGAGGCCGTCTGCACGAGGCAGACCAACACTCGAGCTGCATTTCCTGCCTGGGGATCGACCACGCGGAAAATGCACTCTCTGCCGGCAGATGTGCGGCCTGCGAAAGCATGCATATCTCCGTGCTGCGCAATCGGCTAGCTCTCTCCCGAGACGGCGATGCCGCTTCAACCACGCTTTCTGTTCGAAGGAAGAAGAAGCGTTGCAGCCAACGGCAACCGGAGGGTATGGAAGCTAGTGAATGCACGCCGGCCGCGTCCCCGCGTGCTTCACTTTCTCCTACTCACACGCCATCACGGTCCTGTTCGTAGGAGACCAGCGCCCCCCCCCCCCTCCCACGTGGCAGGCCTCGTCTCCTTCGGCGGGTCTCTCGAACGCGACGACAGTCTGTCCATCGCCGCTTTTGAGGATGAGTGGCCGGGCTCTCTCGACCCCGTCACCGCTTCTCAGTCTGTGGCCAGTGGTTCAGCGACCAGGACAAAACTGATCCGAAATGCTTCGGATCCTGATGAAGGCCGTCGCGGACCTCGAGCTAGAGTGGGCCACGCCCGAGGAGCCACCTCGTAGTCGGCTGGATGGATGGTTCCTGTCGGGGCGCCAGCAGGCCCCTCGTCACAAACCAGCGGCATTTTTCCCCGAAGTCCACGAGGAGCTTACCAAGGCCTGGCGCGCTCCTTACTCAGCACGTGTGGGATCTGCAGTTTCCGCGACGCTCTCCTCCGTGGATGGCGCAGCGGAAAAGGGTTATGAGTCTTTGCCGCCCCTCGAAGAGGCCGTGGCCGCTCATCTTTGCCCGAGCACTGCAGTTAGCTGGCGAGCTAGAGCCGCGCATCCCAACAAACCTTGCCGAAACACTTCAGCCCTGGCTGGACGCGCGTATTCCGCCTCCGGTCAGGCTGCTTCGGCCCTGCACACGATGGCCGTGTTGCAGGTCTACCAGGCCAAACTCCTCCAGTCCATGGACGAGGCTGGCCCGGACCCGGAGGCCTTTCGAGACCTAAGAAGTGCTACAGACCTAGCGCTGCGTGCTACTAAGGCTACAGCACAGGCCATCGGAAGCCATCTTTGGCTCAACCTCACCGAGATCAAAGAAGCCGACAGGACTAGATTCCTCGACGCCCCGGTTTCCAGCTCCGGTCTCTTCGGCCCGGCGGTGAAAGGATTCTCGGAGAGGTACACAGAGGCACAGAAAGCGTCCCAGGCTATGCGACACTTCTTGCCGAAACGCTCGAGCTCCTCGACCAGCAAGCCTAAACCACCGCCTTCGCCTCATCCAGCCAAACCGGTGAAGC
Source organism: Rhinichthys klamathensis goyatoka (assembly GCF_029890125.1). Taxonomy (NCBI): domain Eukaryota; kingdom Metazoa; phylum Chordata; class Actinopteri; order Cypriniformes; family Leuciscidae; genus Rhinichthys; species Rhinichthys klamathensis. The sequence goes on along the minus strand of NW_026606608.1, from coordinate 2,124,375 downwards.
AGGCCTCTCAGCCCCGCCCTGCGGCCGCTGATAGCCACCGCCAGTCAAGGCCCGCGAAGCGCTACCCGCTCCACCGGCGTCGTGATTGACCAGGTACCACCGAAGTCGTCCTAGCAACAAGCAGGAAGAGAGAAGGCTCGTGTCTCGCACTAGCCGGACTACCCTCAAAAAAGCCAGCAAAACTTCCCACAGCTCCCTGTTCAGTTCAGGCGGCTGGGGATTTTATTATTGTAAACAGGCCCGCAGCAGTGAGCGCGTCTTTGCAAACAAACGCCGTTTTCACGGCGACCCAAATAAAGCACAAAAAGAGCATGTTTCACAATCACAACACACGGGTTCACGGTCCCCCTTCTCTAGGTGGCCCCCTCCCTGTTGTAACACTGACTCCCCCCCGGGCAAAAGCCTGTATAGTCAGTCAAACACTCAGTATGTGCACAAATCACATTATAAGGGTATCAGGTCCCTCTATGTTAGGCGGCCCGTCCCATTCAGTGTGTCAAGCCCTAGCCTCACAGTGTGGCAAGCTATCCCCGGTGTGTCGAGTTGGGTCATAAACACTATAAAGCGAGGCTACTCGCTCCAATTCGCTCGCAGACCCCCCAAATTCCAGGCGGTTATCGAGACGTCGGTGAGAAGCAGCGTGGGACATGTGCTTCGCACCGAAGTTTATTAGCAAAAGGAGCAATAGAATCAGTCCCTCCCGCGCTGATGTATTCGGGGTTCTACAGCCGCTATTTTCTAGTCCCAAAGAAAGACGGCGGACTCAGACCCATACTAGATCTGAGACATTTGAACAAGGCTCTCATGAGACGGCCTTTCAAAATGTTAACACTCAAACAAATTCTCGCGCAAGTTCGCCCGGGCGCTTGGTTTGTTACAATGGATCTGAAAGATGCATATTTTCATATTCAGATCGACCCTCGTTACAGGCCATTCTTGAGATTCGCCTTCGAGGGGAGGGCATATCAATACACCGTCCTGCCGTTCGGTCTGTCCCTGGCACCCCACATTTCGCACATTCACGAAATGTATGGATGCAGCGCTCTCCCCACTGAAAAGTCAGGGAGTGCGCGTGCTGAATTATCTCGACGACTGGCTGGTGCTGGCGCAGTCGAGAGACGAACTGGTAGTAGGGTTGCCGCGGTGAGGAAAATTTCCCACCGGTTAATCGACGTGTCACAACACCGGTAATCCCGGTGTCACCGTGGGGGGCGGGGGGGTTAAATAGCTTTTAAATGCGTGCGCGTTATACTTTCACTTTCGAAATAAGCGTCAATTGGCAATTCAGCGTCAATTGCTTGAATGGACAAAAAACAACAACTCGGCTCGCTGATAATACAACTTTTATTTATAGACAGAACTTTTATTAGCATAACGAACGAATAAAAATAACCCCATGCATAGGCTGAAAATCGTCAAACTGTGGGCCCAAACAAATAAGAACCATAAAACGTTTATTAACGAATAAGAAAATAAAACAGGCCTAAATAAATTACACATTCCGCCATTATCTTGCTTTTCTGTAATTTGACTCGTTCTCATCTCCACACGTGCTAAATGGAATCCTGATGCTTGCTGATCTGTGACGTGACTGGCTCTTGGCACGCACTGCGCAGTTCAGTTTTTAATTATAATGTATGCTCTCTTCTGAACTTAATAATTGATAATTATTATGTTTAATTAATTCAAATAAATATTTTAGCAAAAACGAATATTTTAAAAAAGTCAAGACATCGCGGTGTCACGGTGGGAAAGTGATGTCACCGGTGATGGGGCTTAAAACCGGTAACACCATCAACACCGTCTATCGCGGCAAGCCTAACTGGTAGTTCACAGGGATTTGATTCTCGGCCATCTAAAATGCCTGGGGCTCACAATCAATGTTACCAAGAGCAAACTGACCCCCAGCCAGACTGTAGTCTTTCCGGGCACGGTTTTAGACTCTGTGACAATGAAAGCGCGGCTCACTCAAGAGCGCGCCCTCTCTGTACAGACACTGGCAGCTGCGTTCAGGGCACGCAAGCGCGCGTCTCTGAAGAAATTTCAGAAACTACTTGGTCTAATGGCAGCTGCATCATCAGTACTCCGCTTGGGATTACTCCGCTGCAGCACTGGCTGAAACGTCGTGTGCCAACCCATGCATGGCAGTCAAGCAGCCTGCGCAGTATGGTGAATCACGGGTGTTTAAGAACACTGATTCCCTGGCGGGCTCAGGACTGGTACCACAATGGGGTGACCATGGGGGTAGTTTCCAGAAGGAAGGTGGTTTTTACAGACGCGTCCAACCTGGGTTGGGGAGCGCTGCACGAGGGCAAGCCTGCCTCCGGCCTCTGGTCGAGCACGGAGCAGAGTTTACATATCAACTGTCTGGAAATGAAAGCAGTTGGTTTGGCCCTGAAAGCTTTTCTGTCAAACCTCAGGGGTCACCACGTCCTGGTCCGTACAGACAACATGTCTGTGGTGGCCTACATAAATCGCCAGGGCGGCATCAGGTCAGGCAACCTGTATGCTATGGCGAGAGACCCCTCATGTGGGCACAGGCCAATCTGAGGTCTCTGAGAGCAGCGCATATCCCGGGCATCCAAAATGTGGGCGCGGATATGCTCTCACGGGGCAACACTCCCCTAGGCGAGTGGTCCCTGAACCCTCAGACGGTCAGTCTAATATGGGAGATGTTCGGCGAGGCCGAAGTCGACCTTTTCGCCTCGAGAGCCAACACCCACTGCAGGGTGTACTTCTCGAAAAACAGGGACGCGCTGGCTCATCTCTGGCCCAGCCGCCCCCTTTATGCTTTTCCCCCCGTCTCGATGATCCCACAAGTCATCGAGCAGGTCAGGGAGAGCGGATGCCCAGTCCTTCTGGTCCTTCCGGAACTGGTTCAGTTTTCAGACACGATCCCCTGGCCTGTTCCGATGAGGAAGAATCTCCTCACACAGGCCAACGGAACGATATGGCATCACCGACCCGATTTATGGGCCCTCCATGTGTGGCCCCTAAACGGGTACCTGGGGACCTTCCTGACAGGTTCTTAAGCACTATCTCTGAAGCAAGGGCCCCGTCTACTCGGTGCCTTTATGCTTTAAAGTGGTCGGGTTTTTCCAGCTGGTGCTCGAGAAATCGTATTGACCCAGAGTCATGTGAGGTTTCTGTGGTGCTCTCCTTCCTGCAGGAGCTACTGGACGCTGGCCGCACCCCGTCCACGCTCAAAGTGTACGTGGCAGCCATCGCAGCGTTTTGCATGGCGTCCCTACTGCGTATAGCTACGCAATACGAAGTGACCGTTCGAAAGGGAACTACTCAGTTACTATCATAACCTCAGTTCCCTGAGAGAGGGAACGAGTATTGCGTAGCCGGCCGCACTATAGTAACTGGTGAAGTTTTTTTTAACAACATAACATCTCGTTATTTAACGACATATTTCGTTATTACGAGAAAAAAATATGTAATTTTAACAACATAATATCTCGTTATTTAACGACATAACATCGTTATTATGACAAAAGATGTTAAAACGACATAACATCTCGTTATTACGAAAAAATATGTCGTTAAAACGACATGACATCTCGTTATTTCGAGAAAATATGTCGTTAAAACGACATGACATCTCGTTATTACGAAATAATAGGCTATGTCGTTAAAACGACATAACATTTCGTTATTACGAGAAAATATGTTGTTAAAATGACATATCTCGTTATTAGGAGAAAATATGTTAAAACGGCATAAAATCTTGTTATTACGAGAAAAGATGTCGGTAAAGCGACATATCTCGACATAATTGAGTAGAAAAAATATTATGTATGTAATAGGGTTCAATGTTCTGAACCAATACGTTGATTTACTTGGTTCACTTGAAAGTGGTTGACTTGATTTGCGTGAAGTAGCCTTCGCCAAAGTAAAACCAATTCTCATAAGACCAAGGTCAGTTGTATGCACCAAAGTATAGCTTCATGAAAGGTTTAAACATTACATTCTTGTTAACATTTGAACAAACCATTTGAACATACAGCCAAATTTAAACTACCCCAAACAAAAAGTTAAATATGGCAGATTTTTACCATTTTAACTCCTGAAAATTAGGTTAAATATATATTTTTTAACGTTTACTTGCTTGTAACGTGGTTCTTTCATATTTACAAGGAAAGTAAATGGTGCATTCTCTGTGATGTCGCTGATTAATAAGGCAATGTTCAATAGAAGTAAATTTACAGGTCCAAGCCAATTTTCGAGAAAAAAATCAAGGTGACCTTATAAGCAGCTCAGTAGAGATGAACATTTTTAAAAGAACTTTGACATATTTAATGAAAGTTTTCCAGAAAGTAATAAGCTCAGATCTTTGTTCCATACTAAAATGTGACTACTAACTTTGGCACTCCTTCAGCTCCCTCTAAAGGTTGTTCTTATGCTCCATTTACAGACTACCAGTAGGTGGCAGTCTTCCTGGGATTATATCGGAGGGAGGTGTCTAAGTGGTGGGTCTGTTGGTTGTGCTCACTGGCAGTGGTAGAGTGGCTCCCAGATGTATATCTACAATAATTTTATTGACTGGTCTAATTGTATTATTATTATTATAAATTACAATACTACTGCTACTCCTAATATTATTATCATGAATATTATTGGTGTTACTACTAATATTATTATTATCGTTGTTATTATTAGTAGTAGTATGACTATTACTATTATTGTCTCAAATTACCTCTAGATATCACCTGTATATATATCGAAATTTAGCTGTTTTTGTGTGTGTGTGTGTGTTCTGTTTTTCTCTCTCCTGTATGTTTAAATATGTCATTGATCCCTTACCTTGTATAAGCTACTATGTTGTGTTAACTTGCAATTTTTCACAATAAATTAATAAAATTAATTAATTTATCTGCACCTGTACATGCTCGTTTTTTTTTGTTGTTTTTTTGAGAACTTGTTAAATAATAAATTAGCCACCTCCAGTATGCTTCGTCGGCACAGTTGCATATTCTGGGTACCATATTTCAACAATAAGACATCAAAAAATGTTGTAATGCAGGATTTTGTTTAAAAAAATAATTTATCTATAGGCTACCTCTACGTGTTCGTTCTTTTGAGAACTTGTGAAATAATAAAGTAATGACACCTCCACTATGCTTTGTCGGCACATACCGACATATGTTAGACTGGAGTACTTCTAATAAAGAACAGAAATGACATAACATTAAACATGTCTCTTTTTTTGTGAACAAACAAATGTCTCAGTTGCAAACATAATGTCATGTTTCTCCATACTTTTAAAAATACATTTAGTAAAACATGAAACTTAAATACAAAATAAGCAATCTGGTTGAATTTACCACGTAGCTTACACCATTTATAGAGGCAGACAAGATATGTTTTACCGTACAACTGTTTCTTTAAGAAATACGGCCAAAAGCACAGAGGGGAAGGAGTTAACAACCATCCAACATTTTTTAAGGTGAAACGAATAGTTCGCCGAATAAGGAGCTGGAGTCAGCCTCGTCTGTTATCACTCCTCTCCTGCGTCCCTCACTGCGCGCCTATACTCTTGCATACATTTCAGCAGATGCACAGCTTATAAACGAGCCTATTGAGTCGAAACCTTTGACGGTTAACTGAGTTTCTGTGCGCTCTCTCTCTCTCTCTCTCTCTCTCTCTCTCTCTCTCTCTCTCTCTCTCTCTCTCTCTCTCTCTCTCTCTCTCTCTCTCTCTCTCTCTCTCTCTCTCTGAGTCTGCACCCTATGCGATAGCGCGCGCTGCCACTCATCGTCGCGGACTCCTCCACCACGTGCAGGTATGATGACATTTATGTTATATATTTGATTAGAAAGTAAATAGTAAAATTTCCTCTTGAGAATTGGAAGAATATTGTCCGAATGTAATTGATAAATGTAAAAAAAATGACTCTTGCAGGATTAAAGTCTCTCAAATATGCAGATTTTCTCAACACAATAGTAGGCTAATGTAATTGTCCCTTAAATTTACATTGAACGACTTAAAGCGCGAATGGAATCCAGTCATAAAAATGGAATTTGCTGTAGTAGACTATAACATAGAATAACAACTATTATTATTATCAGAGGTGTAGTGGTAAAAAAAGAGGTGGGTAAACTATAAATTCTGGTGGACCACGATGTGGTCACCCGGTAAGGTGGGCCACTGCCTACCGGTGTATGTGTATCCTGATGACATTGCTATAGGCAGGGCTCGAAATTAAGCCTTTTCATACGCTTGTCCTTCGGACAAGTAAATCTGTCATTCACTTGTCCGAGTAAAAAAAGTTTCTCGTCCGGATTTTTTTTTTTTTGTGTGTGTGTGTTAATTTATTCTGAAACAATATTGTCATCAGTGTTCAATTAGCTTTGATATTTAAATCGGCATATTGTAATATTTGCACCTTTAAAGGGCATCCCCTCCCCCAATATTATTAAATGTAGGCTATGCTTCATCTTTCATTTTAAATTCCTAAATTTGATCAATAAATTCAATTATTTCGAATAATAAGACACTATAGGGCTGATCAAATTAAATCATTTACACTGAAAAATTACAATTACATAAAATAATGTTATGAAATTGATTTCAATTTACAAATAAGAAACGTTGGAAAGAATTATCTACTTTTAAACATAACACTAAACCGCCAGTAGGTGGCGGCAGGCGACCGTCTTAATGAGTGAGTCATTGATTCATTCATTCAAACGATTCGTTCAAACGGCTGATTCATTCAAGATTGAGACAGATGTTTATGAATGGGTCATTGAATCTTTGACTCAATCGATTCGTTCAAAATGCTGAATCATTAATGAAAACAGATTGAGTGTTCCTGTGAGATGTGCCGTGGTTCTGCTGTGATTTTTGTTTGGAACTATTTTCGCTGCTGAAACAGAACAAAAACAGCCAATATTGCATCTACAATGTAAGTGACTTAATTTTAACTGTTTATTGAACTGTTGTAGGAAATCAATGTCGCATTTTCAATCGTGATGGTGTTCAGGAAAAATAATTGAGGTTGCTTAACATATGTTAAAAATATAAAAACTCCACATTTAGATTTTTTATAGGCAGTATGTTGTTAACTGAGTGTGTGTGTGTGTGCGCTCATTTGTGTAGATTTCTCCTCGAGAGGCTGCGCGAGCGTCAGCAGTGCAAGCTCACCGTCAGTAATGGTCAACAACACTGACAGTAATGCAGCGCAATATGAAAGAGTTCGTCTTAGGTTTAACAACCTATGAAAATAATAATTAACAATATGAAACTAAAACGACATAAGCTTAATTTATAGCTATTTAGAGGTGGATAAGCGCTATTTAGAGGTGGATACGCGCAATTTAGAGGTGGATAAACGTACTTTGGAGGTGGGTAAACGCTATTTCCGAATATTGGGAGGTGCGTAAACGGCGTTTACGTGCGTTTAGCCTCCACTACATCCCTGATTATTATTATAAGTAGGCTAGTATCATCAAAGGAAGATATGTTATGGAATCGAAAGGCATCAACATATGTTGATACTCTTACTGTTTTGGATATATAAAGTGTATTTATATAGAGTACATAGTGTGTATAGTGTACATTGTATAGCCTACCCCAGGTGAAAAATAATTATATTAAAAATATACTTTAATAAAGTGTAGGCCTACTAAGTATATTTTCTACATTTTGTACTATTTTCGTCAAATCCAAGTATAGTTAAGTGTATTAAATTATGTATTAACTTCAACTTAACATCTATTTGACTACACTTCTAGTGTAAATAAGATGGAACAACTTTTTTTAAACTTCAAGTGCACTAAAATACACTAATGAAAATCAAGATTCATGAGCAATTAAGCACACTTACAGTACAATTGCATTGTATCCCCAGGTGAAAAGGAAATATATTTAAATTGTGCTTATTTTGATATACTTAATGTATTTTAAGTTTACTGTATTAAGTATGTATTAAATGTGTTATTTTGAAACAACTTTAAGTATACTAAGTGTACATTAATATGTATTTAAGTTCAATTTTAAGGTAATAGTAATATATTTTATTATATTTTATTGTGTTAAAATGGAAATATTTTAAGTACATTTAGTGTAATATAATAGCACTTCTTTAAATTGTATTTTTAATACACTTTAAATCTACTTTAGAAATACAGCTGAAGTATATTTTTAGCTTCACATTAATGTGTTCCAAGTATATTTTAAATATAATATCAGCTTATTAATAATGTATTAGTAGAACACTATAAGACAGTATATTAAACATATATTTTTACAAAACCATTAAATATGAAAATAATATATTTTAATGTATTAAAATACAGTGAAAACTTATAATTCAGTAAAACACACAGTAAAAACACTCAAACACTCTTTGAAAGATAGTAAACTTTAATGCACTACATCAGTACAGCATCATATAAAAACTAAACAAAATACATAAAATGCATTGATCTGCAGAGGTATTAAACAGAAGAAAAAAAACTCAAACAAAGTGTTATACAATAGCTGCAAAAAAAAACTTCATCCTTCAAGTGAGTTGAAGTGATTGGTCTTGGAGTTTGCCTCATTATTGCATTTTCATCTAATCAGTGCTCGCACCTCAGACAGGGTCATGGTCGGAAACTGTTTGATCACAGTATCTCTGAAAAGGGAAAAAGCAAAATTAACCTCTGTTAAAAAAGTCATTGTTCCCTTTTGAAAGGGAACTTGCACTGCATATCTAGGCCGCCCCTGTTATACTTCTGGGTCGTACTAATATAGTCATAGGCTGTCGCCAAATTTGATTGCCGTGATTATATAGCTTTTCAGACACCGGTTCACCTGGAGGGCGTTCCCCATAGCATAATCCATACAGTGTCTCATTCCCTGTTCTCAGGGAACTGAGCTTACAGTCGTAAAGTCGTAACACGTTTTTTATTACAACACAGTATGATGTTTTGACATTTCCCTACATGTTGTATTAAGGTGAAAAAGACGTACTGTTAAATGTATTATAAATGCATTAAATTATATTTGTATTGTACTAAAAACATACTTAAGTACATTTTTCACCTGCTTTTTCACCTGGTCAAAATTAAATATTTTTGCATATAATGCTTAGTTCACATATTTTAACATTAGACATTCAATAACATTTTTTAATGTAATTCAAAAAAAGAGTTAATAATATATCTACAGCAAAAAACATTAAGTCTTGCTGAACAACAGTGAACATACAACAGTATTGTATGTTTTGTTCATAATGTGTTTTTTCTACTTTGGAAAAATAATATAATATACTATTTTAATAGAGGATAGGCCTATATGAAGACCTGACACTACTCAGAATAGATCCACATTTTACAGAAACAACAGAGGAAAATACCACTTTTACAATTTCCAATAGAAATCATATTTCTGTTATTGAATGTAATGTTATAATCATAGCTATTCTAAAATACAGGCCTCGACATAAACGCTTTTTCTGTGTATTTTTCTGAAGGGATAAGTGAAAAGAGTATTTTTACTAGCCCTACCAGACAAGTAGTAACACTGAGAGAATGATTCATATTTTTATTTTTCACATTTAATATAACGTTATCTTAACAATATCTCAAGAATGCGGTTTTCCAAAATATCACAAAAAAAAATAAAAAAAAATCAAGTAGTTATTCAAGATAGATACAAGCAGTTATTATAAGTCGCTTACATTTTAGACACACTATTGATTGTTGTTTTTCACCAACGAAAAGTTACAAACAAAGAGGCTCAACTATTAGGCCTAACGTTACTTACTCGACGTCATCTACTGACGGTTTAATAAACATAAAAAAAAGTCTTTGCAATATGCAAATGTATTGGTTATGTATTACATTTAAAAACTCTCATATCATTAGTTATTACCGTTTTAATTTCGTAGTGCAAGTTATTTAATTCGTTTTGTAAAAGCTTATAGTGGATGATTACAACTTAATATAGGCCTATTTATCAAATGTAAGATATTGACATGAAAACTGACAGCCTAATATTAATGAATTAGCCTAACATTTTATGGATTTAAATATCACAAATGTGTAAGTTTAATTAGAGCTTAAGGATAAATTATTACAACACAAATAAGTACGTTAACATTGTGTTAGGCCTACGTTATTATGTTCACCGATTTAAATTACTTGTCCAAGGGACAATCAAGCCGTGCAATCACTATTAATAACCATTTTGTTTTCTGCAAACACAGTGTGCAATGTTTTTATAGTTGTTTTATGTCACTGTCTAGATTAAGTATCTATAACAATTGACTAAGTTGATCTACGTAACGTTATGTAGCTCCCGTCAGTGTCAAGTTATCGGTTAACTTCAGTAATCCACTTTATCTAACATAGAGCATCGGCATCAACTTCTGAAAATATTTTCTAAACCCAAAGTGAGAATAAAGCCACTTATACTTAAACTAATAAACTTACCCCCAAGAAGTAAGATCTTTGCTGGCAGTATCTTGCTCTGTCCATGTCGTAGCCCTCTTCACTGCAGTTGTTCGCGGGAGCTGACCTGGTATTCTGCTCGTCTGTGTTCTCTTAATATTAGATCGGTGCTGTCCACCTTATAGGTCAGAGTCAGGGAAATAATACAAAGCAAATTTCGGAAAAGACATGATTTCTGTTGAAATATCCGTATAGTTGGAATACCACAGTATCCGTTGCCCGCCCAACTTGTCATTTCAAATGGCAGTGTGTGATTGGACAATTACCTGCATGCTTGGTTTGAAAAGCTTGGCTCTGATTGGTCGAAATCTATGCACATCGAAATAAATACACATATATATATATATATATATATATATATATATATATATATATATATATATAAAATTATGCATATACCGGTATGCAATTAGTTTAAGAATTCATTTGAATATCTGATATATTTATTGATGTGTTATTTAAATATATTAAAATGTTAAACATGTTTTTCACAATATTTTTAAAAGCAGGGCTGAAGCACATGCTATTACATAAATATTAAAAATATATTGCAGTAGGCCTATACATGGTTATAAATAGTGTAACCAACTAAAATATTAATCGTTTTGCTATACACACAAAGTAAACATAAAAAATACTTTAAGTTAGTAACACAAGTATGTTTTCTGTAAATACACTAAAACATCACTAAACGTATGCTTGTTTTTATCATATTTCTTAAAAGTATAATTAAGCATATATTTATTACAATGTATTTTGAATAAATTTTGGAAATTTATGGAAAATACAAAAGTATTACAAACATACTATTTGTATTTCAAATATATTTTTAATACATTTAATACTACGTCTTTTTCACCTAATAGAAATACACTTAAAAAGGCATTGCAGCGCAAATTATAGTTGTGTTTAAGTACATTTTGTGCATACTGCTATCATACTTATAATTACTATAAACTTCTATACAATTTAAAATACATTAACAACAAAGTACACTTTCAAAAAGTACATTTAAAAAAGAATTTGATTACTGGTCAATTAGTATACTTACTTTTTGGACTCTTAAGTTGAACTTAATTACATCTTTTTTGAAGTATACTTTTAAAAAGTACATATTAAGTACTCTTTAAATAAAGCACAACAAGTAGAAGCATACTTGTTTTATACTTCATGTACTTCATTCATATTTCTAATACACTAAAGTATACTACTTTTTTACCTGGGACACCAGTGTTTCCCAACCTTTTTTCAGTCAAGGCACCCTTTGAAGAAAAAAAAAAAAAAATGGTGGCACCCTACACTATGTTATCACGATACTAGGCTACTTTGATACTATACCTTGAAATGTATCTATTTTCAATATCACAGGGAAGAACGGAACCGCCATATATAGGCCTGGTCATAGGCTATACATATTTTTAATGCTATATTTTTTTTTGTCCATCCATTTTAAGTCTAGGACATCATTAATTTCTTCTGAAGAGATCACTTTACATGATGCCATATTTAATTAAGGCTTTTATTCATATATAAACTTTGTTCAATTACAATTGCAAATCTCACCTAAAATGTTTGCTCACTCAGTGTATTTGTGTTTTTATATTGGGATAATTTTGTCATAATTGCACAAGATAGCTTGTTTTTAATATATTTTATAATGTAATAATTTCACAGTTAATATCTAAATGAATGTAGAAACAACATAAAGACAGTTTATTTTAAATAATTATTTAATGCCATATTTTTTATGAATGAAGGCCAGTATCACTGATTCCAAAACTTCTACAGATGTCTTCAATTATTTTATTTTTTTAAATTGTAATCAGTAATCATTAATTATCGCCATTCAACACCACAGTATAATTGAAAGCTATCAATTTAGGTCTAGAGAATAGTGTATTTATCTACAATAATTTTATTGACTGATCTAAATGTATTATTATAATTACTATTATTATTATTATAAATACAGTGCTACCACTACTCCTACTGTTATTATCATGAATGCTTTTTTGTGTGTGTGTGTGTGTGTGTGTGTGTGCCCTGTTTACGTCTTTCTTTCTTTTGTATGTCTATATAATTAATTGATCTTTTACCTTGTATAAACTACAATGTTTTGTTAACTTGCAATAAAAAAAAAGAAATAAAATTTAAGTGAACTTCGAACAATCTTCACACAAGCCCATAATAATGTCATATTGACCTGCCACCTGTCTACAGGTAGGAAATACACAGAAATTGAATAAAGTTATCAAACACTTTACAGTTTTCACTGCATAAACTATAAATTAAATATAGATTAATCCTTATTAAAGCTACTACTTATTAAAGTGTTCTTTAGTCAAGAGTGAGTAATTTTCTCCGTATCTGCGTTTTTTTATTCTGCTGAGGATCTCACACGCGTCCCATTTTCTCACAACTCTTAACGTTTATTTAAGAATACTAACTAATTTAAGACTGCTCTCATGAGGATGCTCAACAAAACGTCTCTGGTTACTATTGTAACCCTCGTTCCCTGAGTAGGGAACGAGAGTGAGTAGGGAACGAGACGCTGCATCGATACTCGACGCTTTGGGGAATGCCTTCGGCATGTAGCGTCTGAAGTCAACTATGGAATCATTCCAATCTCGATTGGTGTAGCGTCATTACGTCACTCGTGACGTCGCATGTGACGGTGATCCGGAAGCTACAAAAGGTCACAGGAAACAGGAAGTGTTAGCTTCTGATTGGTCGAAGCAAGGTCATTCTCAGGAGCGCGAAAAGTGTGGCGGAGGGATGCAGCGTCTCGTTCCCTACTCAGGGGACGAGGGTTACAATAGCAACCCGAGACGTTCCCTTTTGTAAGGGAACTCCCGCTGCATCAATACTCAACGCTTTGGGGAACGAATATCCACGCCGCCGCACTGAGAGAAATACGCCCTGGTGTGAAACATCTAGCACTCTCGGTCTCTCTCACGCACTGTCGCTCATTTGCGGAGTTCGCATTTGTCCAGTCCGGCGCCTCATAGACAGAGCGGAGCAAATATAAAAAAGCACGGAGAAGAGTGGAGGTAGAGGAAAGACTATTGGAGAGACCCGTAACGTTGAACATGGCGGAGGCAGAGAAAGCAGTACGACTTAAGTCATCCAAGCTATGGGAGCATTTCACACTAAATAAACCGAAAAAGTGGGGTGTCGCACCCGTGGGTGTTTTAACACCCACACTTTTTCCCGATGAGAGGGTTCAACACCCGCACTTTTCCTGCAGTTTTGCACAAACGCCTTACTACAGTCGCTCCTCCGTTTCTCTGGCCGCTCTGTGTCTGCGCTCGCTGCGGCTGCCTTCGCGCGCGAGAGAGACCGAGTGTCTGCACGCGAGCGACAGTGCGCGAGAGAGACTGAGTGTGTCTGAGCATTAGTAATTTGGTACATACTACATAGTAATATATAATTAGGCCTATTATATAAGAGGCATGGAAGTTCGATAAATGGACAACAATATAAATAAAAGCAACAATTAAATTATTATCACTGAATTAGCAGACTGTGATTTGAATCAGATAAACAGAAGAAACACTTTCTTGTCTGTCCACTACAAGGGGAATATTTTTTTCCACAATTTGCAGCACTGAATTTTTCAATCTTTACTCTAAATGACTGAGAGAAACTTCACTATATGCTCGGAAAGGATGAGCTGCAAAATACCTTACACACCATGAGGTGGTCAATCCATTGTATTTTCTTTTTTTATATTATTTTATATTGTATTTATATTTTATACACATTGTATTTATAATTAATATTAGGATAGACTAGAGATATTATATTCTGTTATAATTATAGCTATTATTATTACCTATTATAGGTAATATTAGTAATTTGGTGCATTTGTGTTACGTGGATGAAAGGAGATGAACCCAAAACAGACAGAGTGCAACGAACAGGGGGTTTATTGGAACAAAACAGGAAAACAAAGCCCACGAGGGGGCAAAACACGACTAGGACAAGGAATGGATGGCAGACTAGACTAGACAATGACTGTACAATAAACTGACAATACTTCAAATAAACGTTCACAAAGACAAGACTCTACACTAAGTACTCACGGTAAGAAATGGCAAGGTATCACAACATAGACAGATTCGACAACATTCAGCATACGTTAGGCAATGAACCGACACAAGACAGCAAACACAAGGGGATTAAATACCAAGAAACTAACGAGGGGAACAGGTGACGCTGACAAGGCAATCATGACTAAGCACGGATAACAAGGGGGCGGGGTTACAAGACGAGACAACACAAGCACATGGCCAAACAATTGGCCATGCGCTTGTACACAAAACATTGGTTCTGTCATGATCCTGCCACAAGACTAAGAATAATCAATAACATGATGGCAGAATCATGACAGAACCCCCACTTTAAGGAGCGGCTACCAGACGCTCCTCAAAGAGACACTAAGCACAGGACAAGACGGAACGAGACATAGACAAAAACCAACAAAACATGGAAAACACTAATAACGGCATACATGAATAAACAATAACAGGGTTGGGATGGAACAATAAAAACATCAAGCATGGCAGGGGAGGTGGAGGAATAACGGAGTTCATGGGGGGTGGTCCAGGGAGGATGGGTGTGCTGGGGTTCTTAGGTCCATGGGGTAATGGCAAGGAACGAGGAATCCGGGCAGGCTTGGAGGAAGACAAACGAGAATGGGACTTGGGCGAAACAGTCCGGGGTTTAGTGGTGACAAGGGGAACAGTCCGGGGACCAGTGGCGACAGGGGGAACAGTACGGGAACAAATGGCGACAGGGACGAACGGGGAAACAGTCCGGGGATGAGACGTGACAGAGGAGACAGGGGAAACAAACGGATGACAACAAACGCCATAGGCTCTGAAACTGTACCCTCAGCGGCAGGCTCGGGTGCAGCGCTCTCGGCGGCAGGCTCGGGTGCAGCGCTCTCGGCGGCAGGCTCGGGTGCAGCGCTCTCGGCGGCAGGCTCGGGTGCAGCGCTCTCGGCGGCAGGCTCGGGTGCAGCGCTCTCGGCGGCAGGTGCGGGGACTGAGGGCGAGACAGGACGGACAGGGACTTCGAGGATCTTGGCTAGACACGACAAATACTCAGACAGGGTCCTGGCAGCTATGATGACAGGCATCTCATGTTGAGACGAAACAGACTGTAAAACTGCACCAGCCGCTCGATCGGCCGCGGCTCTCACGGCAGGCTTCACTGGAGGCTTGGGCGGTTCGGACGCAGTCTTCACTGGAGGCTTGGGCTGTTCGCCGGCAGGCTTCACTGGAGGCTTGTACTGTTCAGACGCTGGCTTCACTGGATCAGACCTCGCCCTCTCAACCGCGGGCTCAGGAATCACACTTCCAGCAGCAGACACAGGAGAAGCGCTCACAGATGCCGCCTCAGAAACAGTGGTCACAGCTGCAGACTTCGGAACAGTGCCTAGAGCTGCAGCTTCCGGAACAGCGGTGGCGGCTGTAGATACAGGAACAGCACATACTGGTGCAGCTTCATTAACAGCACTCGCCGCAGCAGACTCAGGAAAAGACGGCGATGGGGAACAGGAAGCTCCCTTCTTTCTCCTCTTCTTCTTTGGCCGCGGGACAATGGTCACAGCAGGGCTCGCGACCGGCTGGCCGGGCTCAACGGAAGACGAAACGGGAACAGGGAAGACCACTTCTGGTTGGGTGAGCTCAGATGACGATGACTCCGAGGGGGAATCCCAAGAAACCCGTCTCCCTCGTTTACCACGGAGGTCAGCGGGTGTGGAAGACGCCTCTGGAGTCGAAACGAGGTGACCCTGGTTCTCCTTCGTGACCACCGCTAATACACGACCCTCCGGGATCACTGGCAGCGTGCCGGGTGAAGACGATATAGTGGGGACCTGCGAATCCTTCCTCGACAAGCAGGCCACCATATCCGGGAACGGGCGGCGAACCAGACTCTCCCGTTCAGCCAGGGGAGGCAGAACATTTAGGCCCGCGATGAGGTAGCGATTTACAAGAATCTCAGGCAAAAAGAACCGCCTCTCCTCCGCGACCCGGGCGTACTGTCTCAAGGTCCGCTCACCCTGGGAAGGAAACGGAAGTTTTCCATTCCTGGAATCGGAAATCGCCTCCTGCCACCAATGTACAAGATCTTCAGGATGATTGTCAGGCATACTGTCTGCGGGGTTCAGTTCTGGTCGGTTCATTCTGTTACGTGGATGAAAGGAGATGAACCCAAAACAGACAGAGTGCAACGAACAGGGGGTTTATTGGAACAAAACAGGAAAACAAAGCCCACGAGGGGGCAAAACACGACTAGGACAAGGAATGGATGGCAGACTAGACTAGACAATGACTGTACAATAAACTGACAATACTTCAAATAAACGTTCACAAAGACAAGACTCTACACTAAGTACTCACGGTAAGAAATGGCAAGGTATCGCAACATAGACAGATTCGACAACATTCAGCATACGTTAGGCAATGAACCGACACAAGACAGCAAACACAAGGGGATTAAATACCAAGAAACTAACGAGGGGAACAGGTGACGCTGACAAGGCAATCATGACTAAGCACGGATAACAAGGGGGCGGGGTTACAAGACGAGACAACACAAGCACATGGCCAAACAATTGGCCATGCGCTTGTACACAAAACATTGGTTCTGGCATGATCCTGCCACAAGACTAAGAATAATCAATAACATGATGGCAGAATCATGACAATTTGCTTGTTAAATAGGTGTATTTGCTTGTTAAAAAACATTTTGTTAAAGATTATAACATCTTTGACTAAAAATGAAACAAAACAAGTTTGGGAGTGTGTGCATCTGTGAGTGTGAGAGTGTGTGCGAGTGTAGTGTAGAGAACAAGTTCTGACTTTCAAACAAATCCTGTTAAGTTTTCTGATTTGTATTTCTCTTAATTTTTTTATCAATTATTTATTGTTCTGACATCTCGGGTGTAACGGCCCTCCATAACCGCACCCCAGCCCGTGCGGGACGCATCCGTAGTCAAAGTTTTTCTCTGACATGGTGCTCCCAAAACTGGGCCTTGAGACAGGAACCATGGTTTCTTCCACATGACAAGAGCACGAAGGCATCTGCGCGTAACTCTGATCATGCCGAAAGGGGTTCCCCAGCGAAGAAACCCCTTGGTCCTGAGCCACCACTGCAAGGCCTTCATGTGGAGCAGACCAAAAGGAATTACAATGGAAGCTGCAGCCATGATGCCCAAAACTCTTTGAAAGTGCTTGACAGTGATGGCTTGGCCTAACCTTATACTCTTCATTGTGATTAAGATAGTAATTTATACGAGCAGGAGACAATTGTGCCCACATCGTAATTGAGTCCCACACTACCCCCAGGAACATAGTCCTCTGAAGAGGAGTTAAGGAACTTTTCTTCACATTGAGTCTCAACCCCAAGCACCTCAGATGACGCAAAACAACATCTCGATGTTGAATTGCCAGCTCTTCTGACTGAGCCAGAATGAGCCAGTCATCTATATAATTTAAGATACAGATCCCCTGAACTCTCAGTGGAGCAAGGGCCGCATCCATACATTTAGTGAAGGCGCGAGGAGATAAGGCTAGGCCGAACGGAAGAACCCAATATTGATAAGCTTTTCCCCCAAAAGGGAATCTAAGGAACCTCCTATGTTGTGGGATGATGGAAATATGAAAATATGCATCCTTAAGATCAATCATTACAAACCAGTCCTCGGATCTGATGTGTTTAATGATCATAGGTATAGTTAACAATTTGAACCTAAACCTCTTCAAAGATTTGTTCAATACCCTAAGATCTATAATAGGACGCAGTCCATCATCCTTCTTTGGAACTATGAAGTAACGGCTGTATAATCCGGACTCCCTCTCATGGGGGAGGGGGGCACATATTCTATGACCTCCTTAGCTAAGAGAGACTGGACTTCATGTTCCATCACCTGATCCTGATCAGGAGATACCAGTGTGTGAGTAATACCACTAAATCTAGGTGGTCTATTTCAGAACTGGATTCTATATCCTTTCTCAACTGTATTCAGGACCCATTCAGATATATTTTGAAGACCCTTCCAGGTGTCTAAATAATCTACTAGGGGGATCAGTCTCTCAGGACTGACCTCAGGTATTGTACTTATTTTTTCGGTGACCTGAAGCAGCTTTCTGGCAGGAACTAACCGAACAATTTTTTCTAAAGGCCTCGTGAGAGGTAGCGAATATTTCAGGGCTCTAGATGTTGAAGGAACACTCTGTCCAGTACATTCGCTGGAAGTCGATGCGTCCCGAGGCGCCTTTGACGGCGGGAAGCAACATCGATTTCCTGAGGGCTCTAAGTTTTAAAAAGCCCACGCGGGGGGTAACGCCCTCAGAGGCCTGAGCATCACGTCAGGGCCTCTTAGCCCTGTCTGCCTCGCTGCCTGCTGTGTGTTTCTTTGCTTCGAGGTTTGCTTCGAGGTTGTAAGCTCCGCCTGAGCCTCGTATTTTCTTTCTGTTTTGAGTCATCATTTACTATCATTTCTAGTTGTTTATACTACTAAATACTGCTTACCCAACATCTCAGATTAACCTTAAATCTCTAGCTTCCGTTATTGTTAACACAGCACGCTAGTAACTCGCTAACGTTAGCCTGTTAACGCGCCACCCGTGCACTCATTTATTTATTTTCTCTCGCGCGCCCACGCCTTTGAGTTCATAAAAGCCCAGGTAAGTAAGAATCAGTCAACAAACACGGTGAGTAATGTCTTCTCGTCCTGTTATTGTCACCGGTGTCACGTGTCATATGTTTAGTATAGCCTTCTCCGATGGCAATATAGGATTTATATGTGATAAATGCAAGGAGACAGTCAGGCTGACGGAGAAGATTTCAGAACTAGAGACACGCATCCAAACTTTAATTGAGGATAGTAAGGATAGTACTAGAGCTTCAGATACTATTTTGGATGCGCCTAGCACAGTGAACTCTTTACATGATTCGGTTCCGGCTGAAGTAGAGCCCGTGCAGCAGGGCAGATGGGTGACAGTTACGGATCGCCGCTCTAGTCGCGGATCAAAGAACCACTCTTCCGTTCCGATTTCCATAACAAATCGATTTGCCCCACTCAGTGAAACACCCACTGAGAATTCTGTTGATTGTGCCCTGGTAATTGTTGATTCGATCACACGGAACGTGAAAATAGAGACACCAGCCACCATAGTCACATGTTTGCCGGGAGCCAGAGCGCCTGACATCAAAGCAAATTTAAAAGTGCTGGCTAATGCTAATCGTAAATTCTCTAAGATCATTATTCATGTCGGCACTAATGATGTTCGACTCCGCCAGTCTGAGATCACCAAAATTAATATTAAAGAGGTGTGTGAACTCGCAAGTACGATGTCAGGCACTGTAATTTGCTCTGGCCCCCTTCCTGTACGCAGGAGTGATGAGATAGTTAGCAGATTGGCCTCACTGAATCGCTGGTTGTCTGAGGCCCCGTTTACACAAGAACGATTCCGGGTGAAAACGTAAAAATATTTTATCGGATGTGCCTTTCGTTTACACGGCAACGGCGTTTTGGGAGCTTAAAAACGCAAAAAAAGTGAAACCACCCTCCAGAGTGGAAATTTTAAAAACACTCCACCGTCACGTTCCCGTCACGTACTTTAAATGAGTCCACCCCACAAGATTACAGTTATAAACATGAGCCTCGTCTGAAAGGCAAAGGGGGAGGTGTTGCTGTAATTTATAGTAATATTTTCAAAACCACTAAAAAATCTAGTAAATATATTTCTTTTGAAGTGTTGGTTCTTAATGTAAAAATATATAGTGTAAACGATAAATCACATTTGAGAATTATGCTGGCAACTGTATACAGGCCACCAGGGCACCATAAAGATTTTATCAAAGAATTTGCGGACTTTCTATCAGAATTAGTACTGGCTGCAGATTAAGTACTAATTGTTGGTGATTTTGATATACATGTAGATTGTCATGAATCAGACCTCTGTGGCTCTCTCTGATGGCCACCGGAGGGCACCCTCACCTGAGTATTAACTTTCCCGGACTCCATTTCCCATGCACCCCGTACAGAGACTAATGACCTGCACAGGTGTTTTTCATTATCTGCTCTACTTAAGCAGCATTCACACTAATACTCATAGCGAAGTCTTGGTTTGCCCCGGCTGACATTTCTAAGCGTTTACTTTGATATTCTGTGACCCTTCTGTGTATGATCTTGGATTGTTAGACTGCTGTTGATTCTCTGCTGCCTGCCCTTGTGATCTTGCTCCCTGGAACCTCGTCTGCTTTGTTGCCTGCCCTGACCCTTGCCCGGTATCGTTTCTGGTTCTGCTCTGCCTCTGATATTCCTGCCACTGTTGTTTGACTATTGCCTGTTTGACCCTGATCTTGATTATTAAAGATAATCTGCAAATGGATCCACATGCTCCCGACGCCTCATTACAGAAGACTTCGCCAACTATGGATCCAGCAGCTATGTATCATCTCACCTCAGAGGTTTCAGCTCAGGCTAATGTGTTATCATCACACCAACAACAACTCCAATGCCTTACGTCTGTCACGGAGGAGCTGGTTAAGACTCTGCAAGCACTTCAGTTAACCATACCACCGCCAACCACTGTTATACACCGTTGACAAAAGCCGCGTATCATTTATCTGCTCTCTGTTAACTGGCCGAGCTCTAGACTGGGCTACTGCAGTATGGGAGGGAGGAAGCATGGCATTCCCCTCATACACCAACTTTCTTAAGCAATTTCGAGAAGTGTTCGAACACACTGCTGGTGGCAACGAGGCAGGTGAACAACTGCTCACGCTCCGTCAAGGGAAAGACACGGCAGCTGACTACTCTCTCACTTTCCGCACACTCGCAGCCCAGACTGGTTGGGGTAATGGTCCATTGAAGCTGCTATATCGTAAGGGCTTATCGACTGAGCTTCAAACTGAACTGGCTTGTCGCGATGAGGGAAGGACGCTGGAACAATTCATTGGTCTAGCCATCCGCCTCGATAATCTACTGCGCTCACGACGTCCTTCACATCCGCCTCGATAATCTACTGCGCTAACGTCAGCCTTCACTTTCGCTCCAGAACCTGAACCCATGCAAGTAGGAGTCACTCATTTATCTACGGAGGAGAGGGAACGCAGAATCCGAAACCACCTCTGCCTATACTGCGGGTTATCTGGTCACCTACGAGCCAACTGTCCCACTCGACCACCCACCAAAGATACTACAGTGGTGAGTTCTTCTAATAGTTTAAATGTACCCATCTCTCTAACTAATATGAATGTCACGGTTGAGACGATGGCTTTAATCGACTCTGGGGCAGCGGGAAACTTCATTGATATCAACTTTGCTAATTTTCACAAACTTCCTCTCCGTCCATGCGGACCTCGGTTGGCAGTGGCGGCGCTAGACGGGCGCCCTTTGGGCACAGGACTGGTCAAGTGCACTACCCAAGACCTCATTCTAAAGGTCGGATCCTTCCACACCGAACTCATTCATCTTTTCGCCATTGATTCACCACAAAACCCGGTAATTCTCGGCTTACCCTGGCTGGAGAGACACAACCCTCGTATTTCTTGGACCACTAAACAGATTCAACAATGGTCAGAACCCTGTCAAAAAGAATGCTTGCAATTCCAACTTCATGTCACAACCCCTGAATCTCCTTGGTCACCAAAAACCTCAGTCATACCAGACCTTCCAGCAGAATATCAAGCTCTCTCTGAGGCATTCAGCAAATCGAGGGCCTCTCAACTGCCACCACATCTATCTAGTGATTGCGCCATCGATTTGCTTCCTGGAGCTATGCCAACGAGAGGCAGAGTATTTCCCCTATCACAACCTGAGTCTGAGGCAATGAAAGCATACATCGAGGAGGAGCTGGCCAAGGGCTTCATTAGACCCTCCACCTCTCCTTCATCACCCAGACCCAGATCAAGAATTCATAGTCGAAGTTGACGCTTCCAACACTGGCATTGGAGCAATCCTATCTCAACGTCAGGGCAGTCCTCCCAAGCTATTCCCATGTGCTTATTATTCACGCAAATTGAATTACGCCGAGAGCAACTATGACATTGGAGACCGGGAGTTGCTGGCGATGAAGGCAGCCTTTGAGGAGTGGCGACATTGGCTAGAGGGTGCCAAAGTTCCCTTCACTGTTCTGACAGAACACCGTAATCTAGAGTATATCCGCTCAGCCAGAAGACTCTATCCCCGGCAGGCAAGATGGTCATTGTTCTTCTCACGCTTCGATTTTAAAGTCGCCTATAGACCCGGTTCCAAGAACTGCAAAGCCGATGCACTGTCAAGGCTACATGACTCTTCATCTTCTCTAAGAAACATCGATGAGACCGTCATTCCATCAACACTAATCGTAGCTCCAGTCCAATGGGACATTTTCACTGAGATCACCGAGGCTCAAACTAATGATCCCACTCCACCGAATTGCCCCAATGATCGAACTTACGTTTCTCATGATCTTCGCCAACGGGTCTTACATCTGGTACACGACTCCCCCAGCTCTGGTCACCCCGGGATTACGGCATCACTTCAGCTGGTGTCTGAACGCTTCTGGTGGCCATCGCTACAGTGAAAGTGAAAGTGACACGTGATGGCCAAGTATGGTAACCCATACTTGGAATTTGACCTCTGCATTTAACCCATCCAAGTAAGTGCACACACATTAGGAGCAGAGTAGTGAGTAGTGAACACACACACACACACACACACTGCAAACGTGGATACACACACCCGGAGCAGCGGGCAGCCTTGAGTGGCGCCCGGGGAGCGATTGGGGGTTAGGTGCCTTGCTCAAGGACACCTCAGTCATATTCCTGCCGGTACTGGAATCGAACCAGCAACCTTTGGGTCACCAGTCCAACTCTGTTACCATTAGGCCATGACAGGCTGACACCATCGCATTCGTCCAACAATGTCTAACTTGCGATATTTCCAAATCATCTCACTAACGCCCCGCTGGATTGTTACAGCCTTTGCCCGTTCCTCAGCGCCCATGGTCTCATATTGCCATTGACTTTGTTACTGACCTCCCCAACTCCAGGAATTACACAACCATTCTGACCGTGATCGACCGATTCTCCAAGGCTTGCCGTCTCATACCCTTACCCAAACTACCCACAGCCTTCGAGACCGCAGAGGTGCTCTTAGAACAGGACTTTCGGTTCTATGGACTCCCTGAAGACATTGTTTCAGACCGGGGTCCGCAATTCACGTCACGAGTCTGGAAATCCTTCTGTCAACAACTCAACATCAACGTCAGTCTCACCTCAGGTTACCATCCACAATCCAACAGCCAGGTGGAGAGACTCAATCAAGAGATAACCCGATTTCTAAGATCCTACTGCCATCAAAACCAGAACGATTGGAGTCGCTTTCTGATATGGGCCGAGTACGCCCAGAATTCGCTCCGCAAACCTTCAACTGATCTCACCCCATTCCAGTGTGTTTCGGCTTCCAACCGCCTCTGTTTCCCTGGTCAGGAGAACCCTCTGAACTCCCTGCTGTCAACGATTGGCTAATCAGGAGTGAGAATACTTGGAATACTGCTCATGTACATCTACAACGAGCTGTACGACGAACTAGGGAACAAGCCGACCGTCGAAGAAGGGAGGGACCTGAATATACACCTGGACAATGGGTCTGGCTCACCACTACAGACTCACGACTCCGACTGCCATGCAAGAAATTAAGTCCCAGGTACGTGGGTCCATTCGAAATACTCAGACAAATCACTCCAGTTTCATATCGTTTAGCTTTACCTGCCAATTATCGTATCTCACCCAACTTTCATGTCTCCCTGCTTAAGCCCGCCGGTGGTCCCAGAGGAGAGAGGGACCAGGAGGTCGCTGATGAGAGAACCCCTCCCATCATTGTGGACGGCGAGGAGGCTTACCAGGTCAGAGAGATTCTGGATTCTCGACGCCATGGACGAGTGTTGTAGTATCTGATCGATTGGGAAGGATATGGCCCAGAGGAAAGATCCTGGGTCAACGCCCATGACATCTTGAATCCCACACTTACCACTGAATTTCACCAAACCCATCAAGACAGACCTGCACCACGTGCTCGTGGACGACCTCAGCATCGAAATGCCCCTCGCGTCCGGAGCCGCTCGCAGGGGAGGGGCTCTGTCATGAATCAGACCTCTGTGGCTCTCTCTGATGGCCACCGGAGGGCACCCTCACCTGAGTATTAACTTTCCCAGACTCCATTTCCCATGCACCCCGTACAGAGACTAATGACCTGCACAGGTGTTTTTCATTATCTGCTCTACTTAAGCAGCATTCACACTCATACTCATTGCGAAGTCTTGTTTTGCCCCGGCTGACATTTCTAAGCGTTTACCTTGATATTCTGTGACCCTTCCGTGTATGATCTTGGATTGTTAGACTACTGTTGATTCTCTGCTGCCTGCCCTTGTGATCTTGCTCCCTGGAACCTCGTCTGCTTTGCTGCCTGCCCTGACTCTTGCCCGGTATCGTTTTTGGTTCTGCTCTGCCTCTGATATTCCTGCCACTGTTGTTGACTATTGCCTGTTTGACCCTGATCTTGATTATTAAAGATAATCTGCAAATGGATCCACATGCTCCCGACGCCTCATTACATAGATGATGAAAAAGATGCATTGGGATTGGCATTTGAAGACATTGTAAACTCAATTGGAATTAAACAACACGTGTCAGGACCTACTCATTGTCATAATCATACTCTAGATTTAATACTATCACATGGAATAGATGTCGATGCCGCTGAAATTCTGCAGCAGAGCGATGACATCTCAGATCATTATCTAGTCTCATGTAAATTACATTTAGCCAAGGCTGCAAAGCCGACTCCGTGTTATAAATACGTTAGACCTATAACTTCTGCCACTAAAGATTGCTTTATCAATAATCTTCCTAATCAGTTTCATCATCTCAGCATCCCAGATACCTTAGAAGAACTTGATATTGCAACAGAAACTTTTAACTCTCTCTTTTCCAGCACTTTAGACGCAGTTGCTCCGTTGCGCTTAAAGAAGATTAAAGAAAATAGTCCAATGCCATGGTACAACGAGCACACTTAGGCCCTTAAGAGAGCAGCCAGAAAAATGGAGCGCAACTGGAAGAAAACTAAACTAGAGGTATTTCGGATTTCATGGAAGGAGAGCTTGATTGCTTACAAGCAAAATGATTGATTCCTTAAAAGCTGCTAGATCTGCTTATTTTTCATAATCCTAGGTATTTATTTGAAACAGTGGCAAAACTAACGAAAAAGAAAGCTTCAACCCCAGAAGTGTCCAAGCAACACAGCAGTAATGACTTTATGAACTTCTTCACTTATAAGATCGATAATATCAGGGACAAAATTATAACTATAACCGTCTACCACAGTATCGCATCAGGCAGTGCATTGTAGTCTCCCTGAGGAAAAATTTGATTTATTTGTTGCTATAGGAGAGGAAGAATTTTCTAAACTCGTGAATTCATCTAAACAGACAACTTGTATGTTAGACCCTATACCGACTAAGCTACTGAAAGAGATGTTTCCAGAGGTCATATATCCTCTTCTTAATATCATTAATTCGTCTTTGTCTCTAGGATATGTACCAAAAACCTTTAAGCTGGCTATAATAAAACCGCTTGTTAAAAAAACCCACAACTTGATCATACAAAATTAGTCAATTACAGGCCGATCTCGAATCTGCCTTTTCTATCAAAGATATTAGAAAAGGCAGTATCCTCACAACTGTCTTCCTTTCTTGAAATAAATTATATCTGCGAGGATTTTCAGTCAGGATTCAGACCGTACCATAGTACCGAGACAGTTCTCATCAGTTACAAATGATTTGCTCTTATCATCCAATCGCGGTTGTATCTCTCTATTAGTGTTACTTGATCTTAGTGCTGCATTTGATACTATTGACCACAACATTATTTTAAATAGACTCGAAAATTATGTTGGCATTAGTGGAATTGCATTAGCATGGTTTAAATCATACTTATCTGACCGTTATCAGTTTGTATCAATAAATTAAGAGATGTCTTATTGATCACAAGTTCAGTATGGCGTACCACAAGGCTCAGTACTAGGACCGTTGCTGTTCACTCTGTACTCTTAGGAAACATGGAAACATGGAAATGGCCCCTAATTAGATTACAAATGATACTTTTGCTGGAAGAGAATCAATCAAAACTAACTTTAGCTGGAAATAGCATTATTCAAAAATCGCTATAAAGCCAAAACAATCTCTGTTACCGTAAATTGTATGTTTATATCTGTAAAGGTGCTTTGAAACAATCTACATTGTTAAAAGCGCTATATAAATGAAGATGACTTGAAGATGACCTTCCTCGCCTGAATAAAGTCCTCAGATCTGTTTTCGGTTTAGAAGGCTTCGGCTGAGGGTGTATATGCATAGTAAAACTAGGCGTTA